>NW_006399822.1:1744812-1767307 GCF_000299155.1 Elephantulus edwardii
CTCCTGTCATGACAAAAATACCTAATCACATATCCCTTTTAAACAGTTTTCTCCCTCATCTGTTTCAATGCAGTATACATTATTGAACCCATCTTTCTCAATCTCTCCCCAACCCCAAGGTCAGTCTTGTTTTACAACAATGGCACCATGCAGTATTTGTCCTTTTGTGACTGAGATACTTCACTCAGCATGTCCTCCGGAGTCACCCATTTTTATTAATATTGCATAAGTTTCTTATTTTTCAATGCAGCATAGTATTCCATTGTGTGAATATACCACAGCTTCTCTATCCATTTGTTGATGGGCACTTAGGTTTTTTCCAACTCCTTGCTATTGTGAACAAAGCCGCAATAAACATGGGTGTGCAGTACTTTCTCTTTTATAACGAAATCACCTTTTGATATTTCCTTTAGAATCTTAATTTTTGTTCCAAAGTTCGAATTTGTGGACTTGGATGAAAAGTGTTCTACTGCATATAACATAGCCAGAGACACAGAACACTACTGAACAAACCAATGTAGCTACAAAGTATTCTATTATACACATTCATTCCACAGACAAGGGAGCAGCATACTCTACTTCACAGGAACTGTTACTGCTTCCCATTTCCTAGCTGGAAATGGTGTAAATCTAAACACACACTCATCTGCTGCTACCTAGCACAGCTGGGAGTTGGCAAGTCTAACCATTGAGCTGTGGCAGTGAACATTCCCCTGTACACATCCTGCATTTCTGAAATGGAGTTAGCGAACGGTGGAGAAGCTCAGCATCAAGTTCACTAGCTCTGGGAAAGCACTACAAAAGTGCTTCCTGAGATGCCTTCCCTCCACCCCCCACCATATCCCCAATGTTCAGTATTCTGCAGAAATCTTATGTCATCACTTTTCTAAATGTGTCAAAGTGAGGGGCCTGAGAAGCCCTCTCACTGTTTAACACTCATTTCCTTAGTGCCTGAAGAGAATGCCCACCTCTTCAGAGACGGGACATTTGGTTACATCTTCTCTGAGCTTCTGCTGCATGTCTTTGTCCACTTTTTCTATTATTATGCTATCTCTGTTATCTAGCACAGCTGTAAGAGAGATGCCACAAGAAGATGGCTTTAATAAACAGGAATTTATTATCTTACAGTGTGGGAGGCTAGAAGTTCAAATTCAGCGTGCCAGCTCTCGGAGAAGACTCATTCTTTCTCTTTGTTGTTTGAGGAGGAAAGTCCCTGTTGCCTCCAGATCTGTAGGCTAAACTCTCCCAGCATCAAGCAGCTTTTCCAGGAAGGGACTCGGGTCCAAAGAGAGCAATTCCACGCCTGGCAATTATTTCCTGGTTGTACTGAGTGAGCTCCCCAATGCCTGACTCTTATTGGCTCATTTTCTTCCGTTTAGTTCTAGGGAAATAAAAAGTAATACAGGGCCTAGGGAAACACCCCTTATGGCAGGGCTGTGGTGGGATTAAGGAGCATTGCATTCCACTCTTAATCCTTTTATAAGGGTTTGTTTATCAGATCATGAGCAATCATTACACAGCTTTCATATCACCACAACACTACAGACACAATGCAATCCAGGACAATTGTCTCTGGTTAAAAGCGTTTCCTAGATTTGATCCATTATACAATAATAAAATGCCTTTATCTCTACACTGTGTCAAATGATGCGTGGTGCACATTTTCAATAGAAAATTCTAATAGAATCTGTGTGGCAAACACAAAGGAAGACACCAGGATAAGATGGCTCACGTGATGCATCCAGGCCACACAGGAAAAATGAATGGTCTGAGCCCAAGATACTCGCACTCATAGCCTCTGCTTCTAACCACTGTGGTGGAGGGATAGTCAGTGCCAGGCATGCAAATGGAAGACATCACCTTCCAGCTGGAGGTTCCTATTTCATTTGGCTAATGTTGTATATGCTTATCAGATTTGGGTTCTTTAATTTTAATGTAGCCAAATTTCTCAAACTCATCACAGTGATATGTCTTGCCCAAGAAAAGCCTAAGGAACTCTGGTGGGATAGGGAGTTCAGAACTGCCACCCAAAGGTTACCCTTGTGTTGGTTTAAATTCCCAGTGGCTTTGAGGAAGAAAGACAGTAACCTCCAATGAGATTTACACCTCCGAAACTCAATGGAGGTTCAGCGATGAGTCAATTCCAACTCAACAGCAATGACTTTTAATTTTATTGCTCTATTTACTAATTTCACTTCCCTTCTTCCTCCCTCTCCATCCAAATTTCTACCTCATTGTAGGGTATTTGGGTCACAGTGATTGTCTGCTGTACTTCATTTACTTGGAGAAGGATCTGTGCTGCAGAGGGTGACTGCAAACCACACACACACACACACACACACACACACACACACACACACACACACCTTGCCCATTCCAGCATACTTTCCCCCTTTATTCAATCACTTCTCATCAGGGAGCCCCTTGACAGCACTACACGCAGGTACAGTGACACTCGGTACAGTGACACCACATAAACATGGGTAATATCATTGTTCGTCACCTCAGTTCTCTTAAGATGTGTGGAAATCTTTCCAAGCACAAGGCAAGATCTCATTTTTTTTATTTTATTTTTTTTATTATTTGTGTGTGAGAGTGTGTGTGTGTGTGTGTGTGTACCGTCAAATCAGATCTGACTGGTACAGAAGGAGATTGTTCCTCCTTCTCCAGCAAAGTATCTGGTGGATTTGAACTGCTCACCTCTCAGATTGCAGTGCAGCTTAAGATCTCATTTTTAATAATAACAAGCAGGAGTAATGCTTATTTTAAGAAACATCCTTCATATCTTGACTCAGTCATCTTCATTTCTTTTTGAATGTGACTTTAGTGCAAGTCTGAAGAGCAGTTATCCCGACAGATTTTTGTTTCATGACATTAATTATAGTTCCTGCTTTTCCACAGCACTCTTCCTACTCTCACTCTGTGATTCTCAATGCCCTTCAGCCTTCTACCCTCTCTTTCCTGACCAGATACTTTCCTAGAATCCTGACTTGGACTGTCTCATCAGTCCTCACACGGTGAGTGGAGGCCATTTGGATCCCTTACCGATGGACACAGAGCTAAGATGTGGCCGAGCAGGGAGGGTTGTCAAGTAGCCTGTGAAATTCCACCCTTTGTCCCTCCACTTATATCCTTCTGGACTGCCACCAGCTTAACTACCCCAAGGCTGGCAGAGCAAGGATGGGACCGGAAGAGGTCTGCGTTCCTAGGATGTGACAAGTGGGAGTGGGGGAAGAGTAGAGAGTGAGTCCAGGTCAGAGAGCACAGGGGGTGGAGGAATGAGGGGAAGAGATATGGGGTAAAGTGGGCTGTCTGAAAACCTTGATCTGGCTGGAGGCAATCTGGGTAGGGTCTGAATTCCAGGGTGTTGATGGGAACTGAGAAGAGGTGGACACATGCAGGCCCCACTACCAAGATGAGGCATGAGGCACAGCATGACTTTATGACCATATCCCCGGCGACTTCTAGTCCCTCACGTGCAAGGGCATGCCCAGGGAGTGGCTCTGAGTCCCAGGGGGCCACAGAAACCCTCTGTCTCTGAGGGGGGGAGCTGGGAACCACCTCTCCCTGCCTGGCTTGTGCTATAGAAGAGGAGCTACTGCCCAGGGATAGAGGGCCCTTGTTGGGAGGACAGGGTGATGCTGGATGGCCAGGGGACCAGCAGGAAGCTTGAGCTGGCACCATGGTGGCTCCAGTGGGAGTGGTGGGAGAGAGGAGGAATGAGAGCTGAGGGGAGCTTCCAGCGTACAACCGAGGGACCTCGGAGGCAGCTGAGCAGGAGATAAAGCAGGTGTGCAGACACGACTAAAGGCCTGGCCAAAGCATTCCTCACTGGAGCTCAGTCCTCTCCTGCAGCAGAAGCTGGTGGGGGGCTCAGTCCTCTCCTGCAGCAGGAGCTGGTGGGGGGTTCAGTCCTCGCCTGCAGCAGGAGGTGGTAGAGGTGGTCTTCTCTGAGCACATGTTCTAGGGGTGCCTGAACTTGCCCACAAGCACTAGTTTTGAGTGCCGTTCGTCTTGGCTGCGTCCTAGGCCCAGCCCCAGTTTCCTCATTTGCAGCATGAGGCAGTAAAGCTCCTTCCTCCTAGGCCAGCAGGGGAGCGTCCATGAGGTAGCTTAGGCACATCACAGGGAAGCTCGAGGAGTGTCAACTCTGACCCCCGTCACCAAAGGAAACCTTAGCAGCCTTCCAAGACAGAGTAGAGGAGCCAGGGAAAGAGAAGAGGTGAAGGGGGTGGAGAGGAGGAAGAGGAGATGAAGGAACAGAGATGGCAGAAGAGAAAGGGCAAGTGGAAAACAAGGGGGATGGAGAAGGAAGAGGAAGGAGAGAAGATGTGGGATGAGGAAGAGGAGGAGGAAGTGGAAGGGCAGGAGAATTTAGTGGCAGAAGAGACAGAGAAAGGAGTGAAGGATATGGAAGAACGAGAAGATGAGGCAGAAGCCAAGAAGGCACTAGGTGGAGGGGATGAAGGGAAGGAGGAGAGGAGGTGGGTGAGGGCGAGAAGGAGGTGGGAGGAACCAGGATGGCACTGGGAGCAGGAGGAGTGGGACAAAGGGAAGGAAGATAGACGTGAGGGAAGAGGCAAGGGCAGAGGGAGAGGGAGGCAGAAGCAGGAGAGGAAAGGACACAGAGCCATGGGTCCGCACCACAGGCCCTCATGTCTCCAGTGCTCATCTGAACCCGGCTTGTAATTACCCAGATGGGGCAGGCAAAGACAAATATGAACCCCCAAGAGGGTCGTGACCCCAGAACATGCTTTTAAACACACAAAGGAAATTCCCAATTTGATGCTGCTACACAAGCAATGTTTTCAATCTCTCCCCTCAGTCAAATCTGGTTCATGACCTTCAGCCAAAAAGCATGCTGTTGGGACACTTTGCTTCAATGTCTGGCCAAGGTCCCTGCAGGCAGTTGGGGTGAGATGCACACAGGATGAAGGCTGTCCTGTCCACCAGAAGCCAGGCTGGGCCACACCAAGCAGGGGGTCAGGTGCACCTCCTGTCTGGAGAAGTGAAGATAGAGGGAGAGGAATGCTGCTCCCAGTGTCAGGCATGCGAGCTGCTTTATTTTCCTGCCCCTCACAATGTAATGCCAATGACCAACCAGGATGAACAGCTCGAGGCTGTGTGGTTTCCTACGGCAACACAATGTTACTTGACCAATCATGCCACTGAGGCCATCTGCCTAGTCAGAGCACATGATTTGTAGCCCTATAATCAACACAATTTTAAGAGTTAAACAATGAATCAGGAAGATCAAAGAAGAATCAACACCCTTGAGCTGTAGCGCTGGAGAAGAGTGTTACAACTATCCCATGGAACGAATGTCAGGAGAACAAACAAGCGTGTCTTGGAGGAAATGCAACCAGGGTGCTCTCAGGAGACAAGGACAGTGAAACTTGGTCTCACATACTTCAGGCATGTTGCCTGGAGGGGCCAGTCCTTGGAAAAAGACATGATGCTTGAAAGGGTCAACGAGTGAGAAGACTCCCAGCAAGATGTACTAACACATAACGGGATAAGCATGCTGGAAATGGCGAGAATTTGGCAGGATAGGGGCAAGGTCCACAGGGTCACTAGGAACGGTAGCTGACGTGATGGAACCTGACAACAACCACCGTTAACAAAACACTTAAAGAGTCTTACCATTTTATGGAGTTTGTTTTGTTTTGATTTTTTTTTAAATCCAAAACAAATAAAAGTGAACAGCACATTTCTTTGGGGGTTGATACTTTTTTGGGTTCTCTGAGACCTTGCTGTGAGGTGACTGGCTGGCTGGGAAAGGCTCTTGTGTTCATCCATCCCGTCACCTAGTGCATGAGCACCTTCTATGTTCCACCCGCTGTGGGCACTGGGGAACCAACGAGACAAAGATTTCTGCCCACAATGGTGGGCCAAAGAAAGCAAGGAAGGAATCCCTGTATCTTACACACCAGTCAGGAAGGGAGACGTCCCATGGAGACCACAAGGAGATGCTGGCTGACCTGGAGGATGGTTATCCCTGCACTAAGTGTCCCTGCCAGCCATTCTCTCAGTCACCATGTCATCCACTTTATAAAAATGTTGTAATCCTTGAAGAGAGAGCACTGCTGACCTAGTGGAAAGAAGCTGTGTTTCAATACTGAAGGCATGTGGTTCAAATCTACCACAGGAGAGGATAGGCAGTCTCCTCCTGTGCAATTACTGCCTCTGAAAACCCACTGGAGGGTCAGCTTTGGGTCGATTCTGACTCAATGGTACACAACAACAATCACCACCCTTGAAGAATGCCTAACCATCACAAGAGATAACGAATGTCCAGGCTACTGAGATCCTTGAGCTTTCCCACAGGCCGCTGTGGGCCACCTGGTCTCAAACCTGAGTCAATCAGAAGCAGAGAGCTGAAATGACTGTCAGAGATCAGGGGAAAACCAACCAAGCAGCCACTGCCGTGGGATCTGGAGTAGTCCCTCAGGCCAGAATGCAAATGCCCCATTGGTTTCCAAGGCTGTAAATCTTTACAGAAGCAGATTGCTCCATCTTTCTCCTGTGGAACCCACTGACTTTTTGGTTCAGCCTGGTGCTTAACCCACTGGGCCACCGTTGGGATGGCTATGACTCAGAGTGACCCTACGAACCACAAACCTGAACCTTGCCCTACGCCCAGGATCTCTGTCATGCTCGAGCCCGTGACTGCAGTCACTGAGTCAATCCATCCTATGAAGGGTTTTCTCTCGCACTGACCTTTCCCAGCACAAAGGCCTTTTTTCCAGGACTGGCCCCTCCTGACAATATGCACAAATATGTGAGAAGTTTCGCCATCTCTGTGCTCTGTTTGCACTTCCTCAAAGATAGATCTATTTGTTCTTTTGGAAGTCCATGCGATATTCAACACTCCGCCAACACAATTCAAAAGCATTGATTCTTCTCCTGGTATCCTTGTTCACTGTCCAACTCTCAGATGCATAGGAAGCAATTAAAGGTATCACAACACAGGTCAGTTTCACCTTGGTCTTTAAATCGATGTTCTTGCTCATTAGCACTTTGGAGGGGTCCTTAACAGCAGATTTCCATAATGCAACACGTCTTTTGATGTCTGGACTGTTGTTACCACAGGTGTTAACGGCAGCTCTAAGTAAGATGAAATCATTGACAATTTTTTCCACCGCTCATGATATTGTCAAATGGACAGCTAGCTGGTGAGGGTTTCTATTTTCTTGATATTGAGATGTGATCCATATAGTAATAGCTGTGCTTAGTAATCTTCACCTAATGTTTATTATCCAGCTTGGGAGATTCATGAATCAGGCGTTGGGACAGCTGATAACCAGCACACACTTGGCATATCTTCTATCTGTGCAGTGACTGATCTTCAGGCAATCTCATTATCACACCATCCAGCAAGCTTTAATGAACCCTGGTGCCCAAGGTCAGCCATCAAAAACTGAGTGCACAAACATAGCATTCTATGTCCTACTTTGGGAGTAGAGCCTTCTTGGGGTCTTTAGTGCTTGCAACTGGCCAGCTAAGGGGCCACGATTGCTCTCTCACAATGTGAGACAAAAATGAGTGAAGAAAATCAGAGACTCTCAGTTGCATCCCACACTTCAGTGTTCAAAATACTGAAGCCAGAAAAGCTACGACTGCTGACCGCTATGAAAGTGGGCACCAGAGATGGTTCTGGGTCAAGTGGGAGGGAAATGGGGAACAGAATTCAACAGTGTTAAAGCATCAGGCTTCCTGGCCTGGGAGAGACCAGAGGGACCTGGGAGACTATGATCCTTTCAAGCCTGGGACTGAAATCACCCTATGACTCAACTTCCAGCCAAACCGACAGGTTCATAAGGTGATCAGTAACACCAGGAAGGTACACTGCTTAGAAGAGTCAGCCATACAAGACGGAAAGGGCTGCACCTGCTATCAACCAAGCTCACAAGTCAGGAAGGGATGGAAAAGGATGGGTAGAAATGCAAAGCACAGGGAGGAAGTGAGGAGACTGCTGTTACATTGTGGGGTCAATGTAACAACTGTAACAGGCATAAACTCTTGAATGGAAACACAATTTTCCCTGTGAACATTCACTCAAATAGCTATAAACAGGTGTTACTGTTACTAGTTTTTAATCCTGAGGCCCTCCCCATACAGGCCAATCAGACCTGACTTTCTGTGGGCCATTCCCATGGGGCCTTGAGGTGCTGAGTTTCCCAGAGCTCTCCAGGGTGCATCAGGAACAGTGGCTCAGAGGGGGCTACCTGATGGATGAGCAGTACCTGTGGGTCCCAGGAACTCCTATAAACAAAGATGTTCAGACCCACTCCAGACCCACAGAAGCAGAAACAGGAGCAGAAGGCCCTCCACCTAGGAACAAACCCTCTGGAGGATTCTGACACACTAAAGTAAAAAACGACTGATGGAAGTTGTAAGGAGCAGAGGAAAATACACCCTTCTTCACTGCAGGTTTAGCACAAAACCATTTCCATGACTAGGGGTTCTGATGGCACTGTGGTTCTGGTATTTGACTGCTAAGTTCAAGTCCACCAGTTGCTCTGTGGACAGGAGAAAGATGGGTGTTTTGCTCCCATATAGATTAAAGCCTTGGAAAACCTATGGGGCAACTCTCTTCTGTCCTGCAGGGTCACCATGGACCTGAATCAACTCATGGCAGTAGGAAAGCAAAGAGATTTCTACACCGCAGCCATGTCAGAGTCCTCGGAAGACGTAGATAGTCTACTCAAGAATAAACCCCAAAAGCCTGAACCCTGGGCCACGGCACCAAGTCCATGCAGCTGTGACAAGGGCACACCTCCTCTCCCACTCAGTTACCTCCCACCTCTCCCCTCCTTCCCCCACACCCATCTCCCCAATCAGCTGCCCCTTTGAATAGCACCCCAGGAAGCAGAGCGTATCCATGGCCATTTTTCTCCTGTCTCTGCTGTGCTGTGCAGATGATAAAGGCTGCTCTTGCTCAGGTCTTGTGGAGACTCCACTGCTAATTGGATCCAGATGTGGCCTAATTAGTCGTCTGCAGGAGCACCCGCCTGGCCAGCCCTGGCCTCCTGCTGCCTCAGGCCGGGAGGGGCACACACAGGGTGCAAGCCGGAGGGGGCTGCAGGAGGAGGGTTCTGGGCTCCGTGATAACTACGGTGTGTGAGCATTGTGGGTGGGCCAGCCCTCCCCATGTGGTCCCAAGAGACAAGGGTGCCTGCTGATGAGACGGTCTCAGTGCTGCGTAGCCAGGGGAGTGGGAACCTCCAGGGTCTGCAGCCGGGAGGAAGGACCAACCCTTCTCTGCAATCCAGGACCCACTCCCTGCAGCTCCGCTCGAACCCATCAACCTAAGACAGCCACTGAGATCTTCCTGAGGACATCCTCCACCAGCTGTGCACCAGCCCTGCCCCATTTCCTAGAAGGGGGCTTGCCCAATGGGCCTTGGAGCAGCTCACCCTTCCCCGAGGCAGGCCTGGGGTCCTCCTGTGTTCTCAAGCCCTTCTTCTCACTCCAGGGCAGTGGGGATTTACTTAAAGTAGGGAAGTAGCAGCACAGAGGACATGGGGAACCTGTAGAATAATCAATTCTACAGCCCATTTGGCAGATGAGGAAACCAAGACTTGGAGAGCTTGAGTGACTCACTCTGAATTTGACAACGGCTGCCTGATGACCAAGTCCAGGCTGCTCTGATAAAGTCAGATCTGAAATATCTGAAAGATGATGAGTTCACATCCACCAGCCACTCTCAGGAGGAAGGTAGGAAATCTCCTCCTGCTCAGACTTACTTCAGAAATCCAGTGATGTGTCACCAGATGTTATAACTGGCCTGAAGCCAGTGGGCTGTCCTTTCTTAGGGAGATTATTCCCTGACCCATAACAAGTTTGGAGAGTGGTCTCCCCAGGAGTGGAGCAGTAACACCAGGCTATAACTGAAGAGGCTGGAAGTTCCTCCCAGGACAACCACCTGGGCAGCCAGGTAAGTCTCCGTTCCAGTCAATGACCTCCCGTGGGCCCCTCATGTGGATCAAGGGAGGGAGTAGACACTCCACGGAGACTCTCTCCAGGTAATCCTGGACCAGGACCTGCCAAAGGCTCCCACCCACTTTCCTTCTACAAACAGAAGGCTGGCTCTGTGACTGAGCACTGAGGAGGTGCCCAGATTTCCACGGCAGAAATGGAGAACTCAGCCCCCAACACAGTCTCCCAGAAAATATTTTGGTGTCCAAGCTGGCCTGAGTAGGGGACAACACTGCCCTCAGCAGCAACCACCTGCAGCTGTCCATGCCATGTGGTCTCTGAGGTGGGCAAGATCTTGGGGGATGGGGATGGGGCATGGGGAATGCTGCAAATGGAGGTACAAAGTACAAAGGAAGAGGAGCGGGGGACTATCACTGGGCATGGGGACCCCAAGCTATGAGAAGCACCTGAATCCCAGCATCTTCTGAGATGAAGAAACTGCACAAAATAGTAACCACAGCTGTAGCAATAACAGCAATAACCAGTGCCCATAGAATGAGCAGTCAGGAAACCCACCACACCACACTGAGCGAGTCTTGACAGTGTTAAAGAAGCCCAGCGGGGAGCTTTGGGGGCCTATTGGTAAGAAGCTGCACTGCAACCCCGAAGGCATGTGGTTCAAACCCAGAAGCTCCACTGAAGAACGAGGGCCAATATCCTCCTGTATCAGTCAGATCCAATTCAATGGCACACACACAAAATAATAAAATAAAAATTTTAAAAAGAAACAAAGCATCAATCTGAGGACTGAGACGTGGTACTGTTAATTGTCTCAAATACATGTGAAAGCTGGACAGTAAGTAAGGAAGACCACAGAAGAATGATGCCTCTGAACTGTGGTGTTGACAAAGACTACAGAATGTACCATGACTTCCAGAAGAACAGAGGGGCCTTGGAAGAAGTGAAGCCAGGAGGGCCCTTAGAAGCAAGGGTGACAAGACTTAGTCTCACACACTTTGCATCAGGAGGGGCCAGTCCTGGAGGACGCAGAAAGAAGACCCTCAATAAGGTGGATCGATCGGCACAAGGGCCACCACCATAGGTTCAAGGCACAGCAGTGAGTTAGGATGGCCCAAGACTGGTTCATCCAGTTGTACACTGGGTGTTCCTGTGTGTCAGAACCATCTTGATGGCAATTAACAACAGCATGCAGCAATTAGACCATCTTTGGGATAAACACCACTGTTGTTGCTGTGTCATTAAGTTGGAGCTGACTCAGAACTACAGTGGGTTTTCAGAGTCTGTAAATTGCATGGGAGGAAACTGCCCATCCTTCTGAAGAACAGCTGGTAGAGGCCAACAGTATTCAACTACTATTCTGAGTTGCCTCCTACTACTAAGCCACCAGAGCTCCCTAAACACTAGTAGTATCCACATTTAACAAAGGAGAAAATTATATCCCAGAGAGACGTAAACCTCATCCAAAGCTGGCAAGCTAATAAGTAGCAGAGATGAACTTTTAACCTAAGAAATCTGGCTTCAACCATCACGCTCCTAACGGTCACATGATTCTACCTCCAGTTAACCTTCTAAGCAACCATCCATCTGCTCAACCCCCTAGCTACCACCACCCGTCTACTTAGCTGTCCACCCATTATCCACCCAACCAGATAAATAACATTCATGTACCCAACATCCACACCACTTACCCATTCACCCAACTCTCCCCCCTCCCAATCACCCATCCATCCAGCCTCCAGCTACACAGCCATCCACCCACCTAGCCATTCCCCTGCCATCCCTGCACCCAGTCACCCACCATCCTTGCAAACAAACATCTCCTGGACAATAGCTGTGAGTCAGGCAGGAGACATACAATGAGGAGCAAACCACACTTGCTCCTCCCACTTGGAAAGTTCAGGTCTAGAGGAGCCTGACATTGAAGACAGACCTGGGAGGATGAGTGGGAGGGAGTAAGGCAGTATAAACACAGACACATCTGCTGGTCAGTGGGGCCGGCTCCACCTGGAATGAACCGTCCTTGTACACAGGAGTCAGAGCTTGGCCTGCAGAATGGAGAACCTTCCGTGACAAGGCTGACCAAGGACCAAGATTGTGAAATGATGCAGCTTGTCCACAGAGCTTTTCTCTGTTTGGAAACTTCAGCAGCCACACCAGGGGCTCTCACGCTCTCCTCTGAATGCCAAAGTTCAGGACTGCTGAGCTCCAGAACTTTTCCTCCCTCACAGACTACTGCCCTTTCCCAGAACCTCACCACTACCTGGGCTAGATGGCAATGGGGATTAAAGACCGATATCCCTGTCTCTGTTCATGTGTTAGTCATGACCATCCCTGTGGGGAGGCAGTTCTTAAGAACTGGGTGACATCATGACATTTCAGTCACTGCACTAGATCTCCTGTTTGCCCACTCAGCCTCCATCCCCTGCTTCTGGAATTTTTCTCTCCATTTCCTTGGAAGACTATCCCTTTATCATTCTTAGTTCCCAAGGTTTGGGTGACACTGACTTCTAGTTTCAGGGTGGGCACAAGATGCAGGCCAAGACAATCACAATCATAGTGATTGGTTCAGAGGTGGCATGCAACTCAACCCAGGCCAGTAAGTCAAGGCTAGGATGCTGCAGATCCAACCAGAACGAAGTATGTGCCTCGGCCTCTCACTGCCCTCTAGCTGAGCCCAGAGCATGGCAACCCTCCATCAAGTTTCAAGGCTACAAAGCTCTCTGAGAGAAGATAGTCTCATTTTTCTCTTACGAATGGCTAGCGGATTCAAAGGACTGACCTTATGTTAACAGCCCAACAAGTAATTCAAATGCCACCAGTAAACTAAATGGATGAATGTAAATGCAGAGTTGCCAGAAGTCAGTAGGTGGAGAGAAAGTCCCTGAAAATGAGACCAACCAAGAACAAAGCAGAGCCAAAGGGTCTGAGAGGGAAGACGGCCTGTTATCTGATAGCTGGACACAGTCCTCTCTGAATGGGTGCCCACAAGGCTCCAGTCCATAAGAGGCAGTGAAGAGCTGAGATGGCCCATGCTCAGAGTGTGGCCCCAGATGCAGTCAGCCCCACGAGATGGGCGCTCATGACACTGCCACCATAGCAGGGAGCTCTCACATCTGCCACATCTCTTTTTGCTTCACCCCTGGGAAGCCAAGAGGAACACTCCCCATGGTCACTCCTGGAGCTTCAAGAACGCCTGCTAACCCACGACCCCTGAACCAGGATAAGATCAGAGCCACCAACCCCTCCTCTCATGCCATTCATTCCAGGGAAGCCTGGGAGGCTTGTCTGCTCTCCTCAGGAAGCCCGTTATGTGAGCAATCCACTTCTCACATCCCCTTGGTGCGTGTAGCAACATCAGACTCAACAGCCAAACCAACTCAGGAGAGGGGACTCCACCCACTGAAGGAAAACCATAAGACCAGCCACAAGGGGAACTGTACCTACTGGGCGTACCCGAGCCAAGCCAGGGCATGTCGAGTTGTTTCCTATGCATCTGAAAGCTGGACAATGCATAAACCAGACTCATGGAGAATTGATGCCTTTGAATTGTGAAGTTGGTTAAAAATATTGAACATATCATGAACTGCCAAAAGAACAAATAAGTCTTTCTTGGAGAAAGGGCAATGAAGGTACTGCTTAGAGGCAAGGATGATGAAATTTCATCTCACAGATAGGAGAGGTCAGTACCTGGGGAAAAGACATCATGTTGGACAGGGTGGAAGATCAGAGAAAGAGAAGAAGACTCTCAACAAGATGGAATGATACAGTGGCTCCAATAATGGGCTTGAGTATGACGGGGACAGTAAGAACTGCAGAGGACAGGGCAAGAGTCAGATCTGCTGTTTACAGGGCCGCCCTAAATTCTGGTCAACTCTACAGCATCTAACAGCAACAACTAGGCAGGACCCTGAGAAACCCACCCTAAGCCAGCTCAGCTGTATGAGCTACTGATCTCAAAGTTACTATGTACTATGAACAGTAACAGGACAAGTAGCTGTCATGTGCCTCCTGAGAGGCTAAATGGAGGAGACCACAGCATTACATCACTGACATGTCTGTAAAAATGTATAAACTGAAAAACATCCAATCGACCTGAATTGAATTCTATTCTACAAAATGAAATTAACTGTATGTTTCAAAAATTTTAAAAAAGTCACTACAAGAGTGGTATCCACTTCTTAACAAACATGCCTCTGCAGACTCTATGAACTTGGAGAAACGATGATAGTTATAAAAAGGCTTCAGGTATTTTTTTCATAGGGTCACTATGTGTCATGCTCGACCTGATGGCAATCAACAACAAAGATTTTAAAAAGGGCACTCAAGTGGCCTAGTGGTAAGAAACTGCACTGCAATACCAAAGGCACATGGTTCAAATTCAGCAGCTGCTCCACAGCAGAAAAATGGGCAACCTCCTCCTGTGCTGCTGTTTCTGAAAACCCACTGGAGGGTCAGCTATGGGTCAGTTCTGACTTGACAATACACAACAACAAAGATTAATAAGAATCAAGGAACTATGCAAATTAAAACAAAACAAGCAAGTCCACTGCCACCAAGTTGATTCTGGCTTAGAAAGACCCTCACTGGGTTTTGAGGCTATACATCTTTAAGGGAGGATACTGTCCACTTGTCTTCCACAAAGCAGCTAATGGATTCAAATCAAACTGCTAACCTTGTTAGCAGTGTAACATGCTGAGAGCAAATGAATACAATTAAGGGGGTTCTGGAGACGGAGACCACAGAGAAGCATGTTGCTCACCAAAGGCAGTGTGCTGCTCTTCTGGTGTGAACCCACCAGTGACTGAGGGGAAAAGATGGGTGATCTCCTGTGGATTTAAAGTCTCCAAAAAAGTGCTGGATGGTCAGCTACAAGTCAGTTTCAAATCAACAGCAATGAGTCGAATAGAAATTAGATGCTGGGACAGAAAAGAGCATATTTTTGTGGTAAAGGAGATGCAATTGTGATAATTAGCAAAATATTATTAAGAGCCCTCACTCCAGTCAGTATGTTAATCCATCTCATTGAAGGTCTTCCACTTCTTCGTTGATCTACCTTCCCAAGAACTGGCCCTACTGACAACATGCACAAAGTATGTCAGATGAAATTTCACTCTCCCTGCCTTCAAGGAGCACCCTGGCTAGAATCTGATTATATTTTATAATTCTTATTTTGATGATTACACTGGAGTTATGAGGGAGGAATCTTGTTCTTTGTAAATATGTGCAAGTATTTGATGAGAGGAAACACCAAGCCTATAATGCACTCTCAAATGGTTCATGGGGAAAATATGTATTTTAAAAAGTTGGGGGAATATGGCATAAACTATTAACAATTGAAGAATCTAGAAGTTCTCAAAATTAAAGCACTCTTAAGCTTAAAATGCCGTGTGTTATCTACTTTTCCCAGAAAATAGGAACCTTGGGGAAATCATTCCTTTATGAGAATGGAAGTATTGTGAAACTCCAAGGAGATGTCTATCCTGCAGGTCTCCTCTCACTTCTAAGAGGCTTTCAGATGAACATATTCAGAAATGAAGAAACAGAGGCAACATGACCTCCTCAGACAGACCAGTGGAAGAGATGGTTGTTACAAGCCATGTGGAAAGGAGAAAGAGAGGCAGATATAGCAAGAAAAAATCAGCAGTTAGGGATGAACTGTTTCTGAACAGTAAAACTTCAGATTATTTTAACCGAGTTAGTTCTGTTGTTGTGGTTACGTGCCATCGAGTCGCTTGCAACTCATAGCCACCCTATATGTAAAAGAGTCCTAAACGCCATTCTATCCTGTGCCAACCTAGCCATTTCAAACGCACTCATTCCCACCACTCCAGTCACAGAAACGATCCATCTCATCGAAGGTCTTCCTCTCCTGCGCCGCCCCTCCAATCTGCCAAACATGATGTCCCTCTCCAAGGACCAGTCCCTCCTTGCAACATGCCCAAAGTATGTCAGACGAAGCTTCAGAATCCTTGACTCCAAGGAGCATTCCGGCTTCACCTTCTCTAGGACAAACCTGTTTGTTCTCTTAGCAATCCATCAGTTAGTTCTATTTTTGTTAATATTTCACCAATTTTTCATCATGGAAATATACTTCTTTTCCACTTGGATCAGAAATGAGTTGTATTAAATGGGAAGGATCTTTTGTGAAAAACAATGTATTCAAACGTTGTAAATAAATCCGTTTTAAATAAAAAATTTTTTAAAAATTTAAAAATGAGTTGTATTTTAAAGGAAAGGAAGAATTGAAAACAGAAGTCATCCAGACTTCACAGCTGGCAGAAGGAAAGAACTTGCCATCAGTGTAACAGAAGCAGAGTGAGGGTTGCCTGGAGAAGAATACTATCCACTGTACTTGATCTAAAGTCATAGTCAACGCGGGGGTTTCCGGATTAAATGGCAAAGAAAGCAGAGTGAGAGATGAAAACAGACTAGGTCCCCCAGCTAAGACTATCAGAGTTTGCCAATGATGAAAGATATGGAAAGTAACATTTTACCAAAATCGAAAATGCAGACCTTGACCCAGGATCCAGAGAGTGCCACACTTATTCCTAGGGCTCTAAACTGAAAAACTCAAACTCATTGTCACTAAATCAGAGTCAACTCATAACAGACCCTTCAGTGGGCTTTCCGAGGCTGTAAATTGCACAGGAGGAGACTGTCCATCTTCTCGTGCGGAGCCACTGGTGGGCTGGAACTGTCTGAGAGGTGCTGCCTTTGGGCTAGCAATGTAACCCTACCCACTACACCACCTGTGATGACAGCCTCAGGAGGCCAAGGGCAGCTCTACTCTGTCCAAAGAGTCATTATGAGTGGGAATCCTCACAATAGCTGTGGATCTGGGATTTAGATGGTAGGGCTGATGTATGTATTTTTAAAAGTTCCCCACATGATGCTAATATGCAAACTGAGAGGAATACCACGGTGAGTGACCTTTACAAAGCACTAGATTTCTACTTCCTTTAACTTTTGCTGCTCATGTAATTTTTTCATTACTACTTATTTAAGTTGACACAGAGCTCTATTTTATTATAGTACATATAATAAACAACCCTACTATATAAGAAGGGCACCAGCAGTTACACTTAAGTGTACTACTGATGTAAGCTCATGTACATGGTTATAACTCCCACCCTACCATGGAGCTTGGCAGTGAGCATCTAACAATTACATGTTTGTTGAAAGATTCATCTTTCTGATGGATGACAAGGGAATGCATTAGATGTGAATCTAATAATAACTAGTGAAATTACAACCATAAGGTTTAAGGAAGGGACATTCTATCTCATAAACTTAGGATATTGTGTTTGGTCCCAAAGTAGTGTGGCTAACTCGACCATGCTGATGTTCTTACGTTATGGATAGGAAGCCGCGGAGCACAGATGTGTTTTCCAGTTAGCATCATCTAGCTCCATGCTGATTCCTCAGCGGACAGGCTCTCCTCACCCTCATGAACGTTCATCCTGACAAAACCAATCTGTCCCTCATTTGTCTTCTCTTTGGTATCATGGCAGCCTCTATTACCTTCTCTTCATCAGTGTGGCAGCCTCAGCTGCCTTCTTCACAGACAGAGAGTCCTCAGCTGCCTGCTTTTCTCAACATGACGACCTCGGTCGCCTTTTCTTCATCTACAAGGTGGCCCCAGTTACCTTTCTTCTACAACATGCCAACCACTTTTTCACACTTTGTTGTTGTTATGTGCCATCAAGTCGCCTGTGACTCACAGCAACCCTATGCACATTAGCTCTGAAATCTGCCATATCCTGAGCCAATCTCACCATCTCCAACAGACCTAATCCCATTTCTCAGTCACTGACTCAATCCATCTCATCCAGGGTCTTCCTCTCCTGTGCTGTCTCTCCACCCTTCCAAGCATGATGTCCTTATCCTAGGACTAATCCCTGCTAGTCACATGTCTAAAGTATCTAAATGTGAGAGGGAGCTGAACAGTCCTTGACTCCAGGGAGCAGCCTGGTTTCACCCTCTCCAGGACAGACCTGTTTTTTCTCCTGGCAGTCCACAGTATGTTCTACACACTTCAGCACTACAGTTCAAAGGCATCAATCCTTCTTCTATCCTCCTTAGTCACTGTCCAGCTCTCTGATGCATAGCAACTAACTGTGAAGACCATGGCCTATATCAGGTGCACTTTAGTCTCTAGACTAACATCATTGCTCTTCAGTACTTTGGAGAGGTCCCTGACAGGAGACTTTCCCAGTATAATTCATCTTTTGGTTTCCTGACTGCTGGTACAAAGAGTGTTGATTGTGGAATGAAGCAAACTGAAGTTACCAATCTCAATCTCTTCTCCATCTATTATGAAGCTATCAATTGGTAAGAATCTTTGTTTTCTTGGTGTTGAGTGTCAATTCATTTGAAGACTACAGTCCTTGACCTTCTACAGCAAGCACCTGATGTTCTCCTCAGTTTCTGCAAGCAAGGTTGTGTCATCTGCATAGGGCATGCTGTTGATGAGTCTTCTTCCACTCCTGGTGCTACTTTCCTCCTCATAAATTCAGCCTCCTAGATTATCTGTTCTGCATATAGATTGAAAAGGCATGGAGATAAGATGCTTCTCTGGCACATGCCTTTTCTGATCCTGAACCACTCAGTGTTGTCCTGCTCTGTTCTGACTACTGCTTTCAGGTCCAAGTATAGGTTTCACATGAGCCCATAAAGTGGGTATTCCCATTCTTCTCAAAGTTAGCCACAATTTGCTGTGATCCACACAATCAAATGCCTTTAATAGTCAATGAAACAAAGACATTCCTCTGGTACTCTCTGCACTAGGCCAAGATCCATCTAATGTTGGCTATGATGTCCCTAGTGCCACGGCCTCTTCTAAAGCCAGCCTGTACACCAGGCAGTTCTCTGCTGGTGTGCTGCTCCAGTAGTTTCTGGATAATCTTCATCAGGATCTAGCTTGCACGTGACATCAGTGATAACTAGAAGTCCTAACTTCCATCATTCAGTTCTCCCCAGTCAGCCTGTGCTTGGGTCTCACTGCCACCATCGCATGCATGGGGAAGAGGAGAGTCCACAAGGTGAAACCTGGCAAAGCTGAGATATGCACCCAGGAAGACTTAACTCTCAAGCCCACACTGCTTTCTACAAAGCTGAGCAAGAAGGGAGGTCCTGTCTCCCAGAGCACCAGAGATCCTGAGGACTAAGCGCTGAAGGCCTAAGGGTGGAGCCTGAGCCAGAGGGCCCCTGGCCAGGAGAGCATCTGGACGTCATCTGGCCCCGAGGGAATGCGGGTAGGGCCCAAGGCTTTGGGAGCCTGTGACTGGGGAGCGGAGGCTGCTGCAGGCTTTGTCAGAGAGGCACTGTCCTGTGGCAGCCCCTTCTCCACTCTACCCTGCAGGCTAGTTATGTTCTAGCACCACTTTGAGGAATCAAGGCAGGCAGAGGGCCCAAGATTCCCGTGGGAGTGCCCCACTGGGTGCCTCCTGGCTCCAGAGGCAGTGGTGGAGGCTGGAGAGGTTCACCGCCCAGCCTGAGGGCACATGTGATTGCAGGTCTATTTTTACAGAGATACTAATCTTTGCACGAGGCCTTGGCATGGCAGGCCCTCTCCCAAGGGGCAGCTCTGCAGGGCAGCAGAGAAGGAGCTCACTCCTTCCCAATCATCGTTTGTGGGATTGAATCGTCTTTCTCTAAATAAGTAAATTAGCTCTAATACCCTTATTTGCTATCAACCTTATAAACCTAACACAAACCAGATGGACCTTGCTTCCCCAGCCCCCAGTGCTGCTTGGCCTGGCCTCCTGGGCCTGCCTCTGGCTACAGGGCTTCCTTCGCCCCAAACCCGCCCTCCTGGTTCCCATGTAAACAGCTCCTCCGAGAGAGGGAGAAGATTGCTTCCCAGGCCTCCTCCAGCCTTCCTGGGAGGCCAGCTCAGAAGCCAAGCACAGGTGACACGCATGTTTTCAGGGTCAGCCCCAGCTACACTGGGACCCTTCTCTGGTCCCTCAGCATGCAACTTAATATCTGATCATATAAGAACATCAATGGGGCTTCCTCCTTAGGAGCAAAATTGCAGTCTTTGTTTCAGAAGCTTTAGAAGAGATAGAAATATTAAAAAAAGAGAACTTTCCAACGCCTAGAATCTCAACACTCAGATGTTAGGGAACTGGCCTCCCAGACTTCAATGTGGAATAGGGGGCAGCAAACTTTCTGTAAAGGGCCAGACAGTAGATACCAAATGTCTCTCTGGTGCAGCTACAGGATTCTGTCATTAAAACACAGAAGCCATTGCAGACAATACATAAATGGTTGGGGCTGCACATGATGAGATGCAATCAGACTGTCACCATCCTTATGGTTTCCACTGGATGATGTTCAGTAAGTGATTGCCAGGCCTCTCATCATAGTCTGTCTCCACTGGAACCTGATGATCATCACATCAACACGTGAGTTGTCACATGAGATGCACTCACCACTGAATCACCACTAAAGCAAAACTCAAACCCCCACTGCCGTTGGTCGAGTCGGTTCCGACTTTGAATAATCCTCCCTTGAATTTCCAAGGCTGTAATTCTTTTTGTTTTATTGTCCCCAAAAAGGAAAGTTATGCTTTGGTTCATGGCTATAGTTCTTCACGTTGGAGCCAAAAGAGCACATTTATAATCAAGACCCTCAATGGAGCAATGTCACCCACTTGAGTTTTTCAGAAATGGCCAGGACATTCTAGGTTTTCACAATAACTGGGGACACTGTGGAGGTTGTTACAAGGGCAGAGCAGAGGTCCCATATGCCTAGTGATGTGTGAAGTAGAATGATACAGCAAAAAATTATCCTGTGGTTTCAAGTCTGAGCATTCATGAAGAGTAAAGAAATTGCTTCACATTTGACTAGGACCCCAGTTTTTCATTTAGCTCTGCTCTGGTGACTTAGAGCACAAGGAGTCCCACTACCCACCAAGAACAGGAACCACACCCACCCGCTAACCATTCCAAGAACAGCTCCGTGTGATTTACAGCCTCAGAGAGCCGCCAGAGGGCCAGCTAGAAGTTACTTCCAACTGGATGTCAGTGAGTTTGACAAGGTGTTTTTTGTTTGTTTGTTTGTTTGGGGTTTGTTTAGTTTTTTAATAGTTTTATTTTATACTGAATCTTCTGTGTAAATGACAACCACTGTACAAGTGAATTTTGTTTAGAACCTTTCTAGAGTTGCACAAAACCATGCCAATGACAATAATGCTATTTGCTTAATGGGAACAAACTAATTAATCTTCCTCCTCCAGTGGCTATGGTAGATTTGAACTGATGACCTTTTGGTTAGTAGCCCAACACATAGCCCACTAGACCATGAGGGAGACTGAGCCACTGCTAACCCCAAAAGTGGCTACCTACAGAGGATTCCTACTGACAATACTCCAGCATCATGCTCCCAGAGGAGCAGACAGCCTCATTTTTCTCCTACGATGAATTTTAACCATTACCAGCCCAGTACTTAATACACTGCACTACCAGGACTCCAAGTAAAACCAAAACCCAGGCCCAGTGCTATCGAGTGAGTCCCAACTCCATGTGACTCTCCCCTGAGTTTCAGGGTTGTAAATCTTCATGGCACATACTGTTTCATCTCTCGCTAGTGGTCTCAAACCACCAGCCATATGGTTAGCAGCCCAACACTTACTCTCCTACACCTCAGGGGCCCCTGTACACGAGAACAGACATTTGAGATGAAGGGAAGGTGCTTCAGGTGCTGCAGATTCACATAGCCATGTAGGTGGATCATACATGCACTCTGGCGAGCTATGTTTCTGTTGCACACTATGAAATTGGTACTACCTGTTGCTGACCCTCTGGCGAGCTTTTAGAGGCAGTAGATTACATAGGAAGAGCTGAAGGAGCCAAACCCAAAAGTTTACACATGTAAAATGGGAGGGGGGAGTGTGCCAGTAGTGCCAAGTTTTGGAGAAAGAATAGCAATTACAGAAGGGACACATGGGGTTTGAGGGTGTTGGAACAAATCTGTATATTGTACATAGTCTGCAGCTGGTTGCTGTTGTGCTGTCAGCTCCACCTCACAGTAGCCCCACGTGGTTACTCGGTGCTTTCACATCAACTCTGACCCACAGTGGCCCTATGAACAGCAGCGCTGGCCCATGCCCTGCCCTGCATCGCCCTCCTCACCGCCGACATGTTCACACCCGCAGTGCAGTCACTGGGTCAGCCTACCTTGCCGAGGGCCTTCTGCTCTTGGACCGCTGACTTTTCCCAGCATGCTGCCTGCCCTTTGCCAAGGACTGGTTCTCCTGACATCATGCCCAAAGTCTATGCAACAGAGATTTACCGTCCTTACCTCTCAGGAGTAAAGTGTGCCTGATACAGGCCATGGTCTTTGCAATCATTTGTTATACATCAGAGAGTTGGACAATGACTAGGGAGGACAGAAGGAGAATTGATGCCTTTGAGCTGTGTGCTGGAGAAGAGTATTGAATGTACCATGGACTGCCAAGAAAACAGATTCATCCTAGAGAGGGTTAAATCAAGCTACTCCTTGGAGGCAATGATTCCGGGACTTCATCTAACATACTTTGGACATGTTG
>NW_006399822.1:1767407-1810092 GCF_000299155.1 Elephantulus edwardii
TTTTTTTATTTTCTGGCTGCTGCCACTGTGTCAATTAGCTTGTTCAAACTCTGTCTCCTTCACTAACCCTCTTCTTTCTCAAGCATTATGTCCTTTTCCAAGGAATGGCCCCTCCTGACAGCATGCCAGCTTGTCACTGAGTTGGAAGAGACTCAGAGCTGACCCTCCAGCAGGTTTTCAGTGGGTGTGTATCACACTTGAGGAGACTGCCCATCTTTCCCTCATGGATTAGAATCACTTGTCTTTGGTTTGGCAGTGTAACTCCTTACCACTAAGGCACCAGAGCTCCCTGGCATGTCAGGAGGAGGATGGAGGTAAGATAAAATGGAAAAGCCTGGAGGCAAGTCTCCCTGGCCAGAGCTGGGTGGTCCTGAGGATAAGCCAGGGACCGACAGCAGTGGCCACTATACTCCTGTGTCTCAGGTGTGGCTGGTATGGTCCAGAGACTCTGGGGACCAGCCCAAAGTGAAAGGTAAGCCCCACTCAGGACTGGGTCAACCCCTGGCCCTCTTGGCATCATGGCACAGCAAACCCCCTCCCACAAATACACACACCCACACCCACCTCCCTGCACACACACAAACCACTCCCTCAGAACCACTCCCAGGAGCTCTCTCCTTTCCAAACAAAGTAGCTCTCCTGGGGGAGGAGGGGAGTGGAAGCCAGTGGGCAGGCCTTCCTGAACCTGAGTTGGGTCCACTCCAAGCTTGCTGCTCTTCCATCCTGCTGCCACCCATGCCCAGTGGATTGAATCCATTCCACAAGGGGTCCAGGGAGGCACTGACCTCTGTTCATTAGCCCCAGGACCCCAGCCAGCAGAGGACTACCATCTGCACCCAGATAACCTCTGACATGATGCAACTGGACCTACACAGCCTACTGCAATGGACACGGCCTTTCAGTGGCGAGGCAGAGATACCAGGGACCGACAACCTGCCAGGAAAGACAAACTCCACTCAGGTGAGTTCCCAGATACTTTTCATGTGGAAGTCGAGACCCCAGGGTCTTTCTCCATGGGACAGACACAAAACCAGCACTGAAAAGAAGGCAGAAACCAGCCATGTTGGCCCCACTGAGTCAGCCTCTCCCAAGGAGACACCAAACAATTTTTTGCAGAGTCAGTCAAGCTTCAATCCCAGAACCACTGAGCCTCAGTTTCCACACCTGCAAAATAGGCATCACAAAGGGACCTCAGAAAAACCCCCAACATCTTAAGGATCTCACCTTACTCGGATCCACAGTCACCACAAACGCCCATAGAAACAGGAGTCAAGAAACCTAATGACTTAGGCACATCACCAAGGACCTCATTAAAATATCAGAAGAAATATGAAAAATTAGGTGGTTGTCATGGAAATAATAAAACAAAGTCTGCATAAGATTTAAATTCAATCTGCCTTTTCTTTTGTAAATTAATAGTTTAGTTAAAATTAGTGCAGTAATTGTTAAATGAGGCAAATTTTTTTGCAACTTATACAGTAAACATTGCATTGTCTTTGAATAGTAGTGAAAGGTAATAGCTTACCTGGTAGAAGATATATGTTCTGGTGGTTGTTGTTGTTGTTGTTGATGGCCGTTGAGTTGAGCATGACTCCTAGTGACCCTATGAACCAAAGGCCTGAAGCCTTTCTATAACTATCGTCATTTCTCCAGGTTCATAGAGTTTCCAAAGGCAAGTGGTTTAGGAAATGGACACCATTCCTGCTTCCAAACCTCAATCAATCTTGGAGCTCCACCAAACACTGCCCACGATGGGTAGCCAATTATGGTGTCTGACACACCTGTGGTGCAATTGTCTATCATCACAGTGACTCTAAGTTACTTCAGTAGAACAAATAGAAAGATCACTTCTGTATAAGAAGTTAACTATTTATTATTCTATGTGCATTAATAATGATAACAAATAACATAAAATGCTTAAAAAAAAAGAAAGCAACTGGGGGGAGGGGAATTAAAAAAAACATGCCTTGGCTCAAATGCACCTAGTCTTTATAGAGTGGCATCCTTGCTCTTCAACACTTTAAACAGTGGCTTAGTTAGTAGTATTACACTAGTGTTAATTTCTTCTTTCTGACTAGGTACCACAGCTGAGGAAGTTATGGTGGGGAAATAAGGAACTCTACAGTATCTTTGCAAGTTTTCATATAGATCTGAGATGTCTGAAATCAAACCACGTTTTATAAAAAGTCTATGATGTTGGTTAGTTATCCTTCTCTATGTTAAATCTCCACATCTTTGTTTGCAGAGTGTCCACAGGCCTGCTGTCCTAGTCCTCACATGGGCAGGGCACAGAGGGGCAAAGTGAGGGCAGAGTCCCCTCTCCTAACCATGGAGAGACAAGGACAGACCTGCAAAGAGGTCACAAAGGAGGGTGGGCTGACAGTGCCTCTGGCTCTCTTGGCTGCCCTCCTCTGCCCCTCCAGAAGGTGCCATTGTCACATGGGCCACCCCAGTTCATGCAGGAAGGCTGATGAGCCATTTCATTTTTCAGCAGATTTTCCCTCTGCAACTTGTCTTTTTTTTTTCTCTTTTAAATTTTTTGTTTACACTGGTTTGCTTACAAAGTTCGTATACATTATTTTTCACACCAGACCCATGTGACCTTGGGCAGTGCCCCTGAAATGAGGGTGGTGGTGGCAGTGATGGTCAGGATGGAGGTTCCAGACACAAGTTGTCCAGCTCAGGTGGTGGCCCTCAGAGGCCACGTCCACTCCTCGTGCTGGAGCCAGGCCTGCAGCCTTACTTGGAAAAAGGTTCTTTGAATATGTGAACAAGTGAAGGTCTTGGGATGAGCTCATCCTGGACTCAGGGGTCCTACCTTGTCTCTTGTCAGAGATAAGAAAGTGCAGACCCGGGAAGGTGCAGGGGCTGCAGTGGTGGTACCACAAGCCAAGGAACGCGGAAGCTACCAGCTGAAGGCAGAGGCCAAGGGGATCCTCTCTTGAGCCTCTAGAGGAGCCTGGTGCAGGAAACCCCTGGTGCTGGGGTCACAGAAATCTAGTCCCTCCATCAGGAGGCTGTCATGTTTACAGCACCTCGCCTTTCCCCATGGACTCTGACCACCAAGCTGTCTGCAAAGTATCTAAACGCTTACCCTCTGCACCCCAAGCCTCCTCCATCAGAAGATGTCGTTGGATGCCATCTGGTTGACTCCAACTAACAGTGACTCCATGTACAACAGACCTAAACCCTGCCCAATCCTGCGGCATCCTCAACAATCCATGCTTCAGCCTACTGTTGCAGTCACTGTGTCAATTGTTGTTGTTGTTGTTATGTGCCGTCGAGTTGTTTGCAACTAATAGCGACCCTATGTACAACAGTCCTAAACCCTGCTCTAATCTATCCTGTGTGAATCGCATTGCCTCTAACTCAATCCACCTCATAGAGGGTCTTCCCCTCCTGCACTGTCCCTCCACCCTACCAAGCATGATGTCCTTCTCCAAGGACCAGTCTCTCCTCACAACATGTCCAAAGTATGTCAGACAAAGCCCCAGAATCCTTGCCTCCAAGGAGTAGCCTGGCTTAACCCTCTCTAGGATGAATCTGTTTGTTTTCTTGGCAGTCCATAGTACATTCAATATTCTTCTCCAGCACCACAGCTCAAAAGCATCAATTCTCCTTCTATTCTCCCTAGTCATTGTCCAACTCTCTGATGCATAACAAGTGATTGCAAAGACCATGGCCTGTATCAGGCGCACCTTAGTCTCCAGAGAGACACCATTGCTCTTGAGTACTTTAGAGAGGTCCCTAACAGCAGACTTTCCCATCGTGATATGTTTTTTTTATTTTCTGGCTGCTGCCACTGTGTCAATTAGCTTGTTCAAACTCTGTCTCCTTCACTAACCCTCTTCTTTCTCAAGCATTATGTCCTTTTCCAAGGAATGGCCCCTCCTGACAGCATGCCAGCTTGTCACTGAGTTGGAAGAGACTCAGAGCTGACCCTCCAGCAGGTTTTCAGTGGGTGTGTATCACACTTGAGGAGACTGCCCATCTTTCCCTCATGGATTAGAATCACTTGTCTTTGGTTTGGCAGTGTAACTCCTTACCACTAAGGCACCAGAGCTCCCTGGCATGTCAGGAGGAGGATGGAGGTAAGATAAAATGGAAAAGCCTGGAGGCAAGTCTCCCTGGCCAGAGCTGGGTGGTCCTGAGGATAAGCCAGGGACCGACAGCAGTGGCCACTATACTCCTGTGTCTCAGGTGTGGCTGGTATGGTCCAGAGACTCTGGGGACCAGCCCAAAGTGAAAGGTAAGCCCCACTCAGGACTGGGTCAACCCCTGGCCCTCTTGGCATCATGGCACAGCAAACCCCCTCCCACAAATACACACACCCACACCCACCTCCCTGCACACACACAAACCACTCCCTCAGAACCACTCCCAGGAGCTCTCTCCTTTCCAAACAAAGTAGCTCTCCTGGGGGAGGAGGGGAGTGGAAGCCAGTGGGCAGGCCTTCCTGAACCTGAGTTGGGTCCACTCCAAGCTTGCTGCTCTTCCATCCTGCTGCCACCCATGCCCAGTGGATTGAATCCATTCCACAAGGGGTCCAGGGAGGCACTGACCTCTGTTCATTAGCCCCAGGACCCCAGCCAGCAGAGGACTACCATCTGCACCCAGATAACCTCTGACATGATGCAACTGGACCTACACAGCCTACTGCAATGGACACGGCCTTTCAGTGGCGAGGCAGAGATACCAGGGACCGACAACCTGCCAGGAAAGACAAACTCCACTCAGGTGAGTTCCCAGATACTTTTCATGTGGAAGTCGAGACCCCAGGGTCTTTCTCCATGGGACAGACACAAAACCAGCACTGAAAAGAAGGCAGAAACCAGCCATGTTGGCCCCACTGAGTCAGCCTCTCCCAAGGAGACACCAAACAATTTTTTGCAGAGTCAGTCAAGCTTCAATCCCAGAACCACTGAGCCTCAGTTTCCACACCTGCAAAATAGGCATCACAAAGGGACCTCAGAAAAACCCCCAACATCTTAAGGATCTCACCTTACTCGGATCCACAGTCACCACAAACGCCCATAGAAACAGGAGTCAAGAAACCTAATGACTTAGGCACATCACCAAGGACCTCATTAAACTGCTCAAGAGCAAGAATGTCAGTTTAAGGACTAAGATGTGGTGTCTGACTCTTATTGATATTTTCAACCATTTCATATGTGTGCAAAAGCTGAACAATGAAATGATGACTAGAGGATGGCTTTGAGTTGGGTACTAGCAAAGAGCACTGATTTTATCATGGATTGCCATGGATTGCCATGGTGAGATGTCTTCTCACATCCTTTGGACATGGTATCAGGAGGGCCCAGTTCCTGGAGAAGGGTGTCATGCAGGTAAGGCAGAGGATCAAAGGAAAGGAAGATCCTCCATGAGATGTATGGACCAGGGGCGGTGCAATGGGCTCAGACACAGCAAGGGCCTAGAGGGCAGCCTGGATCAGCTCAGACATGGCAGGGGCCACAAGGACACGCTGGACATGCTCAGACAAAGCAGAGGCCATGAGAGCAGCCTGGATCAGCTCAGACACCGCAGGGGCCTCAGGGGCAGCCAGGATCAGACAGCTGGTTCTGCAGCATGTTCATTACTGTGAGTCAGAGGTGATCTGACTGCACCTGACAAGGATAAGCAGGGCCTCCTTCCTGGTACCTGGGGCAATGAGTGTACTTCACTCAGAAGCCACTCAGCACAGCCCCAACCAAGGACAGCTGGCCAGCGTGTGCACATCCTCAAGTGTGGGCTCCGAAGGTGTGAAATGGCTGGCACATTCCTGCCTCGCAGGACTTGGGGATCAAGTCCAACAAGCCTCCCCACCTCAAGTGTCTCCCTTCAGTTCCTTCCTGGTAGAGGAGAGCCCCTCCTCACCCACCGAACAACTGGATGATCTGACCCCCTGGTCACCTCCACATCCACACAAGGGAAAATATCCAACCAGAACCACCTGAGTTAGGACACCTCAGTCCTTCACCTCTCTCAGTGCAGCTGTGTCTTCTCTAGAGGCCAGACTCCGGCCAGAGTGGAGGACACCTTCCCCTCCTCCCTCAGAAAAATTCCCCAAGACCTTCCAGTGATAGAGCTGGATGGACACCAGGACCTGGGTCCCTCAGCACCTTATAAATCACCCCCTGGTGACCCCCAAGACCTGTCACATCCACCTTCCTCTGCCAGGATGTGGCCTGGGGCTCAACTGTCTTTCAAGTTCTGCTGGTCCTAAACCTGTGACCCTGGCTCTAGCAATTTGTTCCACAAAGACCCTCAATGTCATCAGCAAGGTGCTGCCCCTCTTCCTGGTCATGATTTTAATACTTAGATACGACAAAGTCTGCATCCACTTGGGAGTTCATATTCCAGATGGCTGGTGTCACCATGCAAGTTACTCAGGCTAATGAGAGGATACAAAGACATGAACAAAACCAATTGGGACCACCTGTCCTATCACACTGCAAGCCAACGCTGTCACCATCTGAACAAGAAAATCCTCTCAGATTGACCAAAACAAATCTGGATGGGTAAGCCCAGGATGGACAAGGGCTCCCAGAGCAACTGGCGTCTCTCAGGCACAGCTGGCTATCAGCCCTCCCAGCCAAGCTATCTTTACTGGGTGATGCGGACACAGCCTCAGCCTAGGGTAGTGGATGGTCTTGGGGAGATGACCTGCCCCCTCCAAGTGCTGACCCTCCGGAGAGGCTTTCCAGAGGCCACAAGACAATTCACAAGCCAGGTTCTCTATGGGGTGGAAAGTGAGCACCTCAGATTTCACTTCTTAAGCTTCTCACGTTGACATGCAACAAGGCACAAATGCACAGACACACACATGCACATATACGTGTGTGAGCATACATGCAACATGCACATGTGTATGTACACATACATGCAAGCATCGTACACAAGCCTGTCTGTACACATGTGCCTGCACAGCTATGCACAAGCCCCCAGGAAGGCATGTACACTCACATGCCCTTGTGAATGCATAGGTGTGCATTCATGTGCATCCATACAGATACATGCGTTTGCATGCATATGTACCTACACCACACACGATCCTATGAATGCATAAACATGTACATGTGCACGCTTATGTACACACACACAGGCACACAAGTGTGCGCACAGGCACATACACGAGGTTACTGCCTCCACAGCCTCACACTCAATGAGCCCAGCTCCTGGTCGCATGTCCAAGCATGGGCTGACCAAGCTCAGAGCAGACTGCAAGCACCCATAAACCTGTGGGGACCCTTGTGTACTCCATAGGGACAAGGAAGCCAGCAGAGCTGTTTGGCCCAAGGAGACAAGCTGTCTGCCACCTCCCAAGAAAGGCCTGCCCCACTGATCTTGGTCTAGTCTGAGCACAAATGACACAGACCCCCTCAATTTCCTGGGGAAGCTGGCCCAGAGCCCCTCTCCCCAAAGATCTTCAAAGGGGCTGAGTCTAGAGCTTACTGCCAAATGCTCCACCTTCGAACCATAAACTTCCTGTTCACAAAACAGCACAGGCTTCCTACACTGGTATTATGGAGCGAAGTCATGGCACTGGCAGATAAACAGTGGGTGCTCAGTCCCCACCCCTGGGCTCCCCATTTGTCCTGGCCTCTCCCCAAGTGTATGAATGCCTGTCTCCAACCCCGCCCTCACCCCTAGCCGTCTCCGGGGAAATGACAAACACCGGATGGAACCCCAGGACCCCGGGGCCCGGATGCCCACCGGCCAGCACTTGTTTATGTTTGAGGCCGTCCCAGAAGAAAAATGTGAGAACACACTCTTGGGACATGGTAGCCAAGAGCGGCCTGGTGCCAGGGACCCCAATCACAATAGTAAGGAGGGCAAAGGCAGGCGGAAGGATAGGGCTGGGGCTGCCCCCGGAGGATGCAGCAGGCAGGCTCGGCCCTTCCCTCCGCACTGGCTCTTGGGCCCAAGGTGGCACCAGGGCCCTTGGCTCCATCCCCACCTGGTGCTTCCTATCTGCCCTCCTTGCCTCCATTGCCCACCAAGTCCTGTACACCAAACCCAGTGCCCACTGTGACTAGGTCTGGGAACACAGATAAATGAGAGCTTTCTTGGGAGAATTATCAGTAAGCATCTTTTCTGAAAGGAGCGCTAGTGGCATAGTGTGTTCCATACCAAGTTCTAACCAAAATATGGACAGGTTAGGGAGAGGGATGGTCTGCTCTTGTAAAGGTTTACAGACTCTCAAACCCAAAAGATGGTCAACCTGAGCCAGACTTGACTTGACGGCAGGAGGCTTGGGGTTTCAGTCCTCTCTGGAAGCAAGCCTTTTCTCTTCTTCCAGTTCGAATGATGCTGCTCACCTCAAGGAGGCAGGGATGCCAGGCGGACCACAAGTCCCACACCTCAAGGAGGCAGGGATGCCAGGCGGACCACAAGTCCCACAGTCACCTCCCACTGGCCACACTCAGTTGCAAAGGAGGCTGAGAAACAGAATTTTCACTGAGAGCTGCTCTTTCTCTTGCTTACAACTGGGATGTCAGTGTATAGCGGGGAGACCTGGGTGGTGCAAGCAGCTAATGTGACCAGCTGCTAACCCACAAGCTGGGGGCTCAGGCCCCCAGAGGAGTTTCAGAAGAAAGGCCTGGTGATCTACTTCCGAGAACATGGTCCTTGCAATGCCTGCGGAGCCCAGTTCAACTGACACCGTGGTCACTGGGCTGGAGTCAGCCCCCTGATCCGTGTTTATACGATCTGGAGAGTGGGAAGGGGACATGGGTGACAGCTATCTGATACACTAGGTTCAGTATTGACTCTGTGTAGACGTGCAGAGATGCTGCCAGCACCTGTGCACAGGGAACTTCCATCTATGAAATGTTTCCATTCTGCACCCCCTGGGGTTCAGGGAGGGACGCAAAGTGCCCATAACATGCAGCATCCTTCAGGCCATCACACCTCCTCAGGGCACAGGAGGGCTGCTCTGTCCTGCTGGGAGAGGGACCTCACCAAGGGGAGGGTTTCCACCTGCAGTGGTGTGAAATGGCATAATAACCTTCTCTCATCACTAGGGCCTGCCAGGGAGGAGACTGTGCCCCAGAGAGCCAGCAGGAAGCTTGGCAAGGGTGGCAGCCCTGAGTGGGAGGACTGAACAATAGCCTTTGTCCACACTTTTTCTTCCCTTCACCACTGAGGGGTTGAGGCAGTAGAGCAGGGTTCTCTCCAGAAAGAGGGATGAGGTATTCTCCTCCCAGCCACCCTGCTCCCGCCAGAGTGATCGTGACGGTGGCTGGTGGCCCCCAGAAACTGACTCACCTCACCCGAAGTCCCTGATGCCAGGCCCAGCGCCAAGCTCTTCATCCACGTCCTCATCCCACAATGCTACTGACAGCCTGAAGCAGGGCACTGATGCCATAAGGAGGTGAGGGTGCAGAGAGATCAGATCCCAGGGACTATCCAGGGCATTGGACTGGCTCTCACTTAAGAGTTCAGAGTGGGGTCAGATGTGAGGGCAAAGCGGATCAGCTCATGGGGACCCTCCACAGAGAGCCGTGCATCCAGGTCATAGAGCTGCCATCCCATCCACTCCCCCAACAGGCTCCAGCACCTTACACAGCTTAGAGTGGACGAGCCCCCAATAGATGCTGCCAAGGTCCCATGTTGAAGGCCAGGGAGCCCCAGGATGTGGCATCGAAAACATTTATGTGACACAGTGGTTCTGCCAGTCCAGCTGTGCTTCTACTATGCGCTTAGGACACCCACCCCTGTGGTCCCCACATCCTTGACCTAAGGTCAGGGTCATGCTGTAGGGCTTCAGAGCAACCTCACTGCAGCCCTCCACCCCACCCTCCTAAAGGCTGGACTGCAGCCTGGGGACTGAATCTGCAGGTTTGCTGGGTGCCAGTCCTGCAACCACCTGCTTCTGCCCACCCTGGGCCCCCACATCAAGAGCAAGTGGCTTCTGGATGAGCCAGGAGCCTGTGTAACCTCAGACACTAGAGAGCCAGGCCAGGGGTGTGTGAGGGGTATCCACAGGGGAGTTCATGGAGCTCTGGTGGGGGAGGAGGCAGGCAGAGGGGCCTCCACCCGTCTGCCACATGGACAGAGAGGACCCAGCAGCAGAGAGTCCTAAGGACCATCGGCTGGTCAGCCAGGGATTTTTGAGGGAGGATGGAGCTTTCCACTTTCTGGAGGAGCCAGTCCACCAGCTGCTCTACAGGAGAGAGATGGGCAGGCCCCTCCTGTGTGCTTTACAGCCCCAGAAAACCCGCTGGAGGGCCAGTCCTGACTTGGCAGCACACAGCAACAACCACTTTCCACATGACTTTCTGTCAACCTAAAATAGCTCTAAAAAAGTAAAGTCTCCTGAAAACGGAGGAGAGAAAAAACAGAAAAAATGAAAGGCAGAAGACTCAGGCCCCAGAATCCCTATAGCCAGGTCCCCCACCCTATCTACCTGCTCCCGCCTCTCGGGTTACCTGTGGCCCATCAGGTGACACGTCACAAGGTGTCTGAACAACAATGGTGTCCGAATGATGACTGGTGCCCATCAGCAGCCTGAGGCTCTCACTGCACAGCTGTGGGCACTGGCACCAACAGCAAGTTAGACACAAGCCCCTCACTCTGTGGAAAGGACAGGGATGACCTATGCTGTGGCTGCAGGGCCATCAAGGGCAGTACATCCTGACCCCTTCTGCTGCCGAGCCAGCTCCACGCTGACTGCCTGCTTCTGGTCACTCTACGAGTCTCAGAATGGAGTACACTAGTTGTGTCCCCAGAATGTGTCCTAGATTGTGTTCCAGGAGCTCAGGCTGTGGCCTTGTTAGGAAGCAGGGTCTTGGCAAGTGCAATTGGGTAATTAGTGAAAATGAGGTCATGCTGGAGAAGGGTGCGGCCTGCGTCCATCACTGGTGTCTTTCCAGAAATGAGGTGGATATATACTGAGATACAAAGGAAAAGGCTGCAAGCAGATGGAAGCAGAGATCAGAGCGGTGCAGCCACAAGCCCAGGGGCGCTGGGAGACCTCGAGTTGGATGTGACCAGGAGGCAAAGGCTTGCCATACACAATTTTATTTTGGACGTGTGGCCTCTGGGAGTGTGGGAAGGTCTGCCCCACTGTCTCAACCTCCTAGCGTGAAATCTTTTTACTGAAGCCTGGGGGCTAAATGTTAAAGTCTGTTTCCCATTTCTCCTTCTTTTCCACTTTCTTTTTACCTGCTTCCCTTGAGATGTCCAAGCCTGTCATTGTCCCCATCTTCATCTTGTCAACGCCTGCTCTTGACAAAGAATGTGTGACCTAAGTGGGTAAAGTAGATGGCTCGGGTCATGAGGCAGCAAGGTGTACAGTGATGGAGCACTGAGTTCCTGAAAATGCAGTCAAGGACACATGGGAGCTTCCACCAGAGCTGCCTATGATGGACCAGGAACAACCACGTGGCCCAAGCCCAAATGCCGGGCACAGCCATGCAGCCCTGACCCCAAATGCTAGGCACAGCTGTGTGGCCCCGAGCCCTCACCCCAAGCCTACCCCAGGCACAGCCTCGTGGCCCCAAGCCTACACCCCACACACGGCCCACACCATGGGCACAGCTGGGCAGATCTGAGACCCCATCCACAGGAAACACATACACATACCCAAGACACACATGACAGCATACCGAACAACAATACTTGCCATCACCAAAAGCTGAAAACCACCAGACTAGACTGTGGCCTATACTTCGTCTGGCTGCTGACTGACTGAAATGGCGGTTCAAATCCACCAGTTTCTCCAAGGGAACAATACAGACAACCTCCTGTAAAGATTTAGTCTTGGAAACCTGATAGAGAAAGGCTGCGACTTGGAATCCACTTGAGGGCAGTGGGCTTGGCCTGTGGCTTAGATTATTCTAGAGTGATGAGAGAGAACAAGGCAACCAAACAGCCCAAAGACTCTCAAACCCGCTCCATGGTGACTGGGCACCATCTGCACATCCTTTCTGAACACACAATCAGGGTCAGCCCCAATGCAGACTAGATTTAGAACCACTTCTTGGAGCACTGTGCTGCAGGGGCAGGCCTGGCTTCAAAGATCTGTAGAGACTAGCAAGCTAGGGAGCCTCAGGCAGGTTACCTTCTCCTCCTTTAATGAAGACAGTAAATGGTACTCATCACCGACACAGATGAATACAGTCAGATGAGGATCTGCACCGGGCCGCTGAGGAGCAGATTTTGTGGGTAACTGTATCTTAGAGCACACACACCACTGCCTCACCCAGAGCTGGAGACCCAGAAGGAGTGTGATCAGTATTATGAGTGCAGTAAAATGGTTAATGTCCCTTAACAACAACCCATAAGTTAAAGGTTCAAATCCACCACACACACCTCAGAAGAAAGGCTGAGTGATCTACTTCTGAAAAAAAAATCTGTCATTAAAAGCCCAAAAGCTGGGTTCTACACAGACACACAAGCAGTCACCACAAGTCAGGATCAACCAGGGCTTTATGTTGGTTTTTGGAGAAGCAGTAGCTACGCACAAGGATAATCACTCGATTGCTCTGAACCTCAGTTCTGCATCCAGAAAATGGGCTGTTATTGAGCAGCATTATTTCACAGAATGTACCACACGCATCCCTGCTTTGTAAAGTGAGATGGCCTATCCACAGATACACATTTTTTTATGTTCATGGGGAGTGCAGACACATGACCATGAGTTCAAACTCCAGTCCTGTTATTTCCTAGCTAAGTGGAGACCTGGAAGGAGTGTGATCCGTATTATGAATGCAGTAAAATGGTTAATGTCCCTTAACAACAACCCATAAGTTAGAGGTTCAAATCCAACACAGACACCTCAGAAGAAAGGCTGAGTTATCTACTTCTGAAAAAAATTTGTCATTAAAAGCCCAAAAGCTGGGTTCTACACAGACACGCACACAGTCACCTATAAAAAGGGGTGATACTATTTTCTTGCTTCTAGGGGTGACAAGGAGAATGTACAGCAATTCATGGAGTGTATGCATCAACCAGCCAAGGCAGGGGCTGTGGAGACCCCCAATATGGCAGACCAAGTGTCAACCAGTATGAGAGCCTGAGTGTCAACAGAGGACAGTAGCCCTGCCCACTGGCAGATGATGGTGATGAAGAAGGTCAGGAAAGACCACACACAAAGCCCCCAGCTCACAGGGCACCAGCCTTACAAAGCTGGGAACAAAGGGGATGTCCACCAACAGATGATGGACACACAGCGCACGGTGGGCCAGACTCATCCAGAAAGGGGAATGGAGGCCTGATGCAGCTACAACATGGGCAGAGCTTGAAAGGATAATGCTGAATGGAGCAAGCCGGACACTGAAGAACAACTATTGCCTGACACACCCTCTTCACAACGTGGATAAAATATAGAGGAGGCAAGTGTTAGAGACCCAAATTGTCAAGGGTTACCAGGGGGTGGCTGATAGGTATAGGGACCTACTGACTTGGGGAACATTAGCTTCTATTAAGACCAATGGAAAACCATGGGCCTGGGCAGGGTGCTTTCACAAAATGAGGGACAGAGTCAATGTCTGAATTCAGGAATCCATACACATGTGAAAACTCTACCAAGACCAAATGTTCTGCTATAGAACTTTTTCCCCCACAATAAAGCCTCCCCTCATGCATGTGCAAGAAAGGGTGGTCAAGTGAACTGTGATTCTTCTACCACAGGGACCTGCATATGCCTTTCTGCTACACATGGAGCATGTAGCTGGACTCAAACTTGGCTTTTCAAAACTCAAGCTCCAATTGCTGCCCGAAGAGCAAGTTCCCCTGATGGCAGGTGGATGGGGCAGTGGAAGCCAAAGCCACACTGGGCACAGGCCAGAAGGGGCATGGCCCTGGCAGGACCTGTTCTGGACTCTGTATTGAGAGTTCAAGTGCATCTCCCCACAGGCTTGGCCCAGGCTGATGCTGGCATCTGCCATCCGCACCACACATGGAGATGGGGTAGCTGCCATTCTGTCCCGGGGAATGTGGGCAAGGGGCAGGAAGGAGGGCTCTGCCCGGACTCTCAGCCTTGTGAAGCGACAGGATGGGGTGACATGGAGCGCAGAGAGGCCAACATCTGCAGCATCTGCGGGAGCTGATGCCAGAGGCCAGCTGTCTTGCTATCTGTTAGGGGAAATGAACTCTACAGAGGCCTGGCCTGGCTCTGGAACTGACCATGACACCAGTGCTCTGAGTCACTCGAGGGGAGATCAGGGGACTGGGCTGCCCAGAATAGAGTTATACTTTCTGGCATGATCCTGCAAGTGTGTGTCTGCAAGGAGATGGGGACAGTCCCCACTCTGGGGGCCCTGCTGGGGAAACAGAGCAGGGACAGTGATAGGATGGGGCAAAGACAGCTAGCCCCACCAGAGCCCCCCTTCAAGTCCTCTGTGGATGGCAGGCAAAGTCAAGGGTCACCTAAAGCTTCTGTCAGCAGCTCAGACACCATCAACCGAGTCCATGCCCCTGCAGAACTACCACACCATCCTGGGGTCCTCAAGGCCAAGCTCTCCTCACAGTCACACCATGTCTTTCTTCCTAGTGTATCTTCATCAGGAAACTCTGCTGAAACCTGTCCACCCTGAGTGACCCTGCAGTGCTTGAAATAGCTGTGGCACAACTTCCAGAAACACATTGGCCCCTCCGCATGGTGCTCAGACAGATGAGTGGTGCAAAGCAACTGTGTGCTTGCTCCATTGATCAAGGCCCTCACTAATGAGCAAAATTAGCAAGCACTAGTGCTGACCTGCACCTGACACTCAGGGTGACCAGACCAGGACAGGGGTCTGCAGCAAGCTCGGCTGAGGGCTCCCCAGCACCTCTGCTCACACACTAGACCCCACAGACAGAGCCTGGGGGTCGATAAGTTCACCCAGCCTCCCCCTCCCCACAAATGTGGGAGCCAGCAAGGGTTGGCATGGAGACAGGCCCAAGGTCACAAGGCAAGTTTGTCATTGAGAAGCTAAGCCCTGGCTGCCTGCTCCCCAGGCCAGCGCCCTGGCCTCTCAGTAGCCGCTAGGTCCATGTTCTCTGCTAATTACCGCGCTCCCAGGCCTGCAGAGTGTCTGTGTGGGGGACACTGGGTAGACGTTTCCTCTCTGGTAGAGCAGGAAATGAAGGAATGACAGGGTCAAGTGACTTCACTCAGGCTCTGCTGCCCTGCCCTTTATCCAGGCTGCGCCCACGCCTGGCCACAGTCCTGGCTAACCTTCTTGGGTCTACACAGTCGAGCAGATCCATAGGCATCAGCCTCTGGACACAAGAGTGCCCAACTTTGAGCCCTGCTCTACTTCATGCCGCCTGGGCACTCTTGGGAAGCAGTCACCAACCTGAGCTTTGTGTTCCCTGTGGACAGATCCACAGCACAGCACAGAGGGACGGGGCCCCCACAGTGCCCAGCTTAGCCCCTGGCCAAAGGCAGGTGTTAAAGCCACTTTAAAAGAGGACTCACAATTTCTTCCTTCGCTGCCAACCCCCCACTGCACAGACGTAATCTCTGACGTGTGCGTGCACACGCACACACACTCCCACCCATGCACAGCTCACACGTTCCTATTCACGTACAAGCACATTCAGTCACACTACCTGTTCACACTCACACCATACATACCACACACTTACATACACAGTCACAACCACCCCCACCCATGCACACAAACTCACATTCCTGTTCACATATGCACATGTCTTGAGCACACATGCATTGAAAACATATGCACACAGTCACTCTCACATATGCACACACAAGAACAGTCATGCTCACTTAGGCCCCTGCACACTCATACACATGTGCATACTCAGTCACACCCACAAACTGCATGCTCACATATGCACGCACACACACAAACACAAGAACGCCCACTGAGCCCCAGAAGCGCCTTAGAAACACCAAAGGACATCTAAGAAGACCTCCAGACTCCCTGGGACCTTCGTGGCCTCTGGGGGTGTTGACAATGTTGTGGACCACATTCTGACCTGTGAGCTGAAGGGCTGATAGTTTGAAACCAGCAGATAGACGAGGCAAGTCTGCTCCTGCAGAGGCTCAGAGCCTCAGGGGCTCAAATGATGCTCACCAGGAGTCAGGAAGGACAGGGCAGCAGAGGATCTGGGTGCATATTTTGGGGCTCAAGGGTAGAGCAGGATCTGTGTGGAGGAAGACAGGGACAGCTGTGCTCATGTTAGAATGGAGGCCAGGACAGTGACCAGGGACAGCACTTGGCTGGGCATGCCACATACTGGGGCCAGTCATCCTCACAGGTGTGGGCAAGGCGGTGCAGGACAGCGAGCCAAAGAGGGATTAGAGCTGGCCTTCACATAGGCCATCCCCTAGGGAGCTTACAGCAGCCCTGCCACAGTGATGGGGTCAGTCCCCAGACCGCAGGTGAGCAAAGGCTCAGAGAAACATACACTCACCAACGCCACATGTCTACTCCCTAGCTGGCCAAGAATACACCTCAGTCTTCCATCTCAGTCTGATGGAAACTCAGCCCAGTCAGGCTCATCCACGTCCATGAAGGGTCCCTCGATCGACCTGATGTCTATGCGGTGAGGGGCTCCAGCATCAGCTATACCAGCGCCTCACTCCACTGGAATCTGAACTGATCAGAGGAGTTAAGTGACATGCTTGAGGCTGCACTGCGAATCTGTGGTGGACTAGGCCTACCACCCTGGTGACCCCTGGGCCTTGCTGCCAACACTCCCAAGCAGGATAAGGGATCATCCTGAGCTGCTTCCAGAAGGGAGCTTGCTATTACACAGCCCAATCACCTGTGCATCTAGTTTAGTGGTATCTTTCCTTCATGTGGACTGGACTATGAAGTGTGTGGCTTTAAAATATCTCCCATTAAGCTTCAAAAAGAATTTCGGAGAGGAAAAAGTAGCACTTCTCACACAGGCTGCCATGATCCCGAGCCGTTGGCAGTCAGCGCCCTCTGCTGCCCAGAGCAGTCATAGCTACGTTTACAATTTGGTTCTCAAAGATGTTCAAAAAAAAATAGGTGGACTTGAGAGATGCAAATCAAAACCACAATGAGATACCATCTTGCCCCAGTAGTAGTGGCAAAGTTTAGCAGGGCAGCGACTAATAAATGTTGGAGAGGATGTGGAGAAATAGGAATTCTTATAAACTGTTGGTGGGTTTGTAAAATGGTACAGCCACTCTGGAAGGCAGTTTAGTGCTTCCTCAAAAAGCTGAACATAGAATTTCCATATGAACCAGCTATTCCAATGCTTGGCATATACCCAGAGAAAGTGAGAACTGAGGCACTAATGGAGATTTGTACACCAATGTTCATAGCAGCGCTAGTCACCGTAACAAGAACATGGAAACATACCAGATGTCCAACCACAAACGAATGGACTGAGAAACTATGGTACATTCACACAATGGAATACTATGCAGCACACAGGAGCAATGATTTTGTAAATCACTACCTAACCTGGGAGGGACTGGAGAGCATTATGCTGAGGGAATTATATCAAGTACTATATAAAACCATTATTCTAGAATGAGTGTGAGGATCCAAGGGAGGGATGGTGGAAGCAGAGGGTGCAGATGAGCGGGAGGCGGGTAGTGTTAATTATAGGGTCACACAATTTGATGGGAAAGCGTGAAGGAAATGGGAAAGAGCCAGTGTGAAAAACAATGTATTCAAACTTTATAAATAAATCAGTATAAAATTTTTAAAAAATAAAAATCTGTTCTGTAAAAAAGTAAAAAAGGAATGACAGTAATATATTAAAGTCTATTAAATAAAATAAAATTTGGTAAGTCTAAAAAAGGGAATATCAAACAAGACATTACATAACAAAAGACTGATTAGATATTTTTATCAATTGTAATTGCTACCAAACAAAATGGCTATCATAAACCTCCACTGAAATTAAAAATAAACCAACTATTTTTAAAAATTAAATATGCATATACATACACAACACTCCAAAAACACTACTAAAGAAAGTGTGTCAGAAACAACAAGGCTGGCCCAGGACAGGCAGGCTCCACAGGACAAGGCAGGACTCACAGGACAAGGCAGGGCTCAGAGCAGTTGTTTCAGGGTTGTCATGAGTCATACTCAACTTGACTACCGTCCAACAACAAGGATAGGATATAGACAGATAGGACTAATGTTGCATGGATACCAGGAATGAGAAGGGAGAAAGAAGTAGAAAAATTAATAAATAGTCAAAAGTCAAAGTCATTGCCAAGGAGTCACGATCCTCCAGCAGGTTTTCAGAGGCTATAAATTGCCTCTGAATAGGCAATAGGAAAGTGCCTATTGTTTTTCCAAGGAGCAGCTAGTGGATTTGAACCACATGCCTCTGGGTTGGCAGCACTCCTTACCATTAGGCCACTAGAACTTCTTAAAAACAGAAAAGTTGAATTAAAAGGAAAACATTTTTAAAACCTCATTCCCATCAAATGGATTCTAATTTGCTGAGACTCTCCAGTGCATTTCTGAGGCTGTTAATCCTTATGGAAGGAAACTACCTCTCCTTGGAGCACCAATGGGCTCACCACTCAAGGAATCCAGGGGTCTCCAGATGCTGATGAAGGCGGGGGGACAGACTGGTTCTGGGGGGACCAAAAGGGACAAGCCTGTCCCACACCTCAGCCTTGGTCCCATGAGACTGATGTCAGACTCTTTACTGAGCTCATGCCTCTTGCCCAGGTTAAGACACTTTGTTACCTGGGCAACCAGACTTGCATCCTGTCACCTTGACAGCCTAATACACCAGTGACCATCATGACTCAGGATGCTGAGCTCAGTCTGAGAAGTCCAGCAATGTCCACTTCTGGGCTCTGGGCAGCCAGTGGACCTGGGGCTGCAGAGCTTTGAGGAAGCCCAGTCCAACCACATGCACAGATTCACTGACAGAAGAGGCACAGTCAGCATCCAACTAACTCCCACCTGGTCACCCAAGGCCACTGTCAGGAGCAAAAAGCTTCTCAAAGTTTCCAGCTTTGCTGAAGTAGCCCTGATCTCCTCAGCCCTGCTGACCCTGCACTGCCTCTCACCCTCAACCAGTCAGCTGTGCTGACCCAAGGTCCCGCATCCAAGGCCACTTGCTGTCCCCTCTCAGTTTCCTCTCAGGAAGGGGCCCTGCCTCCCTATGGCTTAAGTCAGGATGATAAACGGAGGACAGCTGACCTCTGGTCTTGGGGTCAGAGGGCACCTGCAGGTACTCGAGCTGAAAAGGAGACTTGCACACACATGCAGTTTCAGCTCCAAGCTCTGCTAAATGACAAGGGGGCAGGGATGGTACGCCCATTCCTGCACACTCGTTGAAGTTGCCTTGTACCGGAAGCAGGACTGGTGGCTTCCCACTGGGACTGTAAGAAATGCTGGTCCACAGGCCTCACGGAATCAGGTCTTATAGGGGTGGGCCTCCCCACGAATGGCAGCTGTGCCATGGGAAGCTGCTGGTGGACAGTAGGCCCCTCCCATCTGCAGGCTGCTATGAAGCTGCAATGTTTATTGAAGAACACATTTTTGTGTGAACATATTTTCAAAACCATAAGGTCAGCGGTTCGAACTCATCTGTTCCCACATAGATTCTCAGCCTTGGAAACTGGGTGTAGGGTTGCCAAGGTTCAGAACTGCCTTGACAGCAGTGGATTTAAACTTGCCAATGGATCTGGTTTGGTTACAGTAACTCTACATTTCATACTTTAAGGAACCACTTGATCTGTTTTCCAAAGTGTCCCACAGGCTGAGCTTCTCTGGTGATTCGAATCCACGGGCAGTCTCCCCTCATGTGACCTTCAGCCTCCAAAACTGTTTGAAGGGTCACTGTGAGTCAGCTCTGACTCAACAGCAATGGGATGCATTTGTGGAGTTGTTAGATGCCGTTAAGTCAAGCAGAACTCATAGTGACACTACGAGCAACAGACCTGAACTCTGTCCTATCCTGCACCATCCTTGTCACCCTCAACATGTTGAGTCCATTGCCACAGAGCCTGTATCAATCTATTTTGTTGAGGATATTCCTCTACTTTGTTGACCTTCCACCATTCCAAGCACAATAAGCACAATTTCTCTTTCCAAAGAACAGCCTCTCCTAGCAACATGTCCAAAATATGTGAAATTAAGCTTCACCATTTTTGCCTCCAAGGAACACTCCTTGGAGTTGCACTTCCTCCAAGACCTATCTGTCTATTCTTTCAGCAGAGCACAGGATCTTTAGAACTCTTCGCTAACGCCACTGCTCAAATGCCTCAATCCTTCTCCTGTCATCCTTATTCATTGTCCAGCTCTCAGCTGTATACCAGATGATTATAAAAACTGGTATTTGAATTAGGCACACCTTCGTTTTCAAACTGGCATCACTGCTCCTCAGGACTTCAGAGAGGTCCTTGATAGTGGACTTTCCCAATGCTATACATCTCCCTGTCTCCTGGCTGTTAGAACCAAGGGTGTGGACTGTGGATTCAAGCAAGATGAAATGATTGACAATTCCAATCTTGTCTCCATCTATCATGCTGCTGCCTCCTTGTCCAGTGTTGAGGGTCTTCGTTGTCCTGATGTCGAGATTTATCTGCCGTTCTTCTTTCCCTCTACCTGGGTTATGTTAATTAGTTGGATGTAATACTATTAATTCCCTGATGGTGAAGAATATTGAATACACCATGTACTACCAAAGAACAAAAAAGAAAAAAATCCTGTTTTGGTAGCAGAACAACCAGAATGCTCCTTAGAAGTAAGGATGGCAAAGCTTTTTCCCACATCCTTTGGGTATGTTATCAGGAGGGGCCAGTCCTGGAGGCCATCATGCTTATTGGTGAGTTAGAAAATGAGCGGCAAAGAGGAGAAGGACTGACACAGTAACTGCCACAGCGGGCTCAAACACAGAATGACTGACCATGAGGATGGCACGAACCAGACAAGGTTCTGTTCTGTGTGCACAGGGCCACTGTAAGGTAAAGTCAGCATAGGACATTTCACAAATGGGACACTGAGGCACACAGAGGTTTAGTGGACAGCAGAGCTGGGCCTGCACCTGCAGGTTAGTGAGGCTTTGAGTCTATTGTTTAACCCCTTTGCTGTCCTGTCAGGAGTGACTGAGCCTTGGCCAAGGACAGGACTCCGGGTCAGTGCTATGGTCAGCTCTGGGGTCAGCCCAGGCCCAGTGCCCTGCCCTGTCCCACAACTGCTGGATTCAGCCATAGAGGGTCCACGTTCTCCCACTACCTCCTTCTCCTCCCACCTCCCTGTCTGTCCTTTTCTGCCTGACCTCTATCCCAAGGCCAAAGATGGCTGTTACTAGCAGCTCCATCAGCACTTTCCAGGGCCCCCTCGCCAGTAGAGGAAAGCACTTCTCAAAGAGCCTGACATCTGAATGTGCAGGGAGGAAGGGGATTGAGCAGCGCTGGACAGCCTGGCTCCACCACCCACCACCCTGTGGGGCTGGGATAAAGGACCTGGGACAGCACGGTGTGGGAACGGGCTACACGACATGGTGAGATGGGGGACCTGTCTGAAATTTTGTGCTGAATTCAGGTCCCAGAAATGGCTGGGGTCACTTCCCACAGCAGCCTTAGACCCAGGCCCCACAGCCTGGGAATCAACACCCAGGTGTGGGAGATTGACAGTTGGACATCATAGAAGAGCCCATGGTCAGCAAAAAGCACCAACTGATAGGCAGGTCACATGTGCCCATCTGTCCCCACATCAACTTTCAAAACTTTGTGAAAATTCTTACAGAGAAAAATGACAATAGTAGTAAATGATGCCCATATGTCAGCTGAAGAGTCCTGCTGGCAGAATGTGTTAAGCGCTTGGCTGTTAACTGACAGGTTGGGGGTCTGAATCCACCAGCTGCCCCTGGGAAGGATGATAGGGCCATCTGCTTCCATTAGGAATGCAGACATGGAAATCTCAGGGCAGGTCTGCTGTGTCCTCCACAATCACTGAAAAGAGAGATCGACCCGCCAGCAGCAGGCTTTGGGTCCCCTTATCTCCACCAAGTGCACTCCCCACTCTTCACCTCCTGCCCTACTGAGCCATTTTAAAGTATCTGACAGACAGACAACCTAATACAATCAGGGATCTCCCAAACTCACGACCACAGTCCTCCGTGAAATCACAGCATTATTAGTTCACCTTTGTCAGGTGCAGTCAAGTCAGCCTGTGGACAACATAATAAGGCCACATGGGTCCTGCACAGTCCACAACATCACTGCTGGGCTCACGTCCACTGTCAGTCCATCTCAGCAAGGGTCCTCCTCTTTTTCGCTGACCCTCTACTAAGCATGATGTCCTTCTCCAGTGACCAGCCCCTCCTAATAACATCATCTGATATCCACGTTCAAATTTCCCACTGTCCAGCACATCTTTCATGGTGGATTTTTCAAAACCAGGCTCAAGCCCAGCATAGCTGTGATTGTTTGGGGGCGGGAGGGAAGTGCCCCACATCTTTTTTAATTCAGTGCAGTACCCTTGCATGCCTCCTGTGCCCAGGATGCCAGCCTGGGTCTCCTTGGTGAGTCCAGTCCAGGAAGGCCCACAGGCTGTGGAAAACGAGCACTCACTCCCACATCTGTCTGTCTGCACCCAGAGCCCTAGGCCCCAAGTTCTCCATGACGGGATAGGCTGGTATTTCTTGACAAGCAAAAGTCCTTGGACACTCCCAATGGGTGCATCACAGACAGCCAGGACCAGCCTATAACAAAGCTCTGCCAAGTCAGGGCACAGGGCCTCAAAAGGCACTAACTGGACAGTGAAAATCAGCCTGTGCAGAACTGGACGGACCAGCTGTGCTGGCCTGGAAGATGGGCCAAGAACACAAGTCACTTCCTGGTGTAGTCATTCATTCACCCAGGGCGCAGATCAGAGCTACTCTGGGCTCCCTCCTCCTCACTCTCCTGCCCTGTCAGTGTGGGGTCTCAAGAGGTCAGAAGATTCTGCTCTGTCTCCACCAAGCAGGGCCCTAGTGCTTGGTAAATGTCCAAGTGGAAGGAGAGATGGAAGGTGGGCAGTTTAACACCCATTCCTGGGATGCCACAGCCAGTCACTGTTCTAGATATGCTATCATGCCATTGTACAGGTGAATACACTGAGGCTCCAAGAAGTGAGTGGCTGCCTCCAGCCACCCAGGCAGCATGTAGTCTACCCAAAGACAGAGGAAGGGTGAAGAGAAGAGTTGGGATCCTCCCAGCATAAGCCAGTGTTCTGGAGGAGCTCCTCATATGGGAAATGAAGCTCACTTCAGCTGTTGGTCAGCCTTGGAAACAGCTCTTAAACAGCACTTCCGCTGGAGGTTCCCAAAGTGTGAAAGTGCACCACGTCGTACCACCCTCAGCCCCAACTTCTTCCTCTCCTTCCCAATCCAGGAACAGTGCTGAATGCCTATTCCCCCAGAGCCAGCTGAGAGGCAGTCCTTTCTGCCAAGGACCCTGCATCCCATAGTTCCCCTCAGGAATGGGCTGTCCCCTCTACAGAAGCTTCCACTGCTTCTTCCCATAAAGCCCACCTGGCTGGATTCTTCCCTCTCTACAGCAGACCTAAGGGTGGCCAGACTCAGCAAAGGGAGGGTCTCTAGGACAGCCATTGTCCCTCCCCTCAGGGAGTCACCCACCACACTGGTCCTGCCTTACATTCTCCAATTGTCAGCAGCACTTTTAATACATGATCATCCTACAGACCATGCTCAACAGAGAAAAATGTAAAGCAAACAAAGTCATTCAGTCACCTAATGTTATCAATGCCATAAAAACCATAACTAATGATTAGGGCTGCACGGAGACAGACTCTGTGCTAAGTAAGCCCTGCATGTCAACTCCTCCCCCTGACTGTTCATAGATCAGATACCCATTTACTCCCACCAGCTACACACCAGCCAATGCCTGCATCACCAAGAGGCTGTCGTACAGCTTGGATGGCCCTAAGAGTGGGAAGCTCATCCCTTTTCAAGATGAGAAAGTCCCTGCACAAGGAGAGATGAAACTGGCCCCTGTCCCTTCCTTCCTTTCTTTCTCTGCTCGTTCAGGCCAGCCTGTCTCAGGAGACCTGGGATACAGCACCCTTGCTCCTGACTCATCTCTGTCCAGCACCTTTTGCCACAACTGGGGTTCATCCCTGTCTGGCCGGCCCAAGCATGTCCTCTATGCATGTCACCTCCAAGCACTGAGCCAGATTCCAAAGGCTGACCCTGGAATCTTCACCTCTACCTCTAAAGCCAGAAGCCAGGAAGGCCCTGGAGCGCCTAGGGAACTGCTAGGCTGTTCTCCACAGCACGGACATGTCACACACTCACAGGTGTGGAAAAGACCAGCATGTTTCTTGTGTACTAAGTGAGAAAGTATTGATGTGAAGAAATCAAAGATAGAGACATCTCCTGTGATTTCTTGTAGTCACTTTAGTTTTTACCTTGCTGTTTACAACTCTGATTCATTTCGACCCAATTTCTACAAATGCTGTGAAACCACATTTCTAGTCTATTTCAGTCCTTGACTTACATGTCTAAAGCAGTGCCCACTGGCCACATGTTGCTCTTGAACAAAAAGATGTGGCTTCTCTGAGTGAGGTGTGCTAAGAATGGAAAATTCACACCAGATTTCAAAAACTTTGCCCCAAAATAAAAAAAAAAAAAAAAACACAACCCAAAACAGAAAGTAAGCCTCCTTAATATTTTTTGATTGACTAGATGTTGGAATAGTAATGCTTTGAGACTTACTGAGTTACATGTTGTCATTTTTGTTGTTGTTGTCACTGTGTACTAACAAGTCAGAATAGAACCACTGCTGACCCTCCAGTGGGTTTTCAGAGGCAATAAAGTGCACAGTAGGAGACTGTCCATCGTTCTCTTGTGGAGCAGTTGGTAGATTCGAACCGTAAACCTTTGTATTGGCAGCACAGCTCCCCCACACTAGCACATCAAAGCTCCACTGGGTTAAATGAGATATGCTATTAAAATTTCCTTCACCTGCTCCTTCTTCCTTTTGTAATGAGGCTGGTAGAATACTTAACATGATGGAAAATGGCCAATACTCTATTTCTAACTGACCGGTAAAGTCCTCAGAGCCCTCCAGCCTGCTATAAAGACCTTCACCTTACCTGTCTCCACTCATATGCCTTAGCAACTGGCTACAACCCCTGACCATGTCCATGTGACTCTGTACTGAACACCACTCTGGCCACTGGTCTCTGGCAGAAGTCATCCTATAACAGCTCTGTCCCCATAGTTTTCACAGGAAGACCCACATTGTACTGTCTGGCTCCCACAGTTTTGGTAGTAAATCTAGGGCTGAGCTGCTGGGCTGGTGAGGCCCCACGAGGCAGCCTGGACCACAGCAGACATCTTGGGTATCACTGGGGTCAGAAAGCTTTGCTCACAGGTGCTCTAGTGGCACTGTCCACAGGTAGGTGTGCTGCTACTCAAAAAGTCTGCCCATTACGTTAGCAATGCCTCAGGGCCTACCATCCACTCAAAGGTGGGCTAATGAAACACACACACCTTGCACCAACAGGTGTTCCAAATAGCTCAGAAGCAAGCCCCTCTCCAAGGTCCTCTGCAAGCCCCCAGGGCACACTGAGTGGACACGGTGGCATGGAGGTCTCCCTGGGTCTCTGTCAGCACAACAGGAACTCCGAAGCTTGCCTGTCATCGGGTTCAGTCAATCTCCAGACAATACTGCAATCTCGCATCCTGGGCAGATCGAGGACATCAAGCGTGATTTATTGCTGTGGCGGCATGTCCTTCTGTGTGTCCACACGGCCTTGGGCGACAACTGCTCACACAGTCAACAGGCAGCTCAGGAAGGGGGGAGGGGAGACGCAGGAAGAGGAGGCAACCACATGACCCCACAGGGATTCAAACCTAGACTGTAGTGGACCGACCACCTCTGCCAGGAATACCTCAGACCCTGAGGACAGGAACGGGGATGGGGAGGTAATGCTGTAGGGGTGGGGGTGGGGTGCACGCCTGAGTCTCCCACTTCCTGGCCAGCGACTCTGGCTTTATCAGAACCAGTTGTGGCTGAGACTTTCTGAGATGGGGGCTGGTCTTCATCTGCTCCTCGATCACTGAGAAATGGGGAACAGGGCCACCTCAGCATTGGTGAGCATTTGCTGGCATTTTTTTCCAGCCCTGCCGCCTGAGTTCCCACAACCCAGAGGCTGGGTTTATTATCCTGCACTTGGGGACACTGAGGCAATGAGCAGCTGAAAGGACCCCAGCCAGGACCAAGCTCTCCAGCTCTCCTCCTGCATCAATGGGGCCCAGGCACCCCTTCCTAACCTGCCAAGTTAGCTTTCCTTCATCTTCTGGCAACAGAGGACAGGCCCACTGACATAGCAAGAGCAAGCCCACACCTTGCTCCTTAAGGAACTTCTGCCAGGAGGGAAGGGAAAGCAAGCCAATACACTTCTTCCTGCCACAAAGACCCAGCACAGTGTGTCCTCTCCATAAAGATGGGCAGAGCCTCTTGAGAAAAATTTTACAGAAAAGAGGCAAAACCCAAAGGTGGCACTGAGCAGGCAGCGCACGGCCAAGTGGGGGAGCACTGTCACCGCGTCCCTCTCTGGAACTGGGTTTCAAGATTTGTGTGCTGCTTGGTGTGACCTGGTAAACTATTTTGGGAACCTACAAACATTCAAAATTTCCCCCCATATTTAATGGTAATTGTATCTTCATTGTATGCCATTTTAGTTCACAAACAGTTTCCTAAGAGGACTCTACTTTCAGAGAATAAGGAAAACCTGTTCTTAAACTGCGGGTGACTAAAAGAAGACTCAAGTTGTCAACAATTTCCTTTTACTCGGATTCACCATCAAGATCTATCACTACTGCACCAGTCCTGGTGTGAAGCTCCAGGGTTCTGGTGGGAGTACCAGCAGTGGGCGGGAGGACAGCTGTAGGAAGAACACGAAGGGAGGGTTGTATTCCATGTCCTCTAACAGAACTCTGCTGAAACCCTAGGCTCTGCTCTTCTGCTGCTTTGTCTATCACATAATCTCCACAAGTTTCCTGATCGTGCATCCTGGCTGCACTGTCCTCAACCAGCCAGTCAGCTGGTCACTCTCCTCAGTTGTTAAGAGGTCTGATTCCTGACTGGTGCAACTGTTAACAAGCTATGTGACCACAAGCAAATCATCCCCATTCTCTGGAACTGTGTTTCTCTAAGCACAACCTAAGCCTTTTGCTTTAATGTATTAGGAGGGTGAAGACAGAGATGCTGTAACGAAAGAGCCCAAAACAGAAGGGCTTAGAGAACAAAGAACTTCCACCCCATATAAAATCAGTGTGTTCAAGCAGAAGGCATAAATCTTTCATATGCATATTAAAGTTGGATAGTGAATAAGGAAAACTGAAGAAGCAATGCCTTTGAATTGTGACACTGTTGAAGCATATTTAATAAACCACAAACTGCCAAAGAAATAAACAAATATGTCTTGAAAGAAGTGTGGACAGAGAACTCCTCAGAAGCAAGGATGGTGAGACTTGTCTAAAGTACCAGGAAGGACTAATCCCGGAAGAAGGACACCAGGTTTGGAAATGTCAACTAGTGGGGGAAACCCTGGCCATGATGGATCAACATCAGGGCCGCAGCAAGGGTGAGGACAGGGCAGGACAAAGCAGAGCTCTGTCCTGTTGTGCAGAAGTTCGTTTCCTGCGAGTGTGAAGCCTCCTGGACAGCGTGTCACACACCCTCTACCGTTCCTAGGTAGAGAAGCTTCTACTTCCTGGATTGCCTTACCCTTCCCAGGTATAGAAGCATCTACTTCCAAGATTGCCTTAGGAGTTTCTGGAGCAACCGGTTAACCACTTTCTTATTAGAAAGGATGAAGTCAGTATGAGCTGAAACCAATCAAAGGCAACCAACAAGATTGTCTGGAGGAATGGACCATATCAATGCATGTAATACATAGACCACAGTCATTATTATTACTGCTATTTTTAATCAAGGTCCTCTTGAGAGCCTAAGGGGAAGCTCCAGTCCTGGCCCTCCACTTCCTGTGCTGCCAAAATGGAAGAGGTGGGGGAAGGGAAAGGAAAGGAAGGCAGAAGGAAAAAGCCATCCTGTCTTGGAGCCTGAGGTTGGGCAGGGTGAGTGACAGACCCACAGTTGTCCTGGAATCACAGACCAGCATCTATCTGATAAGGCTGTCCCACTTCCTCCCCTGGGGACTGGCCTGCAGCTGACCACAGCCTCCTGCAGAGAGTGACCAGCAGACCACCTTTCCCCGGAGCCTCCTCATTCCTCATGGGAAAGGAAAAGAGCCCAGAGCCAGGAATGCTCTGGAAATAAGAGAGGAAGAAGGAATGGCCTGCCCAGGCTGGCAGCGCCTGCAAAATCCACTTTTTAAACAATCAAGGGGTAATTTTCATGCAGTAAATTGCCCAAGTCCAGGTTACAGAAAATGGATTTTTACTGTGGAGACACCTCGTAGCTCCTGCCCCAGTCAAGGCACAAAACATGTCCACCTCCATGCATGTTCTCCTGACAGCCTACTCACCTACCATAACCCACTCACCTGACTTCTGTAGTAGTGGATGGTTTCCCTCTTCTATAACTTGGTTTGAATAGAATCACACCGAACATGACCTTTTGTCTCTGGTTTCTCTTCATCAGCACAGGTTTGGGGGGAGAGGCAGATCCTGTTACGATATATAGGTGTTCCGCTCTTTTCTGTTGCTGGGCAGGATCCTACCGTCTGAATATACATACATCCTGTGTTCATCGCTCATTTTTAAAACCAGACAAGATCGGGTGAACTAAGTGTAGGATGGCCAGTGTAGACACCTCCATTCACTTTTGGTGGACTCAGGTTATTTCCAGTATGGCATTATGAAGAATGGCACTGGGGACATTTTTGTGCAGGCGTTTGAAGATCTTGCACCTACTTCTCTTGGATAATTATCTAGGGGGGAATGTCTAAAGTGGCTCTTCAATGCACTCACATCCCTTTAGACTTGGTAATTTGATTGCTAGGAATGTTGCCTTCCTGTGGTTGGATTTGTGTCTCTCTGGGAAGTGATGACTTTCATATGCTTAACATTTTATGGGATGAGTAGACATTATCTTCAATTCTGAACTACCAGATCTAGAACTCAGTCCAATCTTTTAACTGGGCTGTTTGTCTTTCTCTTACTGATGTATGAAGTTCTTTATGTATTCTGGACATGGGTGCTTGACCTTCCTTGGCTTGTAGTCTGCCTCTATCCTCACATGGTCAACCTTCCACTGTCTGTGTGTCTGCTTCTCCTCTTTCTAGAGGGGCACCAATCACCCTGCATCACCCCTCCCCCACCACCTGCTCTGGAGTGACTAGAGGTCAATTTGACTGAGCTCTGTCCACTGCACAAGCCCAGGCCCCCCAGTAACAGCCGAATTCTGGATCTTCCAGGAGCAGCTGTTGTCAGGTGCCACTGAGCTGCTCTGACTCGCGGCAACCCCATGGAAAGAGAGCAAAGCCCTGTCCAATCCTTCATCGTCCTTATAAATCTGTTGTGGTTACACACACGGGTGCAGCCACCGTGTCAGTCCTTCCCACTGGGATTCTTCCTCTCTTTCACCAGCACTCCAGGTTTCCAAGCATGATATCCTTCTGCAGGGACTGGCCCCTCCTGATAACATCTTCAAAATACGTGAGGCCAAGTCTCACCATCCTCACTTCATCCAAGATGTGTCCAAGCTGAGTTTGAAGGAATGGGGGAGGGTCCACAGGGCTCTCTCTCTGGGTGTGACATCCAGCCCAAGGTCCTCTCCATGTGGGTAGACACGATTCTCAGAGCCAGGTTGCCCAGACTGCCCTTTGATCAAGATGCAGGCTGCATCTCTGGGGAGATCTGGGTGCTTCTGTGATCACATGCTCTGACAGCTTCCAAGGGAGAGGGTCATGAAGGAGGCCCTGAGCCCCAGTCCTCTCTCAGCCTGTTCCGGGGGCATCGTGGGAGTTTAGCACCTCACCAGAGAGATCAAAAGTCCATCTGTCCACTGAAAGGCAGGAATGTAGGCAGACATGGCTACTGAGCCACAGGGTAAGGGAGCTCAGAGACCCTGCAAAGGAGATAGCTTTCGCTCTGAGCCCAGCTCCCTGAGCAGACTCTGCTGGCCAAACTCACAGGCCCAGGATTCTGGTTGATTAGAAGCTCAGACTTGAGATCTCAAAGGGAAAACACTCCTCCAGGTTTTAAACACCCTAAAAAAGACATTGTAAGAAATTCAGAGGCATCCTCTGAGTGTGTATCTTGGCTCAGGAAGCTTGGGAAAATGTCTGACATATCTCCCGAAGATAAGCACAAGCCCTCCCTGCAACGAGGTGATTCCACTCCCGGTATCTGCTCTGCAGACCTACAGCCCTAAATCTCCTGAGATGGGTCTTCTAGAATGTTCACAGCCATGCTGACAGTCATCGCCAAGGCTGCAAATCACCCACACGCCACGAAGGGCAGATGAGTCAAGCAGCTGTGCTGCATTCAGGGAGTGGAAAGCCCTCAATCACTGCATAAACCACATGAGCAATTCTTGCAAACATGGTGCTGAGTGACTGAAGCCAGGTTCAAAAGTGTGGGCTCTGCAGCTTCATTTCTCTGCAGCTTCATTTTACTGCCCTTTCAGACACTGCATTTTTACAGATCCTGCCTTTAGCAAGCTGCCTGGTGCATTCTCAGTGCATGTGCTCACCGTGGGCCTCTGGGTCCCAGTTTGGTTGTTGACGCAGAACTTGGAACCTTCCCATCACGCTGCTGCATACTTTGTGCAGTGTGGTGCCCACGTAACTTTCATATGCACAGGGAGAAAAAAGAATTCACGTGTGTGTGACTCCCTTTCCCTCTTCATTGTTGCAGTATGGACTTGAACCCACAGTGCCTCAGAGACCTGTATTCTTATGATTCTATTTATATACATTTCAGAAGCAAATATGTTTGTTTGTTTATTTACATGTTAGAATTCAAGAGAACAGTCACCTTTGGGCAAGTGAATGTGCTGTGATGAGACAGGATAGGGGGCTGGAGGATGGCAGGGGAACAGTAGGGGGAGGGGAAAAGTCCTTTATGGGGTCCGACAGTACATTGGGGCGATTCTTCAGTTAAGGTAAGGGAGTAAGAGCCTTGACGGTCTATAATTTGGTAGCAAGAATTTGTGATTTAAAGAAGGAAAAAAAAATCAAATCCACACGCCTTGGTTACCTAAAGCTGGAAATAGAAATGAACTTGGGATTTCATCAACAGAATACTATGGAAAAGCATTGTCTTCAAGAAAAACAAGGCTAATGCCTAGAAGAGAGTAGAGGCAGGGCCACTTCCTCCCAGAGGCTCCAGGGGAGAAACTGTCCCCTCCCTTGTCAGCTCTCCAGAGGCTCCTGATTTTTCAGCAATGGCTCCTCCCTCTGCCTCCTGAACCAGCAGCAGATTGCACCCCACCTCTCTCTAGATTAAGGACCCTTGCCCTCTTGTATGGACCTGTGATGCCAATGGGCCCACCCAGGTGAGCCTGATCATCTCCATACCTCAGAGCCTTCAGTCATGTCAGCTCATGTGCTCACAGTTCTGGGACAGAGAATGTGGGCAGTTCAAGTGGAGGGTGTCACTCAGCTGAACTCCAGGTCAACAGATTCCCTGACCACACAAGGATACAGGTACACAGGAGTCCCCACAGGGATGATGAGGGCACACAGCGGTCAAAGGCTCAGTCAGTCTAGGGTGAGTCTGGCTATCAAGCAGGTCTTGGCAGCAAACAGATGACTTCTTAGCTGAGTTTAAGTGAAAAGAATATCGTGCACACTCTGAGACCAGAAGAACTGGATGGTGCCTAGCTATCACTGCTGACTGTTTAGAAAGGGCCCCTGATAGGGAGAGAAAAGTGTGGAACAGAATTCAAAATCCTAAAATAGAGAGGCTTATGGTCAGACAGGGACTTGGTCTCCCTTCGAGCCTAAATTCAGCTCCTTCACCCCTACAACTCAACTTCCAGCCAAACAACAGATGGGCCTAGGAAGTGATCAATAATACTCAGGAGGATGTGACGAGAAAGAAACTTTTATACACTGTTGGTGGGATTGTAAAATGGTGCAAGCATTTGGGAAGACAATTTGGTGCTTCCTCAAAAAGCTGAACATAGAAATTCCATATGACCCAGCTATTCCACTACTTGAAATATACCCTGAGAATATGAGAATTGAGGCGCAAACTGAGATTTGTACACCAATGTTCATAGCAGCATTATTCACCATCGCAAGAACATGGAAACAGCCCAAATGTCCAACCATAAATGAATGGATTGAGAAATTATGATACATTCACACAATGAAATACTATGCAGCACGCAGGAGCAATAACTTTGTAAATTATTACTTAACTAGGGAGGGACTGGAGAGTATTATGCTGAGTGAACTAACTCAGTCCCACAAGGATAAATAATGTATAAGACCATTATTGTAGAATGAGTGTAAGGATACAGGAGGAGTGGGAGAGGCTGGAAGCAGAGGGATGTGGATGTACAGGTGTGAGGGGATTATCACTGGGTTGTATAATTTGATGGGGGGGGTAACAGAAATTGAAATAATTTGTCCGAATTTGTATTCGAGTTTTGTAAATAAACTAATGGGGGGGAAATAATGCTCAGGAGGTAAATGACTCCTTAGAACAATCAGCTATACAAGATCCAAAGAGCAGCATATGTACAGGGAGTAGGAAGGGCTAGGAAAGCAGGACAAGTAGAAATGAGAAATGCAGGGCAAATGAGGGTAGAGTGCTGTCACACTGTGAGGACTGTAATCAATATAGTCAACAGCATGAGCGGTTTGCTCTATAAACTTTCGCTAAAGCACCATAAAAAGTTAATTTAGAAAAAGAAATCAGTACAGTGAGGAACAGTGACAGGCTTACAGGGACAAATAGAGCATGGATGCAGAGAGGATGCTGCCTCTGACCCGGGCTCCAATTCTCGGCTCCCCTGGAGTTAGCCAGCAGCCAAAGTCACCAACACCAGCAACCAGGAGCCTGTGCTGCAAGCTGCAAAGACCACTGCCAGAGGCAACACAAGGAAGAGAAGGAGGGGGGCAGTATGAGAACCAGGACCACCAGCTCTGGGCAGCCTCCCACCAGGGTTCTCAGGTGTGCAGCTGGCATCAGCCATGAAGACTAACTCCCCATGGTCGGGCAGCCTCCGCCTTTGATACCTGGCCCACAGCACCACTGGGAAAGTCAACATCAGAGTTATTTTGCTTGACAGAACCCATGGAGCCTCATTCAAGGACTGAGAGAGAAGGATCTGAAGAGAAACCACAGGACAAAGAGCAGTGAGGCAAACAGCTTTCCTTTCAACCCAGAGACGGGCTATTTATTTGAACAAGAACACTCACAAGTCTCTTTTTATTCCCTTTGGAGCACATTCTCTGTCGCCAAGAACTTGACAGCTATTAAAAGCTGCAAAGAAAAAAAATGCTTTTAAGACTGTTTATAGCAAGAGCAAGGCAGGTCTTCAAAGCTGCTAGAAACGCTCCTTTCAGATCGAGCTGGCCACATACTGTTGTGACTCAGCAATTCCACTTCTGGGTGGACACACCCGTGTGCAACAGTGTGTGTGTTCATTAAGAGACGCCTTCTACAAAGTTCCAAGCTGCACCCACTGTGAAAGTCCCAGACTAGAAACTATCAAATAGTCACCAATTATAACTGGATACATAAAATGGGGTAGAGCAGCAGTGAGCACTGAAATCTACACCTGCACACAAAATGTCAGTGAAATTTGAAATTCTGTTCTGCATTTCACCCCTTTTGATCAGGATTATTTTATGGAATTTTTTGTCAAAATCCCGGTGACTATCCAGTTCTTCTCAATTTGGGGCAGTGAAGCAATTGGTCACAAATGAGTCAAATACTCAAGGTTCTCCTATCCTTGACTCTCCTTTCTCTGTCTTTCCAAGTGGACAGAGATCAATTACTGGCCTTGGATGACTGTTTGCAAAAATCAACATTTTTTACCTTTTTTATTTGAATGGGAAATGGCATATTACCATGATAAATAAAACACCAATCCTTCTTCATAAATTAAAAGCAGTCACAATTGGAAAGCCTCTAAGGTTTTGTTTTCACAAATGTACTGAGTTGCAAGGGAACAAACACTGCATGGTTTAAAATCAAGAAAGGTATATTTCAATTTGATGGGTTGATGGAGGGGTAGGAAAAGAAAATGGGAAAGAACCGTGTGAAAAACTACGCATACAAACTCTGTAAGTAAACTACTATAAAATAAAAATTTTCTTTAAAAACAAAGGAAGGTATATATCAGAGCTATATCTTCTCTCCACATGTATTCAATCTGTATGCTAAACAAATCATTTGAGAAACTAGACTTCATGAAGAAGAATGTGGCATCAGGATCAAAGGAAGACACATCAACAACCCTGAGTTATGCAGATGAAAAAATTTTACTTGTTGAAAGCCAATGAAGACTTAAAATGCTTGCTGAAGAAGACCTAAAACCATTGCCTTCAATGTGGATTACATATCAACATCAAGAAAACAAAATTTCTCACCACTGGACTAATAGGCCACATCATGACAGATAAAGGACTGAAATTGTTAATGATTTCACCTTGCTTGGATTCACAATCAACCCCCCTGGTACCAGTTGTCAGGAAATCAAAAGACATACTGCACCGGGAAAATCTGCTGTCATGGATCTCCCTAAGGCGCTAAGGAGCAAGGGTGTCAGTTTAAAGACTAAGGTGTACCTGATTAGTGCCATGGTCTTTTCAATTACTCCTCAGGCATTTCTAAGTTTGTAAATGAAAATAATGACAGAAGAAGAATCAATGCCTTTGAGTTGTGGTGCTGGAAAGGAGGACAAAATAACCCATGGACTGCCAAAGAACAAACAAGTCTGTTTTGGAGGAAATGCAATCAGGGTGCTCCTTAGAGACCAGGACAGTGATACTTCTTCTTATATACTTTGGTAATGTTGTCAGGAGGGACCAGTCCTTGGTAAAAGACATCATATTGGGAAAGGTAGAGGGCCAGAGAAAGAGAAGAAGGCCATCAACAAGATGGATAGACACAATGGCTCTACGAATGATCCCAACTGCATCAGGGATGATTAGGATGGCACAGGATAGGGCAACTTTAAGACCCTTTGTTCAAAGAGTCGCAATGAAGTGCAATCAACTCAATGGCACCCAACAACAACAAAAATTAATTATAATTTCATGAAATAAAACCTGCCCAACTGACTTGTGACTATTTAGAACCTATTTACTCAAGTTAGGATGCAGATCACTGTGTCACTGTAGAAAAAGAAAGAAGAAATTATTGAACATAGTTTTATATATGTGTGTATCTATGTCTATGTCTATATATATGTATGTATGTATGTGTACATATGGGGGGTGAGAGGGAGAGAGAGAGAGAGAAGTGTTCACCCTGATGGCATAATGGGTGAGCATCTGCTTGCTAACTCAAGCCCACTCAAGTTACTTGAATCAGCTGACTCAAAGACCACTAGCTGAAAGACGAGGCAGTGTGCATCTATAAAGACAAGGCAGTGTGCAGACGAGGCAATGTGCTTCTATAAAGATGAGGCAATGCTCTTCTATAAAGACGAGGCTGTGTGCAGACGAGGAAGTGTGTTTCTATAAAGATTGAAGCCTTGTTGGAAACTCTGTAGTTCTACTCTGTCCTATTGAGTCATTATGAACTGGAATTGACATGACAACAACACGTATGTATTTATAGATATAGACAGACAGACATACCAATAAAGACAGAAAGACAGACAGATGCACATCTGTTCCTAAGATTAAGATGCAACTGACTCAAGGCAATGTATTTGCAGTTGTTTCATGTACACATAGACACTGGACAATGAATATTGAAGATCAAAGAAGAATTGATGCCTTTTAACTGTAGTATTGGCAAAGAATATTGAAAATACCATGGACTGTCAGAAAAACAAACAAATCTGTCTACTGCACTGAAACAGATGAGAGAGAACTGTTTAAAAGGGATATACGATTAGCTATTACTGTCATGACAGGAGTCCAGAACGAAGTCAGCATAGTGGAGTGGACTTGGGGGGAGGGAATGTATAACAATGAAAGAATTTTTCTTTTACTTTTCAAAGAGAAGAGTAAATTGGGGGGAGGGGTGGGCAGGGAGAAAAGTGCAACAATGAATGACTGGAAATCCAAAGTCTTTTTTTCATTTAAAAAATAAATAAAAAGTTTTAAAAAAGAAGGGTAGTCAGAATGCTCTTTAGAAGACCAGAGATGAAACTTCACCCACTCAAGTTGGACATGCTGTCAGGAGAGACCAATCCGTAAAAAACCACATCATGCTTGGGAAAGTACAGGAGTCGGTGAAGAAAGGAAGACACTCAAAGAGATGGACCGTCTCAGTGACTACAGCAATGGACTTGAGTACAGCAGAGATGGTGAGGATGGCACTGGATAGGGCAGAGCTTTGTTCTGTTGTATATGCCTTGGAACGCACCTAGCAACACTTAACAACCACATACATACACTAATCACAGCAGGGCTATGTGCTACAACATCATCATTAATTAGGACTGACATTAAACAAATTTTTTTTCTTTCCTTTCATTATTATTACCTTCTAGTATTCGTATCTTTGTAAATCTGACCTTCCTTCCAGAAAGGGGGTTGGCATGAGAATGACATCAGCAAATTTTATGTTCCAACACTACATGTCACTGTGGGGCCCTGAAATCCTTCTAGCTTTCTTCACTATTCTATCACATGACTGGGCAGACAAACCAAATGTGAAGTGTTTGGATAGCTATTGGGTAGCCTACTAATAAGTAAATAACATATATGATGTCTTTCTGATGGGACCACACAATAAGAGGTACAGAGTGCTAACTTGGGCAATGGTCAGTTTACCATTTCATCAGGTTTCATGAAATCATTGCAGACATGGAAAACAGGACTGGATACTATCAGTAAAGCAAGCTGGAGAGTGGAGATCACCCTCTGGGTCTGAGACCTCTGTGCAAATCAGAGATACGGAACTGGAGCATCAGGAGATGGTGCAAAGCCACGAGAAGAAATGGAAGCAGTCGTGGTGGCAGAAACCAGGAGATACATAAGAGAGCAGTGTAAGACAGCTGTGAGCTCCTGGCCCACAGATTGAGAAAGTAGAGTCTCCAGGCAGGAAGATTATGGCAACAGGTGTTCCTGCAGGCATTTGCAGGGGAACTAGACTTGCAGATCTGTGGAGCTAGAGCCAAGTACCATTGGGCCTAGGCCTACTGGCTGAGTGGAGGTGCCCCAGGCATATAATTGGCAGCACTAGAAAATCTTTAAAACATTTGCCTGAACAGGACAAAGGCCAGGCTGCAAGACAGAAGGCAGAGAGAAATCTGCCTCTGGACACAGCTGAGAAAGAACAATAACCTCTCACCTTCCTTATAAAGCCCATGATCCTGCGTAGTCTGTTAAGCTTTGTGTAGCCTTGGAAATGAATTCTAAAACCCAGCAGAGAGCCCAACACAAGAGTCCCTTGGGAGAGACGACTGGTATCAGACTTTGAGGAGGAAGGTTAGAGAGCATAGAGCACTGGGGCACATCTGACCTCACAGGAACTGGCCTAGTGCTTGGAATTCTTCCTATTTTGTGAAATTGGTGGAGGTCATTCAACACCACCTCACACCAAATGCCAAGCACATCATGTTTACAGTGGAACCCATTACTAATGGTAAGATATGATTAGCTTTTGGGTGGGGGAGAAGAGTACATCTTGTTATTGTTGTTGTGTACCATTGAGTCAGAACCGACCCATAGCTCAGGAAGCACTGGGGGCCTAGTGGTAAGAAACTGTGCTGCAATCCCAAAGGCACACAGTTCAAAGAGGGTGAGAGGGAGGGGGGAAGAGGGAGAGGGGGAAGAGAGAGAGAATGTGTGTTTGTGTAAGTGTGTAAGTGTGAGTATGTTTAAGTTTGGTTTTGTGGGGTTTTTCTTACATTCACAGTTATCTGAACTTTCTAATGTTACCATCTATAACTGAGGATGGCAGCAATGATGACCAATACATACATACATACACACACACACACACACACACACACACACAAATATATATATTTATTCATGCTTCCAGACTAAGTTCCCCCAAATGGTGCTGACCATGGTGCCAGCTACTATCGGAGTTCAGCAGTAGTAGGAGTGTCCACAGATGGCCAGCATGTGGCTGTAGGGTAAATGGACTTCTAACATGGCAGCTGGCCTCTCCCAGAGCTCCCACAGAACCAGGCAGAACCCACATACCCATTGGACCTAGTCTCAGAAGTCACACAGGGCCATGTTTTCTCCAGATGCTTGGTTAAGAGGCCACAAGTCCACCAAATTCAAAGGAGGGACAGAGGCCTCAGCTAATAAGGGAAGGAATATGTTTTAAAACCATTTAACTTCACAAGCTTTAGTCTTTTTAGAATAGTTACAAGCATGCCACAGATGTCTAATTAAAAATCAGGAAATATATTTGGCATTGTCTGTGTGTTATGGAGTGTGACAGAGAGTCCAACAGAGCCTAGCCCTGACCCTCCCAACCACAGGAGCTGGAAGTCTCCAGCTTCCTAAACCTCCCCCCACCCGGCCTCACCTAGGCTTCCCCTAGAAGTGGCTGGTCTTGTGTCAGTGGAGAGTTCTCTCACATGGTGTCAGCTAACCTTCCCCTACTACCATCAAGATCAGGGTGCTTGCTAAAGAGGTCCCCCAGCATGCTCCACTGGGAAAAGATGGCCCTCCAGGAAAACCGCTCCAGCTCCTGCCTTCTCCACTCCCCCAGCCCCCACACAGTGGGAAGTCCAGAAGCATCCAGCAGTGTCCAGTTCTTTCCTTGTGCCAAACAGGGTCCAGAGGGAGAAAAGCGCCTCAAGGCCAAGGGAAGACTGTCATCCTGGCCTTCGGAGGCCCACAGTCCCCCGAGGACACTGTGAGGACGGTGCTTGGCAGGGAGTTCTGGAGTTCTAGGTGGTTTCCATGACTCAGGACTTATAACCTTATTTCTTTTCCCACATAAAGAAAATGCATGGCCTCTGGCCAGACTCTGACCAGCACCTCCTCATTATGCACGTGTGGAGCAGAGCAGCTGGGTGGACACCAAGATAGGGCATGTGACTCATGGCGGGGAACAGAAAGCCCAAGCAGTCCACCACCCGGGAATTTATAGAGAGCCAGGCCAGTATAGGGGCCCCGACCTGGTGGCTGAGGCTTCCACGCTTCCACAGCCTGTGACCCTAGAGACCACTTTAGGACAAGCAAAGACTGGTCTTGGTGATGCCCACTGCTGGGACAAATTTGTCCTGGCATTTCTGTGGCACAGCCAGGGGACAGAACCCAGGGCTGGTCCACAGAGAGGGCTGTGCCACAGACTCATCCAGGGACGCGGCCTCCTTCCATCTTTTGCACTCAGAGATCTCCAGCCTCTTCTCATGGCTCCCATGATTGTGGCAGTAATGAGAGAAGAGAGAAGGAGAAGGTTCACTTTCTAGACAGCTGGGCCTGGAACAACAGCTCAATCACGTCTGTATACGTCTAGGTGTGGCGAGAGGACATGCAGTCCTTGGGGGCATCCAGGAACTTAGGGTGAGGGGAAGGACAGCGGGAGGGGGTGTATGTCATCCAGGAACCTAAGTGTGAGGGGAAGGACATACAGCACTAGGGAGGTCATCCAGGAACCTAGGTGTGAGAGGCAGGCATGCAGCCCTGGGGGACATACAGGAATTAGAGGGACACTGCACAAGGAGCCTAGTCTGTGCAGCTGTTGGAGCTCCCACAAGTGGAGAGACCAGCTGCACATGGACACTGGACGCTGATGCTGGGTGAGCTCAGTGGCAACTCAAGGCTCCAGAGGGGTGTCCATTCAAGGACCAAAGGCCATGATGCTGAAGGCTCAGGCTGCTCTGAAGCTAGACTAGAGCGAATCCAGAAACCTCAGTTTTGCTACATTTTGCTTTCTTGTGCTTCACAGACATGGCTCCCTCCCACCAAATTAAAAGTGTGTGGCAACCCTGCACTGAGCAAGTGCACTGAGTCTGAGCTCCCTTAGTGTCTCTGGTTCCCAGTTCAGTCATTCTCACTTTTCATCTGATCCCTCCAGGCTGTGTTCCTCTCAATTGCTGGCTTTGCATCTAAGAGCAGGACAATGACTAAGGATGACAAAATAGGAACTGATGTCCTTGAGCTGTGGTGCTGGAGAAGAGTACTGAACATATACCATGGACTGCCAAGAGAACAAACCACTCTGTCCTGGAGAGGGTGCAACCTGGTTGCTCCTTAGAGACAAGGATTGTTGAAGCTCTGTCTCATATATTTTGGGCATGTTGTTAGGAGAGACCAGTCCTTGGAGAAGGACATTACACTTGGAAGGATGGAGGGTCAGCACAGGAGAGGAAGAACCTGGATGAGACAGACTGACACAGTGACTGTGGCAATGGGGTCAGTTGTGTCAGAGATAATGAGGACAGAGCAAGTTCAGAGCTGTCAATGGTGAAGATGGCTCAGGACAGGGCATGTTCAGAACCTTATCCACAGGATTGCTATGCGTCATAAATGACTCTCAGCACCTAATAAAAACTGTGCTCTTGGGGAGCTGGTGGCCTAGTGGGAAAGGAGCTGTGCTTGCCAATCCAAAAACATGTGGTTCTAATGCACAAGCCGCTCTATGGAAGAAAAACAGGTAATTCCTCATGCCATTCACAGACTCGGAAAACCCACTAGAGGGCCAGCTATGAGTCAGTTCCAACTGGATGGCAGACAACAACAACCTAGTACTACACACTCAAAAGACTGCCCAGGAAAGAGGCTGCTGCCAGCACGCCAGTTCCAGCTCCAGCCGAGCCTCCATCAGCTTCCCAGGAGGAGACTGTCCATCTTTCTCCTGCAGAGCAGCTAGCAACCCTTTCTGTTGGCAGCCTGGCACACTATGGCACCAGGGCTGTTTCACAGACTTCAGGCAAGTGCAAATATGACTTTTATACAGACTGAGAGATCAGAAAATGCATGTGAGTTACTTTACTGTGATCTTGGAAAGCTGGACAGTAGATAAGGGAGACCGGAGAAGAAACAAAGACCTTGAATTGTGGTTTCAGCAGAGAGTATGAAGTATTCCATATACTGCAAAAAGAACAAGCAAATCTATGTTGGAAGAAGAGAAACCAGAATGTTACTCAAAGGTAAGGATGGTCAAATTTTGTCCACATATTTTGGGCATGTTGTCAGGAAAGGCCAGTCCTTGGAAAATGAAATCATGCTGTGAAAGGCAGAGGGTCAGAGAAAGAGAGCAGGCCCCTCAGTGAGATGGAGTGATACAGTGACTGTGACAATGGCTCAAGCATGGCGCAACTATGAGGACGGTACATGACATCTGTAGTTCAGGAGCCACTACTATGTATGAGTCAGAGGTGGCTCAATGGCACCTAACCATGAGAGAACCAAACCTGCAACCTCTCCACAGTACACCTATACTCTCACCACCCCCACCCCAAAGATGTTCCCCATCCCCTACTCTTCCTCCCATGTTCTCAGGTGACCTACCAGCACAGCAAGTCCTCACCCTGTGAGCTTCAGATTACAGACATCTGTTTTGATCTGGAAAAATGCCATGCATATATTGCTCTGTTCTAGTCCAAAAATCATGACACTCAATCCTAGGGGTACATAGTCTCTTCATGCAATTCAAGCAAGGTTCCCTTGCATAGTCAATAACGTGCACATGAAGTCTCTGGTTACAGCTAGACTGAGCACTCCATGAGGCCACTGCATGTCCTCAGTCAGGTGAAGTCCCATGACACACACAGGGGCTGGGGCTATACCAGAGCCCTAACTGCCCTGAAGGGTGCAGTCTCTCCAAGCCCAGCCTCACAAATGGTTGGAGTTCCATCATGAGTAGGCCCCTGGCAAAGAACATGAAGTTGCCGCATGACAGACAAGGCTCAGGAACCAGGCCCATGACATAAGACAGATATGTGTGGCAGCAAACCCAGCCCCTTCAGAAATGCAGAAGAATCTGCATGTGGACCAAGAGGCAGTTATTGCAACAGAACAAAGGACACTACCTAGTCTAAAATCGGGAAAAGTGTGTATCATGGATATATCCTTTCTCTGCACCTGTTCAATCTGTATGCTGAGCAAAAAATCCAAGGAACAGAACTATATGAAGAATTCATCACCAGGATTGGGGAAAAGCTGTTAACAGCCTGCAGTATGCAAATGATCCAATCTTGCTTGCTGAAAGAACAGAGGACTTGAAGCACTTACTGATGAAGATCAAATGCTCCAGAATGAATTGAACCTCAACATAAAGAAACAAAAAAACCTCACAGTTGGGCCAATAGGCAATATGATGATGAACAGAGAAAAGACTGAACTTGTGAAGGATTCCATTTGACCCAGAGCTACACAATCACCAGCCATGGAAGGAGTAGGCAAGAATCAAATGATCATAGCAGTATTACTCACCATCGCAAGAACATGGAAATAGGCCAAATGTCCAACCAAAATCGAATGGATTGAAAAATTATGGTACACTCACATTATGGAATAATACACAGTACACAGGAGCAATGATTTTTTTTCTATAATTATATTTTATTAATTTTCATAAACATTTACAGAGATTCTGGGCTTCCACTCATTCATTGCTGTACCACTCTCTCCACCCTCCTCCCAGTTTGTTCTTGTCCAAATACCACAGTGCTTGTCAAAGCCAGTTCTGATTAATCTTCTTTGTCAGTGTATCCTTTGCCATTCCCTATCACTCCTCCCTG
>NW_006399822.1:1811456-1843360 GCF_000299155.1 Elephantulus edwardii
AAAATTAATAAAATATAATTATATATAATAAAAAAAATCATTATTGTTCAAATAGATAACTAGTAAAACATGTATGAGGATCTAAGGGGGGAGGCTGAAAGTGCAGGAGTGAGGATGGGCAGGGTGGGGGTGCAGTAATCATAGGGTTGCACAGTTAGATGGGTGGAGGGAGCATTAAGTGAAGGAAATGATAAATATCCAGTGTGAAAACAATGTATACAAACTTTGTAAGAAAACCAGTATAAAATTAAAATTTTATATTTAAAAAAAAATCAAATTATTTATTTGCACTGGGCAAGTTTGCTGAAAAAGACCTCTTTTAAAAGATCAGAAAACACTTTGAAAGATGACAGAGTGCACCTGATCCAAGCCCTAATCCCTTCAATCACCTCATCTGCATGCAAAACCCAGTCAATGAATAAGGAAGAATGAAGAATGTATACCTTTGAACGATGGTGCTGACAAAGAACACTGAGTAGACCAGGGCTGTCAGAAGAACGGGCAAATCTGTCCCGGGAGAAGGACAGCCAGAGACTCCATCAAAGTGAAAATGAAGACAGTTTGTCTCACGTATTTGTGCATGGAATCAGGCCCTGGAGAATGGCGTCCTGCTTGGTAGAGGAGAAAGAAGACTAGGTGAGATGGGAGAACATAGTGACCACAGGATGGGGACAGGCTTGGGCACAGCGGGGGATGCGAGGGTTGAACAGGATCCGGCCAAGCTTTGTCCTCTGTCCTCAGCCACAACTCCAGGGCACCTAACAAGCAAGCACAGCATACACTTAGCAGGCACTGGGGATTCTCCTGTATTATATCACTGGATTCTCACTGCAGCCCCAGGAAGCAGGGCCCATTAGGTCCCCACTGACAGGCAGAAAGCCCTGAGGGACAAAGTGGTTTCATAAGGGAAGAGTCAGATCACAGGAAGGCAGGCCAACCCCTCAGCCTGGTACCCCCTTCCCATGGTCTGAAGACGAAGGCAGGAGCTGCAGGGCTGTGACTCTGCCCATGTGAGCTGAGTATCTACTACCACCCCACTCTGCTCTGGGCCTGAGAGGCCCCTTGTAGGCCAGGCCTAGGCTCAGGGTCATACCAGCCGCCCAGCAGAGGTGTCACTGAGACTTGATATGCAGAGGCACAAACAGCGCAGCGTGGAAGCCGCACACACTGGGCTGTGCTTGGGCACAAAACCAAGCTCCCCCTAGTGCCCATATCCTCCATCCTGGCATTTGTCCAAGGTGCTTGGTCACACCCTGCTCAGAGCCCAGGACACAACTGCCTAGGAGGGTCAGTGGCAGCCCAGCCAGCCATCAGGCTCAAGGCTCTGAGTGATCTTGCCCCGGCAGCCACTCTGATCAATCGCCATTTTTCCAAGCAATCAACTGGCCAGGTCCTTGGAAAAAGAACATGATATTCCTCATTTCTGCCAGCCTCTAAGAGCCTGGAGTGGAGGACGGAAAACTCCAGGCGTGATGGGGGAATGGCAAATTTTCCCCTAATTAGCTAACAAGAGGAAGCCAGGCATGTTGCTCTCCCCGCCTCCAGAGGGATGCCCCCAGGCCCGCAAAGACATCCCAGCCTGTGACCAAGCTACAACGGGACCCAAGAACCAAACATGCCCTTTTAGAAAGTGTGTCCTCAGGACAAAAGGCCAACCCCCAGAGATGAAGCCAGATAAGAACGGGGCCCCACACCTAGTTGAATTGGGTCAGGGGTGTTAGAGACATGGGGGACCCCAGAGGATGCTATTGCTGGCTCGAGCAAGCCCTGAGATGGACACACAGAGGGCAGAGGTCCATTCAAGGCCGGGCTCTCTGAGGCAGCCACAGCTCTGGGTGACCAGAGTATGGCTTTAATCACGCCCTTGCCCTCCCCACGGCCAGAACCTGGCTGTCTTCCCAAATCTTGTTAAGGGACAGTGCAGCCAGGACATCAGACAAGCCTGGCTTTCTCCTGGTGACCCCGTAAAGCCGGGCTAAATTGCACTGCTCATATTTCGGCAGAAATGAGGCCTGCTAAAATTACTCCGCAAGAAAAGCCTCTTAGAAATCGCCAGCATGCAGGCCCCGGCAATCTCTTCCTGCCTGATCAGCAGCAGGCTGGAGGACTGCAGGTTCCTCTCCAAACAGACCCCAGAAGAGCCACTGGAGGAGGGCTTGGGCACGGACAGAGGGTCCTCCAGCAGCAGCTAAGAGGCAATGCTTCCTCCCACAGGATAGGGGAGCGCTTGTCTAGCAAATTGGCAGGTGAAATTGCACATTAAGGAAAGCTCAGCCTGGCCAGGACTGGGTGGAGGTGGAAAGAATTTTGTTTGGTATGAAATAAGAGTAAAGAAGCGAGAAGAGAGGAAAAAGTGAGAGACGAAAGACAGGGAGAAGGAGAAAGATAAAGAAAGTGAAGAGGAGGGAGAGGAAGAACGAGGGGGAAAGGGAGAGGAAGACCTAACAGAAGACAAAGAAACCTAGGGAGGGAGAAAGAGAAAGAAGGAAGGGAAAGACAGTGGTGATAAAGACAGAGAAGAAGGGAGAGGGAGAGAAAGAGAGAGGAGAAAGAGAGAGAAGGACAGAGCGAGATGGAATAGAGAGAAAATGAGGGGGGAGAGAGAAGGGAGGAGAGGGAAGAAGTAGCAGAAAGTGAGAGAGAGAAGGGTGTGAGAGAGAAACCAAGCAGGAGGAAGAGTGAGGAAGGGGGAGAGATAAGGCAGGGCGACCAGGACAGTGAGACATCCTACTTTTAACAGAGGTTTTATGAAGTATTGACCTTCTGTGACAAACTTTGTGAGATATTTCACACAGCATCATGTCTTACAGGCTCATCCATGCTGTACAGTATTTTACAAGTTCCCTATTTTTCAGGGGAAAGAACAGGAAGAGTGAAAAGATAACAAATACTGCACTGGAATAGGTGAAGGGAAGGAATGAAGATCAGGCACCATATGAATGACAATTAACATTCCGGAGCAAAAGGCACATCACACAGTTAACTGCACGAGGGGGAAGGAGGAAAATGTATATCAATCAAAGAATGAAAACTTAAGCTTTCACTAAAATCACAATTCAAAAAAATGTTTAAAAGAACACACTAAGTCAAGCCTGGTCTCCTAAGTTAACCTTGAATTACAACCAGAAGGACTTGAGAGATGGTCTCTTTTGAATTTTGGGAAACAGGGTGATGATCAATGTTCAAAAATGTCTACTCTTTGTCTCTGCTTCTAAGAGAGAAGATAAACAATAAGCCTTCAGAGAGGAACTTAGAAATTAAACAGATAGGATCCCCACGAGGGAGACTGAGGCCCGGAGAGTGGGAGGGAGCAGGGAAGGGCCAAGAGATAGATGGAGAGGGGAGTGGAACCACAATGCCCCTCAAGGGGCCTTCAAGAAAATAGGACACCCTCTCCCACAGACTTTACACCCCAAGCTACCCAGGTAGGACCACAGCCATACGCAACTATAAAATCTAAAAACTCTGCAAAGTTATACTTGGTCTAAGAATCAGCTGCTGTTGTTGTTGTTATGTTGAGTTGCCTGTGACTCATAGTGACCATACATACAACATACAACAGCCTGCTCTGTCCTGTGCAAATCTCACTGTCTCTGACACCTCCACCCTGATTACCCCAGTCACTAAATAGATCAGCCTCATAGGGTCTTCCCCTCCTGCACTGTCCCTCAACCTTCACAGGCATGATGTCCCTCTCCAAGGACTGGTCCTTCCTTACAACACGTCCAAAGTATGTCAGATGAAGCCTCAGAATCCTTGCCTCCAAGGAACAGCCTGATTTAACCCTCTCTAGGATGAACCTGTTTGTTTTCTTAGCAGCACATGGTACATTCAATACTCTTCTCCAGCACCACAGCTCAAAGGCATCAATTCTTTCTGTCCTTCCTAGTCATTGTCCAACTCTCTGACGCATAACAAGTGATTGCAAAGACCATGGCCTATATCAGGTGCACCTTAGTCTCCAGAGTTACACCATTGCTCTTCAGCACTTTGGAGAGGTCCCTTACAGCAGACTTTCCCATCACAATATGTCTTTTCATTTCCTGGCTACTGGTGCCGAGAGTGTTGACTGTGGAGCCAAGCAAACTAAAGCTGTGAACAACCTCAATCTCTTCACCATCCATCCTGATGCTGTCAATTGGTCCAGTGGTGAGAATCTTTGTCTTCTGCAAGCAAGATTCTGATAAAGATTATCCAAAAATTACTGGCACAGCACATCAGCAGAGAACTGCCAGAAGTCCAGGCTGGGTTTAGAAGGGGTTGTGGTACTAGGGCTATTGGAGCTAATGTTAGATGGATCTTTGTTCAAAGCAGGGAATACCAGAGGAATGTCTACCTGTGTTTCATTGATTACGCAAAGGCATTTGACTGTGTGGATCATAACAAACTGTGGCTGACTCTGAGAAGAATGGGAATCCCAGAACACTTGATTGTGCTAATGAGAAGCCTATACTTGGAACAGGAGGCAGTCATCAGAACAGAGTAAGGAAACACTTTATGGTTCAAAATTGGGAAGGATGTACACCAGGGATGTGTCCTATCTCCATACCTTTTCAACCTATATGCAGAACAGATTATCCGGGAGGCTGGGCTGTATGAGGAGAAATGTGGCATCAGGATTGGTGGAAGATAGATCAACAATCTGCGTTACGCAGATGACACAACCCTGTCTGCTGAAACTGAGGAGGACCTCATGCACTTGCTGCAGAGGGTCAAAGACTGAAGCCTTCAATATGGATTGAGGCCCAATATAAAAAGTCAGCTTATAGGTGAAATTACACTGAATTTTACAAAACAGCTAACTTTTTTTTCTCCAAGACGGACATTCTTTACTGTTGATAAGTGCCACTGAATCAAGACTCACAGCGACTCTAAGAACCACAGATATGAACCCTGCCCTATCCTGCACCATCCTTATCCTCAACACAATTGAGTCCACTGTCTCAGTTGTTGTTGTGTGCTATCGAGACATCTACAGCTCACAGTGACCCTGTGCACAACAGCCCTGAAGCCTGGCCGATCCTGAGCCAACCTCACAGTCTCTCACACACCTAACCCCATTACCACAGTCACTGTCAATCCATCTCATCCAGGGTCTTCATCGCCTCGGCTGACCCTCCACCCTACCAAGCATGATGTCCTTCTCCAAGGACTGGTCCCTCCTGACAACATGCCCAAAGTATGTGAGAAAGAGCTTCAAAATCCTCACCTCCAAGACACTGTGTTAATACATCTGGTTGAGGGTCTTCCTCTCCTTCATTGACCTTCCATCTTTCCAAGTATGATGTCTCGTTCCAAGGAATAGCCTTTCCTAACAATATGTTCAAAATACAGGACATAACAATTCACCATCTTTGCTTCCAAGGAACACCTTAGTTGCACTTTTTCCAAGACATATTTGTTTGTTCTTTTGGAAGCACATGGGCTATTTAGCACTCTTCTCTGATACCACAACTCAAATACATCGATTCTTCTCCTGTCATCCTTGTTGTCCAGATCTCAGATGCATGAATAACTGGAAAGATTATGGCCTGAATCAGGAGCACCTTATTCTTTGAACTGACATCATTGTTCTTCAGGACTCTTGAGAGGTCCCTGATAGTAGACCTTCCCAATACAATACATCTCCTGCTCTCCTGACTCCTAGTACCAAAGGTATTGACTGTGGATCTAAGTAAGGTGAAATCATTGACAATTTTAATTTTTTTTCCTCCATCTATCACGATGTTGCCTATTGGCCCAGTGATGAGGATTTTTGTTTTATTTTGAAATGTAATCCTTTTTGAAGGTTGTAGTCTTTGATCCTCTGCAGCAAGCACTTCAGGCCCTCCCCACTTTCAGTAAGCAAGGTTGAGTCATCTGCATAATGCAAGTTGTTGATGAGCCTTCCTCCAATCCTGATACCACACTCTTTATAAAGCCCAGATTCACTAATTATTTGCCCGGACTGAATAAGTAGGGGAGAGAATACCACCCTCACATACACATCTTTCTAGATTTTGTGCCATACAGTGTTCCCTAGGGCATAGATTTTGGGTAAGCATGATTAATTGTTCTGGAGTTCCCATTCTTCTCAAGGTTGGCCAAAGTTTGGTATGATTCACATAAAAATGTCTTTTCCTAGTCAACAGAACACAGACAGACATTCTTATGTTCTCTACTTTCAGTCAAGATCTTTTATCAGCAATAATATTCCTAATACCTTTGCCTCTTTTAAACTCAGCTTGACCTTCTGGAAGTTCTGTCAATGTACTATTTTAACTGGTTTTGGATGATCTTCAACAATATTTTTGCTTGCATATGATATTAATTATACTGTTCAATAATTTGCACACTTTGTTGGATCACATTTCTTATGAATGGAAACAAATATCAATCTCCTCCAGTCAGTTGGTCAGGTAGCTGTCTTCCAGAAAATTTCCCAGCACAAACTGCTGAGCATGTCTAGGGCTGCAACTATTATTTGGACGATGCCAGCTGGTATCCCATCAATTCTTGGAGCTTTATTTCTTTTGCCAGTGTCTTGAACGCAGCTTGAACTTCTTCATCACCACTGACTCTTCATCATTACTCAAGAAATATTTCAGGTTTGACAAACTCTTTTTTGTACAGTGACTCTGTGGATTGCCTCCACCTTGTTTTGATGCTTCCTGGATCATTCAAGACTTTTCCCACAGCGTTGCTCAGTATTGCAACTGAAGACTTGAATTTGGTTTTCTGTTCTTTCAGTTTGAGAAATGCCAAGTGAGTTCTTCCTTTTTTATTCTCCAGCTCCAGCTCTTAGCACATTCCTTTATCATATTTTCATCTGTCTTCTCGAGTTGCCCTTTGAAATCTGTTCATCACTCTTACTTTGGCATCTCTTCCCTTTGTCTTGGCTTCCTGACTCTCTTGTGCACTTTTCAGCATCTATTCTATTTTGATCTTTTCTCTCTCCTCTGTCTTTGTAAGAACCTTCTGCTCTCTTCCTGAATAATATCTGTGATGTCATCACACAATTCTTTATTAGTTAAGATAAACTGCTGCCTCAATCAGTAGGCTGAGCAAATAATTCAAGAAGCTGAGCTATACAAAGAAGGCGGCAGTATCAGGATTGGAGGAAGACTCGTCAACAACATTTAATAAGCACATGACACAACCCTGCTTGCTGAAAATGTAGACAACTTGAAGCACTCACTCAGAACAGAAAACAAAAATCCTCATAACTAGACCAACTCACATTATGAGAAACAGAGAAAAGAAGTTTTCAAGGATTTAATTTTCCTTGAATCCACAATCAATGTCCACAGAAACAGCAATCAAAGAATTCAAACAACATATAGTGCATTGTGCAAATTGGCTGTAAAGAACCTGTGAAAAGTGTGAAACATATTATATTGGTTGTTTTATTTAAGCCTCTTGTTTAGAATCAACAAGACCTCGCGGAAAGGCCTTTGTATTTAAAGGGGTTGTTATTATATTTGGAGGAACATTCTTCTAAGTGGCACAGCACTCTTTTATCAATATGCTGTTCTGAGGTAACCTGGGGTTTCTGTGATGCTGAACTTTGTGCCATTGAGGTGTCAAACACCATAACAGTTACCCATGGTGGACAATGTTTGGTGGAGCTCCCAGTTCAAGACAGGTCTAAAAGCAAGAGTGGCATCCACCTCCTAAACAACAAGCCTCAGGAAATACTATGTACTTTAAGAAACAATGATAGTTATAGAAAGGCTTCAGGACTTTTGTTCATAGGGTTGCTATGAGTTGTGCTCAACTTGATGGCACTAAAAACAACAAACTGCTATTTGGATTTAAGGAAACTTTAGGATATCTTTTTGGCTTATGGTTTAAAGGTTATCTTAGGACAATAGTTTTGATAGGAGAAAATAAAAGAAATAAAGTAGAACCTATCTTTTATTTGAAGGAAAGTATACAGATCATATTGGTTTTCATTCATTCACATATATTTTGTTTTATAATTGAAATTACAACTAATTAATGTAATCCGATGTCTCATCATACCCTTGTTGTGTAGTGCCTTTTCTACACCTAACTCATCTACTGATCAAAAGAGCTGATTGTAATGTACTTGTGGGCTGTTCTGCATAAAGCCCCAAGGCATTCTGTAAAGTGGGTCTGTTTTTTGCTTGTTTGTTGGGTTGTTTGCTTTGTTTTGTTTTTTGCTTTATACCAAATAATGGTGTTTCTTTGTTTGAGATCCCTGTGGGTCTGTTTTTACAGGCATCCACTGTTTGTGTTGTAGCTTACCTGTCCCTCTATAGATATCACTAATCAAGCATGGATGCCCATCTGAGACCTGGCACATTTCCTCTCCCATTGCTGAAAGGCTGCTTACCCTTTAGGGCTCAGTTCCAATTCTCCACCTTTCTTTGCCCCCAAGTTGAGTCAGCTGTTGCATCTCTGCAGCCGCAGCGTATGTCCCCAGCACTCTGCACAAAGTCATGAGGGGAATGGCCACAAGTCATGTCCACAGCTGATGCCTTGGAAACCCAATGGTGAGTCACCTGAGTGGGGTCTGATTCGATGGCAACAAGTGAGTAAGTTACCTGAGTTATCTCGCTCCTACTACAACCCCATAAAGCAGGTACCACTTTGGAGAAAGACATCATGCTGGGAAAAGTGAAGGGTCAGAGGAAGAGAGGAAGATTCTCCACAAGATGGACTTATGTAGTGACTCTAACAATGGGCTCAAGCATGGCAGAGATGGACCACCAAAAGAACAAACAGGTATGTCTTGGAGAAAGTGTAACCAGAATGTTCCTTTGAATCATGGGCGGCAAAGCTTCATCTCACATATTTTGCACGTTAGGAGAGGCTATTTCTTGGAAAGGAAAATCATGCTTGGAAAGGTGGAGAGTCAATGAAAGAGAGAAAGACCCTCAACAAGACAGATTGACACAGTGTCTGCAGCAACGGGCTCGAGTGTGTCAGGGATGATGAGAATGATGCAGGATGAGACAAGGTTCAGATCTGTTGTTCACAGGGTAGATATGAGTTGTACTTGACTCAAGGGGACCTATCAACAATAAAACAACAATTCCATAGAATAGGTCCTGTAAGATATCATTCTGGGAACGTGGAGGTTCAAGAGAAAGACAGGAAGAGTGTCAGAAAGGCTGACATAGTGGCTGTAACAACGGGCAGTAGCATGAACAAGAGCATGCTGATGTGCAGGACAGGACAGGGTCAGATGTGCTCTTCATAGAGTTGACTTAGGGCTCCTAACAACCACACCACCATAACCCCATTTCGTCATGACAAACCCCTTGCTGTAGAGTGAGCCTGTGTGTGCTGGAGGAGAACTTCCTGCAGGCTCTCAGCGGCTCACCTCCTGGAGGCAGCCAGCCAAGTTTTCTTCTGAGAGGCGGGCTGGGTGGGGTGGACTCACTGCCCGCCTCTCGGTGAGCAGCTCAGAGTGGTAACTGTGTGTACTGCTGGGGACTCTCACCCCATTTACAGATGGCAAGGCTGTCTCTGAAAGATAAAGGAAGCTCTGCCCCAGGGGTAGGTGAGTGGGAGGGTGGGTAAGTGAGTGAGCGAGTGACAACGGCTGGATGGTGGGCGGCTCTTGGCTGTAGCCCCCATCTGGGCCAAGATCCCACGCAGGAAGTTCCCGTCACCCGGGTGTCTCATCCGGCCAGCAATCCTGAGAGCTGCTCTGGGCACTGAGTTCCCAGTAGCTTCAAAGGCAGCCAAGCAGCTGAGCTCCCAGGGGTCTGGAGAGCAGAGCCTCAGCACCCCAGCCAGACGTCAGAAACATGAGGCGGCTTTGGTCTCAGCCCCAATGGTGGGCCAGCACAGCGAGAGAGCCAGGGATGCTAGGAACAACCCTGTGCCCTGCCCCAGGAGGAGAGAAGGGAGTGGCCCCCGCATCCATCAGGGTCTACAAACGAACGCCTCGTGACACCCCTGACCTGCAGGCCAGGATTCACACCATGCCATCATCACCACCCACAGCAAAGCGTCCACCTGCAGATTACAAGCTGCCAGCCACGTCTGTAAGGAGTCACATAGAGACATTCTCCAGGCTCCCAGCTCTGTCACCAGCCTTCAGTTTAGGGTGAGGGTGCAGATGCGAATTTGGCCGCTGCCCACATGACAATGACGACCTTCATGGATGCTAACTCACCAAGGACAGTGCAAGACAAGGCAGCATTCTGTCCTGTTATCTACAGGGTCTGCTGACTAGTGACAACTGACAAGACAAATACATGGATAGACACAAGAAGGTACATGAATAGGGAGGCAGAACGCCCGCTGCTTGCTCTGGAGGGCCACAGGCTTGACAGCAGAGTGTGGGGTTGTACTCTGGTCTCCCTTTAAATGGGAGTAATCAATGTCACTGCCTTATACCTGGCTTTAGAACACCACACAACTCATTGGTGTTGAGTCAGGACTGATTCCTAGCTGATCCTCCTGAGCATTTCAGAGGCCATAAACTGCACACCAGGAGCTGCTGCTGGGTTCAAGCCACTATATAAAAACACATAAATAATTCTGAAGTAAAGCACATTTCCCCCCCAGCAAAGAGTCCATTCCTGGATTTAAAGGCTATCCTAAAAGAAATCTTTAGCTAGAGAAAAGTCTTCCCTAAAAATCCACAGGAGAAGCTTCTGTTTTTACACAAATTGAAGTTATCAATTCTATTTCCTTTTACATGAATCCACAATCAATGCCCATAGTTAAGAGCAGTGAAGAAATCAAAAGACACATACATTGTATTGGGGAAATCTGTTGCCAAAGACCTCTCCAAAGTGCTCTTTAGTGCACAGATGTCAGTTTAAAGACTAAGGTGTACCTCATCCAAACCATGGTCTTGTCAATGACTTCCTATGCATCTGAAAGGTGGGCGGTGACTAAGTATGACAGGAGAGAACTCAATGTTTTTGATTTGTGGTGCTAGAGAAGAGTTCTAATTGTCCCATGAATTATCAAAAGGACTAATAGGTCTGTTTCAGAGGAAGTGCAGCCAGGGTGCTCCTTAGAGGCTAGGATGGTGAAACATCACCTCCTATACCTTGGACATGTTGTCAGAAGGGGCCAGTCCTCGGAATAGAACATCATGCTAGGAAAGGTGAAGGGTCAGAAAAAGTTAGGAAGACTCAACAACATGGTTGGCACAGTAACTACAGCAACGGGCTTGAGCATATTAGAGACTGTGAGGACGGGATAGGACAGAGCAAGGTCAGATCTCTTGTTCACAGGATTGCTAAGAGTTGCAGTTGACTTGACAGCACATAACAACATGGTACACCCCGGGATGTAGATTCATGTAGGGGTGAAGCAACTAAATACAGAATGTGACAGGAAAGAATTGTCCCCAACCTCCCCAAGACTCCACTACAGTAAGGAAACCCCAGGCTGCAGGGACCTACTGTTCAACAGTGCCACCATGTGGCCACAAGTGACACAGCAGCTCCCCTGGGGTGGCCACACTTTTCTCAACTTCATTTACCTGTGGTTTTAAAATAGTATTTGCCTCCCTCTGGGACAAAGATCACCTACAGAACTCTAGGCCAGTGTGGAGGGTGGGTATCTTCATCAAGAAACAGTGGACTTCACACAAATAAGGAGTAGCTTGGCTAAAGTGATTGCTTTTTTAAAATGTTCTTGTATTGGACCTCTAAGTTGGGGAAAGCTGGCCAGACAGGCTCCATTTTGATCTTCTGTGAGATTTTAGCCTGTGTCAGTGAGAAGCTGGGTTTGAGCTGCAGGCATTTGGTGAAGATAATTTGGATGGATTACCCAAGAAGCAAGGTAAGCGAGGGCTTAGCACTGCTTAGATTCAGCTGCAGCAGCAGTCTCTCTGGCTTGACAGCCTAATCAGTTCACTGCACCTGACTAAGCACAAGGGGGCCATCGTTCCCCCCTCACGGCCACTCCACCTCCATCTGAGACTGCCAGTGGGACTGGGAGAAACACAGAGGCATCAGGGCTTAGAGGCAGAATCTCCGGTATGGTGAGAAATGTGACATTGCTCACTGCAGAGTATTCAGTCAGCACAAGCCAGCCCCAGCTTGCCTTCCTTAGTGGATAATCTGACACAGAACAGTGGACAGGGACAGGTCAGCACTGGGGATGCTGGCCCAGCACTGGCCCTGACCACTTCCTCTAACTCTGCACGCTTGCAATCCTGTGAGCATCTTCCCTTGCCTGACCCTACCATGTTCTCACTGCTGTGTTGTTCTGACAACAGATGGTTGCCAAGGAGACCGCTGGGAAGCCCTAAGTGGAAGCCACATCTTCCCTGCAAGAAAATTAGGCCTTACTCATCTCTCCACCTCAGGAGCCTTCTGAAGTGGCCTTAGAACACTCTGGAAAAGCCGGGCAAGGCTTGCCTCCATCAACAGCTGCACTTTTCCTTCCCTTGGTTTTGACTTGTCACAAAAAACCAGGGTCAGAGCCAGAGGAGCCCCCAGATCATTCACCTTAAAAAAAGAAGTTTTTCACTGGAATAAGGAGCTCAGGTGACTGGTCACCAAAGGTCACCAGTTCAATCCCACCAGCTGTTTCACAGGAAAAGGATGAGGCAGTCTGCCACGGTCAAGATGCCAACTGGACAGTGCTAGCTGCCCACACAACAGTGAAGGCTCGAGCTGAACCCCTGAGCCTATCATCTCCATATCTGCAGCACCAGTGTCTCCTGGAGCCTATGAGAAATGCAGAGTCACAGGCCCCACCCCAGAATTCCTATCAAGATGTACATTCTGACAAGATGTACTGCTCTGCTGCAGGTCCCATGGAGTGAGGGGTGCTGCACTTGGTCCAGGGTGACTCACTGCCATGGACTGAGCTGTGTCCCCCAGAACACATGATTTCAATGCTAGAGTGTGGAAGCTATGTCATGACAAACACATTCCCCTCCCTACAATGATCCGACAAGACAAACAGTCACAAGAGGGGTGAAGATGGAAAGCAGTGCAGGCCTGATCCCTGTGGGAAGATTCCCCGGGCAGTGAGCTTCACCTCCTCGGCTCACAAGCGATGGAAGGAGAGAGGATGCTAACAGAGTAGCGGACCTCAGTTCCACAGAGAAAGAGCTGCCAAGATGGGGCTCCTCCTTTTGGACTCGAGTCCTTATGCTGGGAAGCTCCTGGACACTGGGAAACGCCAGGACACCCAGCTCTCCAAGGAACACAGTGCCTGCAGATGCTGAAGGAACAAGGACCTACCTCCAGAACCCCCTGGGTGATGGTGAGTATCCCCTACAGCAGGCACCCTGAATTTACACTGCTATGCTTTAAGCTTCTAAACTGACATCTAAAGAGAATAAATTTCTTTTTAATGACACCAACTTGCTGTTAGAACAGCTTGGGAAGACATGTGAGGTCCAGTCCACCTAATCCAATCTTGACTCCCTCTAGTCCAGCTGCTCATCCTATCTATGAGGACACAGAGGTCCAGGGAGGACCCTGCCCTGTGCCAGGTCACACAGCAGCTCTGCAGAGATGCTGCACTAACACCCATGTCTTCAGAGCCCACACTTAGTTACTCCTTTTCCTGACCTCTGAAGGTCCAGAAGCCTTGGTGCCCAGTGTGTACTCCGTGGTCCTGCAGCATTAACACCGCCTTGAATGTCAAAAGGCATCTTCCTTGGTCCCACAGACCTGCTGAAATCTGGCAGAGGCCCTGGGATCCACATTTAAAAGCCCTCAGCGGTTTCTTGGGCTCTTTGAGGAAACAACTTGTAAGTCTTCAGTGTGGTCACTAGAGGGAGTCGGTGCCCTGAAACAGCTTTCCCTTCACACGCTAAGCAAGTCTGAGATGTCTCTGCATGATAGGGAGGGTTCCCCAGCCTTCTACCCAGGACTATGGGGATCACAGACATGGATGCTGTCACCCTGTCAGAAGTGTCAGCAAACAGCAGGAAACCTGAGTCCTGACGCCACCCCACCCCACCCCAAGCACCAGTCCTCCAAACAGAATCTAAACGCAGAACTGCAAGCCTGCTTCAGCACAGGACAGCACAGCGGCAGCTCAGCACAAAGCCCTGACTGCTGACACTCTCTGTGAGGGACACGAGGCCAGGCTGGCCTGGTCAGATCCAGAAGCCTTCATTCTGTTGCCTTCTCACAGCTGCTTTCAAGACACCAGAAGATCCTGTTGTTATAGTCAGTCTGGAGCAAAGTGCCCCCGTGGTGGACAACAAGAGGCCCTGCCCCACTGTCATCACCTCTGCTGAGTTTGAGCCCACTGCTGCTGCCACTGTGTCTACCCATCTCACCGAGGTTCACCACCCAGGACATCCCTTCTCCAAGGACGGGCCCCTCCTGAAAACATGGCTGGCTAGAGTCAGAAAGGAGTGGACAGAGTGGAATCACTTTCTGCCTGCAACTAAAGCACCATACCTATCAACATGCAAGTAAATGGGAAACGCCACCGCGGAGGGTCCACAGGTCCTAACAGCCATTGCAGGGGATCGTCTGCATCCTACTCCCAACTCCACTATTCCTTAAGTGGAATCCCCCTAATGCAGCCATGTAAGACTGGCTTGCTGCAATGGAAATCTATCCCTTCTGGAGCTCTGGGGGCTTAGTGGTACAAGTTATGCTGCTACTCCAAAGGCAAACCATTCAAAGCCACCAGCTTCTCTGCAGAAGAATGTTAAGTCCTCTTCTCTCATGTAATTTATTGCCTATGAAAACCCACTGGAGGGTCAGCTATTAATTGATTCTGACTCAACAGTATATAAAACAACAATCTGAGAATCACTGTATTTTCTACATTTAACGCACACCTACATAGATCACATGTAATATATCTGGTGTTCAGAGAAAAACAGCGCATGAGGGGGCTACGTGGCTTGGGAAAATGTAGAGCATGCCCCCTTTAAAAAAAAAAGCAGATGCATCCCTCCAATTAGCTTCCTCCGTCCAAGAGCGCCTACATGGAGCCGCCATATTTCTTACATGGATGGCCTCCCTTACAGACTATGGCTGGTCATGACTTGATGTAAGCTAGGTCTACCACAAGTGCCTGCTGGTTCTCTGTGAACTGGGAGTATAAAAGCAGCAGATATCCAGGAGAGCTGGAGAGACACAGTGAGAGAATGTAGGGTGTCTCTCTCAACCTTTGATTTTCACTGTCTCTCCAGTCACCTACAAGCCTTCTCTTCTTTACCTCCCATGAGCTATACCTCCTAGGGGCACTCACGTTACTTCAAGTGTGCTTTTGACACTTACAAGTCAAGATGTCTTGTCAAATAGTTTGTGAAAGCTGTCTTGTCCATTGCATCCCTAAAGATAACTGATTATGGAAAAGGAAATTGCTTTTCTTAGGTCTGAAGGAGGGAGCCCATGGGCATCTTAGAAATGTGCCATCACAAGTGACAGCCAAAATCTGCTAGGTCATTTGCAGGACCCACTGCAAAATGAAAGTGTGCTCAATAATTTCCCAGTTAGGAAAATCTCAAGACAGCAACAGCAGAGAACTGACAGCTGTGATTCCAGCTCAGCGGCCAGGAAACCTGCTGGAGACACGGGCTAAATGCAGCTGCTTCAATTGCATTCAAATGCAATCCTCCATCATAGAAGTGAAATTCTAAGTGCTCCAAAGCCCCGTGTGGCTCTTGGTCACCACACTGGACAGTGCAGGCCTGGAATAGTCCATCACCCACTAAGTTCTCCTGGACAGTGCTGGCTTAGTGCTGTCCTGAATCAACAGACACTAGAGAGAAGTGGGATGACTAATGAATGCCGGAGCTTTACGTGTAGGAAGTTCTTCTCTCTCTGCACTTGATCCACTTGCAAGGGACCACCGTCAAGTTTGGCTCAATACATGATCATGTTTTCTCATGAGGAAAGAGGCTCAGCAATGCCTCGTCTAGAGGAATGTGGGCTGTGCGGCTTCAGTCTCATGTGCCAGCTGAGTGGTGCTGCTCGCCTTCAGCTGTATCGGGTGCCTCTCCATCAAGTGAGTACAGTGTATTTCCAAACCCACTGTCCTGAGAAGGAATCACCACAGTAAAGAAGATGGAGCACCAGAACCCATGGATAAACTCTGCTTGTCTCTGAAAATGACACTCAGCTGATCCCTGGTTCTGGTAAAGAAATATGAAGCTATGCCTGCATGAGGCCAAGACAGAGGCTCTCTCAAAAGGTCAATTATCTTATTGCAAAACTATCATCAGTGTTCCCCTGAAATAACAGCCTGGTCCTCTCTCAGCAGAATTGAAGGGCAATCACAAAGCTGGTCAGAGGCCCTGTATCTAATTATAATCAGGAGCAGGGATATGAATCCAAAAGATTACCTCACTTCTCCCTCTAAATATCATCACTCCTAAGAAAACAAATATTTTTCCTACTGCATCAACCCTAAACCACTGGTCACTGTTAACTCTTTGTTTAAACTGTATGCAACTGGTTTAGAAAGGCAAAGACTGAAACACTGACCAAGACCACACGGACACAGTGATGGAGGCAGTGACAACGGTGACGGTGCTAGTAATGGCAATGGTGATAATGACGGGGGCAGGAGTGGTGATGGTAGTGGAGACAGTGGTAATGGTGACAGTGATTGTGGTGGTGGTTGTGGGGTGAAATGGTACTAATGGTAATGGGGTGGTGGTGGTGAAGACAGTAGTGAGAGTGATCCTGGCAGTATTGGTAGTGATGACAGTGGCCCTTGAATCCATTCGTTGGTTCTGTGTTTAGCAATAAGGAGTTAATTCAGCTTCTACAGACCCCAAGTTCAAAAAAGGGAGTAGCCTGGCCCTGAAAAATCTGGCTCAGAGAGTGTTGTCATTTCTGACCTCAGCTTCCATCATTCCCATCTGCTCAGGAGAAATGATGTGACATGTGACTTAAGTCTCTGAGAAGCATCCCCTGATGGACTCCCTCTGGCAGTGCTAAGATGCCACTGGTGAGTGTGTACAATACAGTTGACTCTTGGACACCACAGGCATGGACTTGACGGATCCATTTCTACATGATTTTTTTTCACACTGCTGTTTCAGGGAGCTCAGTTGCTGTGAACCATCTCCACATGAGCAGTTGCTCTGACTGCCCAACACTAATAACTCAAAGTGGACAAGCTCAACATTGAGTCCTGACAGTTCAAGCCGTCATGTTCAGTGGTCAACTGTAATGTGTGGATTTTCAGCTGTTTGGGAAGTCATGGTCCTTAACCTTCACATTGAGAATCAACTGTCCAATTAATAGAGTATCAGGGTAAAGGAACCCCATTTTCCTCTTTTGATGATCCCCTGGTTGAGAGGAAACCAGTGGTTTCTTAACTCATAGAGCAACTAATACATACTGGTAGTTAATAGTGCTCAGGAATATTCTAGAACGTAAGTGATGACTAGCCAAATGAACTAAGGCCAAATTAAAACCAAGCCCTCTGCCACAAAGTTCCAACTCATAACAACCCTTCACCAGCTTTGCAAGACTATACATTTTAACAGGAGGAGACTGTTCATCTCCCAAGCAACAGCTGATGGCTTCAAACTTCAAACGTTTTGGTTCACAGTACAGCAAGTTATGCACTATGCCCCCACAGCTCTCCAAACAAAAACAGCATTGTCATTTCTTCACAGTCTGTGTGCATATGAACAGCCCATTATTTGCCTGTCAGCTGAAAGTGCTATAAAAATGACATACGCCTGTCATTCTTCTCTTCCTCATACACATCTTCACATTCAGGGAACCCATGTGCATCTGCAGGCCTGCTCTGTGGCTATGTGTCTCTCCTTATGACCGACCAAGAAAAGATAATTGTAATGGGCTTTCCCTAAGCATCCTGCTGATGGGTTCTGTCTGGGCAGGCTCAGGATAGTTTCCCATACTGTTTCTCCCTCCCCATGAGGTTTCAGTCTGAAAGTCTTGACAGTGACCCCTGGGGCTTGGGGCTTGCTCCTAGCATGGGGCTGGGGGGGTGAACGCACGTTTGTGTGCATTCAGACCTCTGCACGTGCCCTCTGGATCTGTCACATAGGTCCCTGCTTAGCTGCCCTTCCCTTCCAGGGCCGCCCTAAGCTCGTTGCTAGGCTCCTGTGTGGACAAAGGTAGCTGAATCCCTCAGAACTCCAATGTGTCCTCCTGAGCTCTTTCCCTCTTCCCTTCCCAGGTGGGATGAGACCCGTAGTCTAAGATTTCCCTTCACCACCTAGCTCCCCTATTTTCATCAGAGGTGACTGAAGGAGTTCAGTCACCCTTTTACACAACCAAGCCTGCCTTGGTGTCAGCTTCTTGCTAGTGTTAGGTGTCAGCAACCAACCATATACAACAGAAAGAAACACTGCCCTGTCCTGTGCCATCTTCACACAGCTATGGCTGAGCTCACTGATGTAGTCACTGTATTAGTCCACCCTGTGGAAAATCTTTCTCCTCTTCAATAACTCTCTACTTTAAGTGCTTTAAGGGGAAAAGATTTAAAACATTTACTTAAGATCATGGTTAAAAAAAGATGATCAAAGACTACAGCCTTCAAACAGATTACACTTCAACCTCAACAACAAAATCCTCTTAACTAAACCAATAGGCAACATCATGATGATGATGTTGTTGTTGTTGTTGTTGTTGTTATGTGACCCTAGTGTACAACAGCTCTGAAGCCTACACTGTCCTCAGTCAGTCTCAATGACTCCAACACACCTACCCTCATAATTCCAGTTACTATATTAATTCATCTCATCCAGGGTCTTCCTCTCCTATGCTGTCCCTCCACCCTTCCAAGCATTATCTCCTTCCCCAAGGACCAGTCTGTCCTCACCACGTGCCGAAAGTATGTGAAATGGAGCTTCAAAATCTTTGCCTTCAAGGAGATAGATGATAGATGATAGATGAGGGGTTTGGAGATTGACGTTGTCAGTGATTACATTATTACTTGGATTAACAATCAACATCCATGGAAGAAGCAATCAAGAAATCAAAAGGAATGTTGCACTGGACAGTCTTCTGCCAAGGACCTCTGCAAAGAGTTTAAGAGCAAGGGCACTGCTTAGTTCTTAGATAATGTCTTAGTTCAGGTGATTAACATGTACCTGACTCAAGCCAGGGTATTTTTAATTTCTTCATATGCATGTAAAACTTTCAAAAAATTTCACAGTGAACCAGGAAGACTAAAGAATAATTGGTATCTTTGAACTGTTCTGGCAAAGAGCACTGAATATGCCAGAGACTGCCAAATGGACAAATATTTCTTAGAAGAGGGGCAAACCAGGGGGGTCCTTAGTAGTAAAGATGGTGAGACATCATCTCACTGAGGATATGTTGTCAGGAGAGACCAGTCTTTGGGAGAAAGCATCATGCTGGGCAGGGTAGAGGGTAAGTGGAAAAGGAAGACTGTCCACAAGCAGACTGACACAGTGCCTGCAATAGTAGGCTTAAGCACGGCAGGGGGCACGAGGTTGCAGGACATAGGAAGGTTTCAATCTGTGATGTTTTAGGGTCATTGTGAGTTGACTTGACCATATCTAACAACTATTTTACCAACCATGATATCCTCTCCAAGGACTGGTCCCTTCCAATGACACACTCAAAGATCTTCTGAGGAAAGTTGAATATGCTCCTGAAAGTGTCTGAAGACACCTGGATGAGGCTTCTGTGTGGGCTCTTCCCCTTCTCAGCCCCCTGCAGCCACTCCCTACAACTACTGCAACCTTGACAGCAGTCCCAGAACCAGGGCCCTACAGCCAGGCCTAAATGGAGGAACACACAGGGAGCCCTAACACTGTAGGTGAAGTTTCAGAAGCATGCTCAGAAACCACATGCTGGAAGGTGTTGGCCATAGAAGTCTTGGCCAAACGGCAGGCTGCCCATGAGCACTATGGGAGTGGGCCCAGGTGTTCCCTGGGAAAGGATGTTTTGCAATGAATTGTGCCCACAGAGGACATAACTCAAAACCAGAAGCAACATTGAAACCAGCTTCTTATATAACAGAGCACACTCTTCCTCCTCCTGTGGTTGGAGTTTTCTAGAACTCCCCAGAACCTCTGGTTTATCTTCTGGTTTTGATGTGCTCCTCTCCACCTCTGAAAGAGGAAATGGTCAGGAGCCCCGTGAATCGTCTTAAGGATTGTTCAGTCTTTAGTTATGAAGATGGTGGCAGTCCTCTGTCAAAGCACTCCTATGTAGGAAGCTCCATGAAATGAGCCCCCAGGATAGCAGAGCAGGTGAGCAAGGGGGATGATCCCACTTCAACAATGCCAGGAAATGTCTTAGTATTCTTACCCCCAAGGTTGTTTCTGAGTTTTTAACCATGGCCCTGAGCTCCAAGGTAAATGTTTCACCTGTGGACCTCACTTCATGTCAGGACATGGTTGTGAGATCTCCATTTCTCAGGTTAGACAACTGACATGCAGGAACTGACACTGTCCCCAGGAAGTTAAGGGTCTAGATGCAAACTGAGGACAATCAGAAACTGTCCAAGATCAAGGTCGAAGACCAGAGATTTAAACAGCTGCCTGAGGGGAGCCACATCCCTGTGCCAGAGGCCACAGCATCATAAGTAAGGACTTCTGATTTCCGTTCAGTGAAAAGAAGGGTTGTCTAACCAATCACCAGCCATGCAAAATCAGTGAACTGCTACGCACCTCCCAAAAAGAAAGCTCCGGGCCCAGGTGGATTCACTGGTGAATGCTACCAGACATTTAAGGAAGAAATGCTATCAACTCTTCACAAAAGGGAGGGATACTTTCCTATTCAATTCATAAGGTCAGCATCTCATGCTCTGAGGGAGGAAAAAAAGGGCAGTCTCCCCCATAAAGATTTATAGCTTCATAAACCTGACAGTGTGTATGTGCCTTCCCATCAGGGATCGAACCTCAGTCTCCAGTGGGACAGGCAGGGATATTGACCACTATACTTAACGAGGATGGCAAAGGCCTTTTGCTGAAAACAAAGAAGACCTGAAATGCTTGCTGCAAAAGCGTGATCAGGGCTACAGTCTTCAACACAGATTTCTTCTCAACATCAAGAAGACAAAAATCCTCACTACTGGGCCAATGGGCAACATCGTGATAACCAGAAAAAGGACTGGTGCTGTCAATCATTTCATCTTGCTTGGATCAACACCCTTGGTACCAGCAGTCAAGAGATCAGGAGATGTACTGCACTGGGCAAATCTGCTGTCAGGGATCTCTAGAAAATGCTGAAGTGCAATGATGTCAGTTTGAAGACTAACATGCACCTGATTCAGACCATTGTCTTTTCAATCACTTGCTATGCAACTGGGAGCTGGGAAGTAAGAATATAGAAGAATTGATGCCTTCGAGCTGTGGTATTGGAGAATAGCACTGAATATCCCATGGACTGCCATCAAACAGGTATGTCTTGGAGGAAAGTGTAGCCATGGTGCTCCTTGGAGACAAGGATGGTGAAGTTTTATCTTTCATACTTTGGGCATGTTGCTAGGAGAGGCTATTCTTTCGAGATGGAGGGACAATACACTTGAAAAGGTAGAGAGGGACAGAGAAAGAGAGGAAGATCCTAACTAGATGGATAGACACAGTGACTGCAGCAATGACTCAATGTGTCAGAGACGATGAGGATGGTGCAGTGTAGGACAGGATTCAGATCTGCTGTTCACAGTCCTACTCAACTTGATGACACCTAACAATGACAACAACAGACCCTGTAAAGGGCCACTGTAGTCACAATGTACTCAACGGCAGTGGTGGTGGTGGTTAGGGTTAGGGGTTAGGGGTTCGGGGTTAGGGGTAGAGTTAATTAGCTCTGCAATGGCTCTTTTTACAAGGGAGCCTGAGAGAAATTCTGGGATGATGATACTATTATTATTTTATTGACTGTGGTGACAGTTTTGCAGGTATATGTCAATGTTGGAACTTAAACTAAATATGTATGGTGCATTGTATGTATGTCAACTGCACTCAATTAAGCTGTTACAAAAAAAGTAGTATTTTTAAGGGTGAACATATTTAATTAAAATAGAAAAAGCATAAATATGGCAAGTGTAAAATTGTCAAAACGAGATGTGGCTACATAGGTGGTCACTATTCTGTGAGTGGAATGGTGGGAATGAGTGTGTTTGAGACGGCGAGATTGGCACAGGATAGAACGGCATTTAGGGCTCTTGTACAAAGGGTCGCTATGAGTTGCAAGCGACTCAATGGCACACAACAACAACAACTAATACTAGAAACTTTTCATTAAAAAGAAAATACTAAAAGTTCCTTGAAACAAATGAAAATGAAAATACAACAGACCAAAACCTCTGGAATGCAGCTAAGGCAGGCCTTAGGGGGACAGTTCATAGCAATAGGCACACACATAAAAAAGGAAGAAAGAAGAAAAATCAATGATGCAACTCAATAGCCTCATCAAATAGAAAAAATAACAGTAACGTAATACTACAGCCTCTGGAAGAAAGGAAATTATACAATGAGACCAGGAGCTGGTTTTTCTAAAGGGTCAAGTGACAAACAACTGGCAAACTTAAGAGGGAAAAGAGAAGATGCAGATAATTCACTTAAGAAATGACAAAAGTTTCACAACTATCACAAGGGCATTACAGCCGAAAAATGGCAAGTCATGTCCCAGAACAGGACAGAGCATGCTCAGAAAGCAGCCCATTTTGATAAAGAGATTGTACCTGTATCTGTATCTTCTCAAAAAAGTCTTATTGAAGTTAAAACTCATGAACACGGGAGCAACTTAAAGACATGTCAAAGCTGAAGCCTTACTTTCTTTCAGATGGGGCAGGGACAGTCACTGCAGCTAATGTTTCAGGCATAAATGATGATGGTGCTGCTTTGGTTGTGATAGAAGATGGAAGCTCTTCGTCATGGGCTAACCCCTTTAGCACGGATTATGTCCTGTCACAAGCAGGTGTGGGAACAGGACCAATTCCAGCAATAAAGCAAGTTGTTGCAAAAGCAGGTTTGTCACTACCAGATATTGATGTATATGAAATCAACAAAGCCTTTGCAGCTCTCTCTGTTGCAATAGCTAAAAAACTGGGATTTAATCCAGGCAAGATCAATATCCAAGGCAGGGCCATAGCCTTGGGCCACACCCTGGGAGCTTCTGGCTGATCCTGGTGACCCTGCTCCACACCTTGGAGAGAAATGGAGGGAGCCATGGTGTTGCTGCCCTGTGCATAGGGGGTGGAATGGTAATAGCAATGTGTGTTCAGAGAGGACAAAATTGTTCTATTGATTAATCACAAATTAATCCTGCAGCTCACTTTTTGGTAAACTTTATATAACTGAGTTGGAGAATATCCACTTCACAGCAGGCTTTGTCACAAAGCTATACTCTAATAAATTTGAAAACCTAGAAAAAAATGGATAAATTCCTCGATACTCATACACCAACCAGATTGACCCAGACAGATGTAGAAAACTTGGACAGACCCATCACAAAAGAAGAAACTGAACAGATCATAAAAAGACTTCCCCATAAGAAAAGTCCTGGAGCAGATGGCTGCACAGCTTAATTCTACCAAACATTCAGAGAAGATATATCACCAATTCTAATTAAAGCATTTAAAAAATGGAAAAAGAACTAACACTTCAACAGTCATTCTATGAAGCAAGCATAACCCTAAAACCAAAACCAGGCAAGATACTACCAAGAAAGAAAACTAAGGACCAATATCTCTCATGAATATATATATCTATGTGTGTGTGTGTGTGTGTGTGTGTGTGTGTGTGTGTGTGTGTGTGTAAAAATCCTTAACAAATCCTCACCAACAGAATCCAAAAGCACATCAAAAAATAATTCATCATGACCAAGTGGGATTCATAACAGGTATGCAAGGATGGTTCAACATAAGAAAAATAATCATAATTAACAAGCATAATTCACCACAACAAAGCAAATAACAAGAATCATATGATCTAAGCAACTGATGTACAGAAGGCATCTGACAAAATCCAACACCCCTTCCAGACACCTTATCAGTATCTGATAAACACACTCAGCAAAATTGGAATAAAAAGTAATTTCCTCAACATAGTGAAAAGTATGTATGCAAAACCAAGAGCTATTATCATTCTCAATGGAAAAAGACTAAAAGCATTTTCTTTGTGAACAGAGACAAAACAAGGATGCCCGCTGTCATTACTTCTATTTAATACTGTACTGGAAGAACAATTCAATATTGCATTGGAAGTACTGTTAGGGCAATATGACAAGAGAAGGAAATAAAAGGCATCCTGATAGGCAAAGAGATGGTTAAAGTGTCACTATTTAGTAGAGTGGCAGGATACAAGATCAATGTATAAAAGTCAGTAGGATTCCCCTACAATAACAAAGCAAACAAAGATAATGAAACTAAGAAAACAGTACAATTTACAATAGCCAATCAAAAATTTAAATACTTAGGAATAAACCTAACTAGAGACACAAAAGACTTTAATGAAGAAAACTACAGAACATTTCTATGAGATACAATTTAAAAAACTTAAAAAAATGGAAAAATGTTTCCTGTCCATGGATGGGAAGACTCAATAGAGTGAAAATAACAGTCTTACCTAAAGCAATCTATATGTTTAATGCAATCCCAATAAAAATACCAAATTCATTTTTCAAAGAGAAAAGGCAATTGGCAAGACTATTTAGAGAGGAAAGAGACCTCAAATAAGCTAAGCACTTCTGAAAAACAAGACCGAAGTGGGAGGCATAGCACTCCCTGATCTCAAAAACTACTACACAGCTGTAATAACCAAAACAGCATGGTACTGGTATGATTACAGGCATATAGACTAATGGAATAGAATAGAGAACCCAGAAATTAATCCAGCTATGGTCAACTGATATTCAACAAGGAAACAAAACCTATCAAATGGGTAAATTACTATCTCTTCAACAAACGAAGCTGGTAAAACTGGACTACCACCTGCAGAAAGCTGAAGCAGGATGCACCCCTCTCATCACACACAAAAATCAACTCAAGCTGGATCAGAGACCTAGGGTAAAGACCAAAACCAGAAAGATTATAAGAGAAAAAGTTGTACAAAGTTTAGAAGGCCTAGCTCGTGGTATAAAAAGGCTTAGAAATACACAACCAGGACAGGACAAAATTGATAAATGGCACCTTCTAAAGATTCAATCACTGAGCACATCAAAAACATTTTTCAACAGAATGAAAACCTAGTGATTGGGGGGAAAAAAATTAGAAATACCATTTCAAACAAAGGTCTCATATAAAAAATTCACAGAATTCTACAGGGCTTCCATAAGAAAAAGACTATTAACACAACTACAAAATTGGCAATTACAAAATTGGCAAAAGACATGGAAAGACTTCTCACAGAGGAAGATATTCAGATGGTCAATAAACACATGAAGAAATGCTCAAAATCACTGGCAATAAGAGACACGCAAATCAAAACCACAATGAGATATCATTTCACCCTGGTAGCAGTGGCAAAGTTTAACAGGACAGCAAGTAATAAATGTTGGAGAGGATGTGGAGAGATAGGGACTTTTATACACGGTTGGTGAGATTGCAAAATGGTACAACCACTCTGGAAGGCAGTTTGGCATTTCCTAAAAAAAAACTGAACATAGAAATTCCATATGGTCCAGCTATTCCACTGCTTGTAGACCAATGTTCACAGCAGTGTTATCTACCATCACAAGAATATGGAAACAGCTCAGATGTACAACCACAGCTGAATGGACTGAGAAATTGTGGTACATTCATATGATGGAATACTACGCAGCATGCAGGAGCAATGATTTTGAAAATCGCTACCTAACTTGTGAGAGACTGGAGAGCATTATGCTAAATGAACTCAGTCCACAAGGATGAATACTATATAAGACCATTATTGTAGAAATATAAAAATAACTAGTAAAACATTTATAAGGATCCAAGGGGAGGAGGGTAAGTGCAGAGGGGTCTGGATAGGCAGGGGGATGGTGAGGAGAGGTAATCATAGGGTCTCACAATTTGATGGGTGGAGGAGGAGAAGGTAAAGGAAATGGGGAAGATCCAGTGTGAAAACAATGTAATAAGCACTGTTAGCAAATAAAATTTTTATTTAAAAAACCAAAATCTTATATATGCTTATGATTTTAAAAAATTCTTTTAAAAAATGTAGAGAGGCGGGGAAAAGAAAATACTAGGGGAAAGAAAATCACTTTGGGATCAAATCTCCAGGAGTCGCAGTCTGAGTCTGTCCCAGATGAGCTGTGTCTTGGTTCTCCAATACAGATGTAACACAAAGTCCACACGAGTGGCTTTAATAAACAGAAATGTCTTTCACACAGCTTGTGAGACATAAGTCTAAATTCAGAACACCAGCTTTAGAGAAAGCTTGCTCTCTGTGTCAGCTCTGGAATAAAGTAGGTCCTTGTCTTCTTTCAAAATCGGCAGGCCTGGAATTCCTTGGAGGTGTTCATGTGTCTTGGCATCAATTTTCTCCTGGGTCTAGGAGGTTCTCAGCTCAGGGACATCAGGCCCAAGGACATGGTCTATTCCTGTATCTTCCTTGGGTCTTTACGTTCTAATTCATAACACTATGAACTTGGACAGTTGACAGTGGCTGCAGCCTCATTTCTTTATCTGTGAAATGGGCATGGTAATCTTGCCTAGCTCACTGAATTAGATTAATGTAGTAGACATAGCAAATTTCCTGGAATATAATGAACACCACATGGATACCCTTCCTTACTAAATCTCAACTCAACTCACTGCAGTCTATTCTGAACAGATTTATCCTTGACCTCTAGCGTTCTTTTACAGGTTGTAATCTGCACGAGAATAAACCGGTTATCTTTCTCCCAAGAAGCTGGTGTATTTTAATCCCAGGTCTTTGGATTGGTAGCACAATTCCCTACCACTAGCATACCATCTGGTCCTTTATTTTAGCAGTACGGAAACTGAATCAGAGAGGCAGCTGAGCTGATGCCAGGATGCCTGATGAAAAGCTGCTTCCTTCGGACATTCACCAGGCGTCTTGGTCCCCGGAGGTAAACAGTTTATGCAAATGGTGGTCAGAACACCCCACCTGGGATGGGGTCCTCAGCCAGCCAGCAAAGGAAGCTGGGCTTAGCACTCAAGGCATATTTTTAACAGGGTGGGAGTATGCTTTTTGCATATCTCAGTATAACACTCCAGGTCCCAATCAAAATTAGACCTGTTTAAGGGAGCTCAGGTGGCCTAGTGTTAAGAAGGTGTGCTGCAATCCTAAAATTAGACTTGTTTGTAGAGACAGTTAAAATCACAGATTCAAGCTCACTGAACTTTCCTAGAGTAAATTTGATCTTGAAAACTATATGGAGCCGCTTGGGGAAGGGAGGAGGCAGCCCGGTGGGGGGGCAGGTGGGGTACCCAGCCGGGCTGGGCCCCTGGGCCCCCGAATCTATACAACACGGTTTGCTATAAAACTAAAAATCTTCCAGCCGGGGGGGAAAAAAAAAGAAAACTATATTCTTATAAAAAATTAGTTCATTTGCTTGCATCATTTTTTAATCAAGGTGTTTCATCTAAAAGGGTCAGGGATCTCTAGGAGCTTAATGGTAAGAGTTGTGCTGTCAACCAGAAGGTGTGCAGTTTGAATCCATGGTAGAAAGTTGGGCAGTCTCCTCACATACTAAAAACTCACTGTAAGGTTAACTATGCATCAATTGCAACCTGATGGTATTTAACAACATAAGACAATTAGAGTCAACCACGGAGGTATGTTGTGTATCACTATGTGCCAGAGCTAACAAGAGTCCCAGACATTGGCTTCTCTAGAGACACAGGAAGCAGATGGAAGTTTTTCTATAAAATGGGGAGATCATTGGTGCAATCACTTCACTATTAATTCCTTAAAGTGTTGCTGCTTGGTTCACTGAGTGGGTTTTGTTAAAGAAATGGGAATGTGTAAAGGACTCTGAATGTAATTATAGTGGAGATGAAATTGGAAAGGTTCTTACCATGAAGAAGGAAACTCATGCTCTTCTTTGTCTTACCTCCTCATCCACCTAACCCCTTAAGTACCTCAAGCACACATGAAGAAGGGCACCAGGCTTGGTAACACACAAGGCTTGTGAAAGAGAGGAAGAGGGAGACCATTAACAAGGTGGTGTGTCCAGAGAGGCAGTAACAATGCACTCAAGAAGAACAGCAGCTCAGCTCCAACAACACATTCAAAGCACGGAGGGCAAAGTATCTAGACGCTCACTTGTAAGGAGCACTCTCTCTGCACATCTTTCAGACAAGTCTGTTCATTCTTCTGGGACCTATACATTTAATATCCTTGGAACTGCACTCCAAAGGCATCAACCCTCCTATGGTCTTCCCTATTCTACACACTGTGCAGGGAAGTTAAAAAGGGCAGATCAGAGGAAGGTAGGAAACTGGATAAGATACTCCTGGGAGAGGCTTTCTGGGGTGCACTGCTTTTTGGGTGAGAGAGAGGATGTACCTTCAGAATGAGTGCAGGGAGAGAAGGAAGTGTGGTAGTCTCCAAATATAAGAACTTCCCTAAAACTCAGCTCTAAGGAGGTGTCAGGCAAGTCAGTACCCACACATCCTAAGGATGGCCACAGAGATGCCTGGGTAACTTATTAACAAGGGCAGGTTTTCTTTGCTTTCCATTTTTTTCTGTTGTGATTTGTATGAAAGTTTACAAAGCTAACTGGTTTTCCATTCAACCATTCATACTCATTCTGGTTTATGACATTAATCACAATAACCACTCTTCCTACTTCTTCCCTGTGACTCTCATTTCCATTCATCCTTCTATCCTACCTCATCCTGGGCAGACGCTGCTCCTTTGACTTTTTTAAAGAAGTGAGTGCCCCCTGGTGTTGCTGTCCACCTTACAGGCCTGTCTATTGTTCTGCTGAAAGTTGTGCCTCTGGCGTGAGTCTGAAGGATGGACCAATAAAGGAATTTTTCTTTTACTTTTCAAGGAGAAGAGTGAACTCGGGGAAAGGAGGGAGGGGAAGGTGCAACACTGAAAGAATGGAAATCCATAATCTCTGTAAATGTTCATGGAAATTAGTAATAATTTTAAAAAAAAGCTATAGCATAGTCTCTGGAGCTCCACTAATCTCCACAGGACCTAGACACCTGCCCTTCCCCCCTCCACCCAGAACCCTCTCCTGTGATCTCTTTTGGGGTGGTCACAAGGAGCTGGGCATCATCTAGCTCTTCCGGTCTCAGGATGGTGGAAGCTGAGGTTTACGTGGCCCATTAGTCTTTTGTTTTATGGTTTCTATAAATCTTCAAGTGTAAATTTTCTTAAGTACTAATCAATAAAGTAAAGAAGTCAAAGATTGTGTAATTTCAACTTTCAGACTTTCTGGAAAAAAGCAAACCATGGAGACTGTGCTTGCAAGGAAAGAGGGGCAGGAGATGGGAACAAATAGGTAGAGGTCAGGGAATATTTAGTGCAGCACAGTGGCTAAAAGCATTTGGCAGCTAAACCCACAAGTCAAGGGTTCAAATCCAGCAGCTGCTCCACAGGAGGAAGATACAGCCATTTGCTTCCATCAGTATCTGCAGCCTTGGAACTCTCCTGGGCAGCTCTACTCTGCCCTGAGGACCTCAAGGAGTGGAAGGGACTCAGTAGCAGTGAGTGTGGCTTGCCCAGAATTAACTATTCCGGAAGATGCTGTGATAAAGAACATAACACACCTCTCAAAGCACATACAACTGGAGGACACACAGAAAGAACCCTGTTGTCAGCTGGGGTGTTTAGGGATCTTAAAGTATCAATTGTGGTTGATCAGTTATGACAAAGGTACCACAGGAATGCAAAGTGTTACTAGGAGAATTAGTGTGCAGAGGGAGTATATGGAAATGGGACTTTCTGCACATTTGGGGGTGGTTTATACCTACAACTTCTCTTTAAAGAGAGACAGAGAGAGGTCTCATTCTTGATCACTGTTCCATGCAGACACTAACCTTTTGGTTAGTAATCCAATATGTAACTACACTACCAGGTTAAAGCAGACCAGCTGCTTCACAAGAGAGAGATGAGGCCATGTGCCCTGTGAAGATGACAGCAGTGGTAACCCTACGGGCTGCTCTTCTCTGTCTTACAGGGTCTCTGTGAGTCAGAATCCACTCAAAAGCAATAGGCTGGAGGTGGTTTTTCTGTTCTTATGTGTCAGGTTTAGGGGTTTTTTTTATATTTTGGAGGGTTGTTGTGATTTTTTTTTTGTTTGTTTTATGCAGAAACTGCAAAATAGTATGTTGTTTTATACCATTGAGTCAACCGACTCACAGCTGACCCTCCAGCAGGTTCACAGAGACAGTAAATTGCACAGGAGGAGACTGTCCACCTTTCTCCCACAGAGCAGCTGGTGGGTTTGAAACTCATACCTCTGAGTTAGTAGCACAATTCCTTATAACTTAGCCTCCTGACCTTCCTAATGAAATGGTATATACATGACAAATATTAAAAACCACCAAAGTACATACTTTAAATGGGTAAGTTTATATCAGATGAACAGTATCTTAATAAAAAAGAGGGTGTGGAGCCAAAAGTGGCCTCCTGAAGCAGGAGGAGGAAAAACCCCTACCCCTGCATTTATTCTGGCTCACAGGGATTCTCCATGGGAGTTCAGGGGCTGTAAATGTTTACGGAAGGAGACTGCTCGTTTTCTTCCCACAGTGTGGCTAGGGAGTCCTGAATACTGAAAATTTTTAAAGTGCAATAGGTAACACACTGCACCACCAAGTCTCCTAGAAGATAATAAAAGTTCCATAAATGTTTAAATTCTCTAATTGCCATCAAGTTAGAATCAGCTCATAGTTGATTCTTCAGTGGGTTTTCAGACTGTTAATCACCTAAGAGGAGACTGCGCATCTTTCTCTTGCAGTCTAGGTGGGAGATCTGAACTGTCCACCTTCAAATTGGCAGCACAACTCCCTATTGACTAGGCTACTGGAGCTCCCTCAATGCATGTCATGTGACTGTTAGATGTCATCACATTGACTACTATGACTCAAAGCAACCCTATGAACAATAGCTATGGACCCTGCCCTCTCCTGTGCCATTAAGTACATCATCTCTGATACACTTGAGCCCACTGTTACAGTCACTGTGTCAATCAACCTCGCTGAGGGTCTTTCTCACTTTTGCTGACCCTTCGCCTTTCCCACCATGATGTCTTTTTCCAAGGACTGACGCTTTGTAACAACATGCCCAAAGTATGTGAGACGAAGTTTCACTATTCTTGCCTCTAAGGGAGTACCCTGGTTGCACCTTCTCCAAGACAGATTTATTTGTTCTTTTGAAAATCCATAGGATGTTCAGTACTGTTCTCCAACAGCACAGCTCAAAGACACCAATTCTTCTATCATCTTTAGTCAGTGTTCAACTTTCACATGCACAACAGGTGATTGAAAAGACCATGGCTTGCATCAAGAGTCTTTAAACTGACAGTGTTGCTCTTTAGCACTGTGAAGAGGTCCTTAACAGCATATTTTCCCAATGCAACATGCCTCTGACTTAACTGATTTTTTACTGATTACAAGAGTGTTGACTGTAGATCCAAGTAAGATTAAATGGTTGACAATGTCAATTGTTTCTCCATCTATCATGATGGTTGTTACCTATTGGCCCAGTGGCAAGAACTTTTATTTTCTTATTGAGATGCAATCCATATTAAAGGCTGCAGTCTTTGATCTTCTGCAGCAAACACCTCAAGTCCTCCTCAATTGCAGCAAGCAAGGCGTATCATCTGCATAATGCATGTTGTTGAGTCCTCCTCCAATCCTGATACCACATTCTTCTCCATAAGGTTCAGTTTCTCAAATTATTTGCTCAGCATAAGCTAAAAATGTGTGGATAAAGGACACAGTACCAATAAATATTGTGTGTTATGTGCCGTCGAGTCGTTTGCTACTCATAGCGACCCTATGTACAACAGGGTCTATCCTGAATCCTGCTTTATCCTGTGCCAATCGCACTGCCTCTGACACACCCATCCCAATTACCCCAGTCACTGAATCAATCCATCTCATAGAGGGTCTTCCCCTCTTGTGCC
>NW_006399822.1:1845158-1893353 GCF_000299155.1 Elephantulus edwardii
TCCTGTGGATTTGGTTTAATTTTCCTCAGTTTCAGCTTGAACTTGCATATGAGTAGTTGGTGGTTTGTTCCACAATCAGCTCCTGGCCTAGTTTTCACAGCTGATATTGAGCTTCTCCAGCACAGGAGGAAAAGGATGGAGGGAGGAAGGAAATACATTTATGGAAGTCAGAAAATCCAGTTCAAGTTCCAGCTTGGTCACTAAATTACTGCTTGGACCTAAATACATCACTTCTCCTTGCCAAACTCTGGTTCCTCATTTCTAAAGTCCTCCTCTGTTCAAGGTCAAAAGCTGCGCTCTCTGGGGGGTGGGGTCAGGGTTGGGGGGATTGTATACCAATGAAGAAGTTTATCTTTTGCTTTTCAAAGAGAGAAGCAAATTGGGGGAGAGGGGTAAAGAAAAAAGTGCAACAATGAATGAATGAAAATTCAAAATATCTGTAAATGTTCATTAAAGTTAATAATATAAAATTTTTTTTAAAAAGCTGTGCTAACTATCCTATAGATGTATCCCAACAGGGAAGCCCTGCTGAGAGCTGAGCTGAGCTGAGAATGAAAGGGAACCAACCAAGCCTGTAGCTCTCTGAGTCTCTGGGGCTACAGCAGGCACCCACACAAAGCCACAACATCCTGGAGCCCAGGTTTGGGGCTTGTGTCTGGGAGCTCACAGGCAGCTGGATACAGGGATGGAGACATCTTCTCACAGTGAATTGGAACCTGGGAGGCCAAGTGGTATCATCTGCAGAAAACTTAGAGATGTCTTCCTTTCGGGCAGATGAAAGACAGAAAGTCATGAGTGGCTCTGGGCAGCAATGATTCTTGGGGAAGCAGCAGAACAGCAGAGGTGGCTGGAGCCAGCTGGAGAGGGCCTGCACACCTCCCCAAATCCATGTACAGCACATCATGTTGAAACTGGCCTTGGTGGCCAGGTGTGCGTGGGAAGGGAGACAAGAGAGGGATGAGTGGAAACAGGAAATACAAGGAGGAAGTGGAAAGAGTGCTGTCACATTTCAAAGACTGTCACCAGGGTCATGAAAAAAGGTATACATGAAAGCTTGAATGGAAAACCTATTTGCTCTGTAAACTTTCACTCAGATGACTACAAAAAGCTAAAAAGCAGGGGGTGGGGGGAAATGCCTGCTAAACTGGACCTGTGAGGCCCCGGGCCCTTCTTAAAGCAATGACAAATGATTCTGTGGGATAAAGATGGTGTCCCTGTTCCCTCACGTGAATCTGAAAGGTTAAGGCTGGATGCTGGACTAGACCTTGGGTTAACAGCCATGAATTTTCACTGCTAGATCCAGACATGTCTGGCCTGCAGCCCCGCCCTACCTCTATGTGCCTAAGAGCACGAAGTAGGGCCCCTCCGGATCTAGGTTCAAGCCCAGGTGCTATCACATATTAACATACTAATAACTGGCCTTGGACAAGAGTGGCTATCTAAGCTTCTTGTGTAAAACAGAGATACAGCTAACACACCCTTAAGCATGGCTGTGGGGTGATGGCAGGGTTCATTCAAACCCTCCTCTGATGCACAGTAAGTGATCAGTCCAGGTGGCTGTCGTCACTCTCATCTCAGGTGAATGCCACATTCAGACAATGACGAGCAGGCAGTGAAAGCCTGGCCTTGGACCCAGTAGGCCTTGAGGCAAAGCTTGGTTTTGCTATTACTCTTGTTATGATTGTCAAGCTGATTCCAACTCAAAGAGCCCAAATATGTCCCGCAGGGTCCCCTATACTATAATCTTTACAGGAGCAGGTCACCAGGTCTTTTCTTCCATGGAGTGGATGGTTGATTCCAACCATCAACCTTTCAGCTGGCAGCAAGTGCACAACCATTGCACAACCAGGGTTCCTGATTCTTCCATTTGTACACCATATACAAGTGCTGTGGGGTCAAAAAAAGTATAGTTTTGTCCTTAGAAGTGACCAGAGGTTTAAAACGCCAACCTTCAGGTTCACAGTCAGATGCTTTAACCACTTCACTACCTGGACTCCTAGACAGGTGCCATTTATCAGTCAAACTTCCCCCAAAACCATTATTGAAGGCCAAAAGTCTTTTGAGAAATGGCAAACAACCCAGCCTTGCATAAAGAAGTTAAGAGGCAGAAAAGTGACTAACACTACCACATCTGAACACAAAATTTCTTTCTGAGCCTCCTGGCAAGCACTGCGAAAGGGAAACAGGATGAGTCCTCAAGTAACGAAGAACACTGTCACAGCTCAGCAAAGAGACCTAGTTCTTCCCTGGCCTTCACTCTGTGAGAACTCAACCAGAGGCTTCAGTAAGGTGGTTCAGAGAGAGTTTAATAATGAGTAACAACTCTGAGGGTGGACGCAGGTGTAGCAAAGAGGGGAGGACAGGCAGGCGAATGGAAGGTGAATGGAATATATGCAGCATGATAGCAGTTATCCAAGCTGGGGCATTTGAGTGTGTGAGGGAGCACCAATCCTGATTATACCAAAGCACCATATATTATAGCAAAACATTAATTCTTACAAACTGAGACTGTTCCACCTTAATGGGGACCAGCATTTGCTAGCACATAGACCACCTTGTCTACCAGCCCCTGAGAACAACCAGGGGCATAATTCCCCTGGAGACCCTAGAGATCAGACAGAGTAGCTAAGTCCACACATGTGGCCACGTAACTCACACTACCAAACGTGTGTGCACTTCCTATTGGTCATATGTGTCCATCTCAGAACCAGGCCAGCCTGGTTTCTACCATGGAAAGACCTCTGGCTTTATGGTCAAAGACTTAAGAGATTCAGCAACTCTGTGAGGTGGTGGGGTGGACCCCAATACCACGCCTGACATGCATGGTGGTCAGGAACGGGTGCTCTTCACTGTCACTTTCGTTGCTACATTTTACCCATTCTGTGACAGGGAAGGTCACTGTGAGCCCACAGTAAGCAAGTCCACCCTCAGGGTCCAGGCAAACCTCTCTGACCTCCACGTGAAGACCAGAGTCCACTTACACCCCTCCACCCGACCTGTTCTCATGAAACAATTAGCGTGACCCTGCCTTTTCTGTCCAGAGCTTTCCTCCAGGGTGATCAGTCCACAAGACGAGAGAAGAGAGCGTGGAGACTCAGCAAAGGCAATGAGATACACAAAGTGCCCAGTGGGGGCCTCTGCCATCCTTCAGCTTAGGAATGTGAAGCCTGCGGCCCAAAGGGAGGAAAGAGCCAGAAATAAGCGCCAGAGCACTGAGCCCCAGCCCAGCAGTGCCCACAGTCCATCTTCCCATGTCCCCTCCAGAGGCCAGCAGAGGGACACTGTCTCTGGGCACCCAGCCTGCCTCCCTCAGACCCCTGAAGCAGCTGTTTCATTTCTCTGTGTGGAGTCTCACTCACTTAAGGGTATAAAATTAGCCTAGCCATGGGTTTCAGGAACAAATAACCTGTCTGCATCTCAGTGGCAAGAAAAAGAAACTAGTTGGGACTTTCCTTCTTTGCTGCCAGCCGGACTGTGCAGTGCAGGTGGGGCACAGGGCAATGCTCGCCCCAGCTTCCTGCCCTTGGTCGTGGGATGCCCGGGAAAGAGGATGGGACCCTGGATCACTTCACAGCTCAGCATTGCCTCCTTGCTCTGGACCGCTCTGAGGAGTTCTGCTAGCCAGCCACTGTCATGGGTCTCCAGCTCGATGAGTGTCTACACAGCAGCTGCAAAAGCAGCTCAATCACCCCACATTGTGGGAATGATGTGGCACTGGTCAATGGGTCATCCTGCTGTGCACACAGTGGCTGTGAGTCAGAGCCAAGTCCACAGCAACCACCCTCACCCACTGAAACTCCACCCTGGGGCACAGAAATGGAAGATCAATACTCCCCAGCAATCCCCTCAGACACCTCTTAGTCACCACCAACCCCCAGGACAGCTCCTGTCCTAGTGTCTAGCTCTATAGACTCTGAATGGACACATGATGTGACCACTCTTATGCCTGGTATCTTGAGTTCGGTATGACGTGGGGGAAAGTCAGCAATGTGGTTATGAGCAGTTGGAGCTCATCTCTTTGCCTTCCTCCCTTCTCTACCCTATGAAGAACCTGCCACCTGTAGGGCTGGATGATATGAAGTCACACCTTGAGACCAGAAGAATGCCAGTGCTCTACTACCACTGTAACCCACTCCGAAAGGGATCACAATGAAGGTCCTTGATAAAGTGGGAAGAAAATGTGGAACAAAATTCAAAATCATAAAAGAAAAGAACCGGCTTACTTGTGTTTCAGGAGACAGGGGGAACAAGACTGTGCCTTAGTCACTCTTCAAGCCTGGAAGGGAACCCTCCTCTCCAGCTCATTTTTCAGCCAAACAGTAGACAGGACTATATAGTGGACACCACCAGGGATGTCCACATTGCTCAGACCATCTAGCCACAAAGCATCTAAAGGGCAGTGTTTTCCCAGCAATAAATCTCAGAAGGTAGAAAGGGTGGGAAAGGAGATCAGCAAGTTCTGATTTTTGTTAACTCGTCTCTCAGTGCTGTGCAGGCCCATGGTCTCTGGCTGCAAAACAGTCCAAGAGCAGGCCCACATTAGGGTCCTCTCCCACATCTCTCCTCCAATGGCCAGCATATACAGCTCTGCAATGAACATCATTAGCTGTGTCCCAGATGGAGCCTGGTGATAATTTCTCAGGGACACAAATTCAGGGGATGGGTTTGTGGTGTCATAGGTAGGTGTGCTCTTGGGAGGGTGCATTTTTAAACATCCATGTTGCTGATGCACTATGGTTTATCCTACAGCCCTGAGGGAAGGGAATGGCATACATGGTCATCAAGCACTCTAGTCAGTCAGTGCAGGGAGAGATGGAGAAGTGGTGATTGTTGTTATTGTTGCTGGGGGGGGGGTTCAAGTTGTTGTTGTAGTATACCATTGAATCAGATCCAGCTGGCACAGGATGAAATTGTCCCTCCTTCTCCAACAGATCATCTGGTGGATTTGAGCTCAGTGCCTTGGGGATTGCACTGCAGCTTCTTGTCACTAGACCACCAGAGCTCCCTTTTCTTTCCATTTTTTTTTGTTTGTTATTGTTGCTGCTGCTCAGTACCATCAAATTGGTTCCAGCTCACAATAAACAACACCCTGTTGGACCCTGGGCCATCTTAACATTTTCTGTGGTGCTTAAGCCCCTTGTCCTACGTCCTGTCAGTCCATCCTACTGACAGTTGTCCTCTCTTTATCTGACTCTCCTCTTTTTCCCAGCATAATGTCTGTCTCCAGGGACTGACCCCTCCCAACAACATGCCCTCAGATCTAAAGTGGAGTCTCTACTGGACCTTAAGTGCACTCTAGCTGTACCTCTTCCAAGGCAGATATCCTTGTTCTTTTGACAATACATGGTATACTCAACCCTTTTCACCAACACCACAATTCAAAGATAATGGTTTGTCTCCAGACTTCTTCATTCATTGTCCAACTTTCAGATGCACATGAAGCAACTGAAAATACCATAGTTTCCATCAGGTGGACTACTTTGGTCTTTAAATGTACATCTGCATCTTTTGCAACTAATTTAAAGAGGTCTTTGACAGATTTTCCCAGTGCTAATAATACATCTTTGTATTTCTAAATTGATCCAAGTGAAGTGAAATTCTTGACAGTTCAATATTTTCTCTATTTATCATAACACTTTTCAATGGTTCAGAAGTAAGAATTTCTGTTATCGTTATCAGTCCAAACTCGTCTCATTGCCATCAAGTCAGAACAGCCTCGAAGCTGATCCTCAACTGGCTGTAAGGCGTACAGTAGAAAACTGTTCATCTTGCTCCCTTAGAGCCCCTGGTGAATTCAAGCTTCCAGAGAGGCACGACTTCTAGGTCAGAAGCACCACTCCCTAACCATACCACTAACAGTAGGGTATGAGATTTGAGATGGGGCATGAGTTTTCTAGGAGGATTCCAAGAGGTGCCAACAGGGGGAGCTACCTCCCTTGGGATCCCAAGAGGTGGACAAGGCAGTCTGAAGGCTGCCTTTGAGCTGCCATCTCAGTCACCTAGGCCAGAGCTGGATCTGCAGCCCCTTGCAATGGCCCCTTGCACTGGCCAGTAGAGAGGAGAAGGCCCATGTATCTTACATAGGCTATCAGGAAAGAAAAGCACAATGCAATGAGAGGTCCTTGGGTACTATTCCTAGCACCTCAGGGACCAAGGGCTGGCACTCCAAGACCCAAGGTCCCCTTGGTGCCTCTTGGTGCTCCATCTAGGCTTGGCCCATCTTCAGCCCCATGATGTACATATCTGGACTCTGAATTGCCAGCGTAAGAGTAAAAGTAAAACTGAAAAATGACGTGGAGCAGATCTTTCAATGGAGGTTCACAGCACGTGCCCCGGGCCTGAAGGGCAGCTGTCTCTTAACCAATGTGATAAACACATATGACCCTTGGTCCCAAGCCTCCTCTTCAGGAGAGCAGGACTGCTCATCCATTCATTAACTGCTCTTCTGTGCACCAGGCACTGCGTAGGTCCTGGGACCCAGGGCTGAGCCAGACTGGAGCCCACATAGTGGGGCCTGGCCCGTTCAATCTCCACTCAGTCTTCCATCGGCCACCACACACAGCCAGTCACGGGATGTCACAGGGAGATGCTCGCTAGGAACATGAAGTTTCTTCTGGTCATTTCTGCAAATCACTTTAAGCATTTCTTCTTCTTTTTAAAATAAATCAGCAGTATAAAGAAACCTGAAAGTATTCCACGTCTCTTCAGATTTCTAACACACAGGACAGGACATGGAAGCTCCTCAAAGGAATGCCTGCTTTATCTGCTTCTGGCTCCTTCTCTCCCTTTCTGGGTTCTCAGAACAACTGCTGGTGGTTAGACCAGTGCTGGGCCCTACCATGAGTCCTGGTCACAGTAACCGCCATGTGTCTTCTAGACACTTCACATCTGTCAGCCTCGTGTGACACCCCGTCTCACAGATGAGGAAAGTGAGGCAATGGGTTAGGACACTCGCTCAAGTCACCTAAAAGGTTGGTATGGAAAGTGAGGGGCAGCCCAGGCAAGGAGTCCCAGAGTCCCTCACTGTGACCACTGAGATGCACTGCCTCTCACAGCAGGCTCAAGGTGTGCTACCAATCACATATGAATTGGCATCCAGAGTACAGGAGAATGTTCTAGATCCAGCAGGCTCTGGGACGACTCCCAGAGCCCAAACCCCTGGGAGTCTAGGACTTCTCAAAATTGGATGTAGGCTGGAGCTCCTATGAAACACACAAACTTTATATCCTATTTTTGTCTTCTAATTTTTTATTTTGCTTTCATTCTCTTTCCTGTTTCTACTTCTTCCTCTTTCTACCGTCTTTTTCCATATTTCTAAGTCTTCTGCATTGAGTATGTATTATATTCAGGGAAGATGACCTAATGGGAATTCACAAACAGGTGCTTACTTTCTCTGACCCACCTCAAAACCAAACCCACCACTGCCCTGCCTCTTCTGACTCACGCCAACCCTCCACTGGGTTTCCATGGCTGCAGACTGCCTCAACCTTCTCCTGAGGAGCAGATTCAAGCCAATGGCCTTCCAGCCAGCATCCTAGCCCCTAACAAACCACACCACCAGGGGTCCTTCCAGCCAGGAGTCACTAACACATCACATGGCCGGGGGTCCTACCAGCCAGCAGCTCTTAACACACCACCCCGCCAAGGGTCCTTCCAGCCAGCAGCCCAGCCCCTAACACACCACCCCTCCAGGGGTCCTTCCAGACAGCAGCCCCTAACACACCACACTGCCAGAGGCTTAAGCCCATCATTATAGTCACTGCATCAGTGCATCTCACCTTCGCCTTCATCTCTTTTACTGATGCTCCACATTCCTTGCACAGTGTCTTTCCCAAGGGCTGACCCCTCCTGACAACATGCCCAAAGCATGTGACAGTGTCTCACCATCCTTGTCAAAAGGACCACACTGGTTGCACTTCTTCCAGGATACTTGTTTCATCTCTTGACAGTCCACAGGACACTCAGTGCTCCTCGCTAACACCACAATTCAAAGGCATCAATTCTTCTGTCACTCTTATTCACTGCCCAACTTTGAGAAGCACAGGAAACAAGTGGAAATACTGTGGCTTGAGTCAAGTGTACCTTCATCTTTAAACTGATATCTCTGCCCTTCAGCACTTTAAAGAGCTCCATGACAGCAGATTTCCCCATTGTAACATGTCTTTGATTTGTTGACTACAGCTGCCTTGGTGTTAATTGGATCCACACAAAATAAAATCTCTGACAAAGACAACAATTTGTCAAAACAGTTGACAAAATCATACATAAAGACCAAGAAGCAGTTGTCTGAACAAAACGAAGGCACACGCATCATTTAAAATCAGGAAAGGTGTGTGTCAGGGTTTCAACCTCTCTCTAGACCTAGTCAATCTGCATGCCAAACAAGCCATTTGAGAAGTTGGATTTTATGAAAAAGAAGAATTGATGATATCTAATAAGGCTGGTTACCTGCCCCAGTGGAAGTGCTAGGTGCCCCAAGCTGGTTTCATCTTCCCAAGGGGGCAGTAGTCAGTAGTGACTTTTGATGGAACTCTCCTTTCATTTATGCCTGGTTCAAACCCCAGCAATGCACTTCATGCACCACTCAGCTATCAGTAGGCTTGTATGTTGCAAGGAGCTGAACACATTTCAGAGGAGCCCCAGACAAAGGTGAGCTATGAAGAAAGGTCTGGCAATCAACTTCCAAAAAAATAAATATGCAACTAATCATGGAGCTTACACAGGCCTGGGCAAGATTCTGTTCCACTGGGCATGGGGGTCAGTGCTGGCAATAATTTCCCGCAGTGCCCTGTGCAGGGAGATAAACTGAGGTAGAGATTACATCTTCCACAGGAATCATCAGACGAAAGGGAGCAAAGCCAGGATGTCAGTCCAGGTATCTGGCTCCAGTGCCTGGAACCTGATCCCCGTGCCATTTACTTCCAGAAAATTTTAAACAGCTCCCCTAACTCGACTCACTCCTTCCACAGCCAGGAAAAATCAGTGTGAGGGAAAACCTTCACATGAGCAAACCTTCACCAGAGCTGTCGTAATGGGGTAGTGAACATGCAAGCTGTACAAGAATGTGTGCACAAGCCAACTTCCTCCTGCTCATGAGGACAAAGAAGGGAGACGTGGGCCTCAGTGTTCGCATCTGCAAAAAGGGATAACAGAGCCAGTTCTGGAGGTGACAGCCCAGACAGGACAGAGATCAGGGCACTTTCACTGTCCTTCAGCAGATGAGTCATGGCCACAAACAGGACACGGGCCAGATGCTTGGCGTGCCTCCAGCCATCACACTCGGTGTCTCATTGGCCCTAGAGTCCTCATTCCAAGCTCTAACTCCAAGCTGTGTAGCCATGGGCACAGGCTTCACCTCTCTGAACCTCAGTTCCTAGCTCTGTCTGATGGGACAACTGTTCTTGCCTACCAGTGGGTGTGGCCTAAAGGGACTGTGTGGAGGGTGTTTAGAATGAGCCCAGCACAGCAGGCTCCAAGCAAACAAGTCATCCCATTGAGCCATCTCCTGCCTGGACCACAGATGGCCATAACCAATGCTCTGGCTCAGACCAGGTCATTAGGCCTGTCCTATAACCCACCACCGGCCTGGCCCTGCAGTACCAGCTGTCCCCCTTTGCCAGCAGTGCAGAGTAAGGTGGGGGCAATGTCGGGGGCAGAACCTGATTGCTCAATGCCTGGACTGTGGACTCAACGGTCAGGGACCCTGGCTGCCAGCCTCTGCGGCCTCAGGCTTTTAATATTTTTAGAGAAGTTGGGTTTCTGCCAAGTTCCTCTACTTCTGATTCTTCCTGTTGCTCGGGGTCTCCTATCCCAAAGAGATTCTTAGCTATGTTCTTGGCGTCTCTACTTTTCAGGGTGCTTCAAGGTCACTGAGGGCACAGCTGAAGTGTTGCCCCTCAGACCCCACCTGCCAGCCCTGTGGTTCACTTGGGGGCTCTGGGGGTACCTTGCCCCAGGCCACCAGCCTCAAGGGTGTTCTCTGCCCTCTACGCCAGCTTCTCCTCCTTTCTTCTGGTTTGTCCCCGCACCCTTTTTTATTAGAAGGCCCAGATAAAGCCAGCTAGTGTCCCAGGGAGATCCCAGGCTACATCTCTGTCCTTCCCACTGACCACACTTTGCTGCTATATACAGAACCTGCTCCTTTTGTCCCCTTGTGTTTACTGCTGGTGGCAGGTCTGCCCTCCAGCCATGTGTGCCTCATGGTAACCAAAGACAGCAGATCAGACACTGCCTGGTCCTGCACCATTTTAATCATCACTGGTCTGCTCCAGTCCATCTTTGCGGCCACTGAGCATGTCCAGGGACCCCACTCTCGAGGGGTCCCAGCACTATATCAGACAATGTTCTGCTAAGATCCACTGGGTATCCACTAGCAAATTTCTAGGAGGAGGTTGTCAGGCCTTTCTTCCTAATATGTCTTCATCTGGAACCTCTGCTGAAGTTTGTCCATTATGGGTGACCCAGTTAGCATCTGAAATACCAGTGGCACAGCTCCCAACATCACAGAAACATGCAAGTCACCACAATACAGCAAACTGACAGGCGGGCAGTGATTGGTATAGGCAAAGAAAATCATCTTCCCAAAGCCTGCTAGGTCTTGACTCAGAAGTCAGATTGTTCCAATCCAACTGAATGTTCTAGCTGAAGGGAGAACTAGACTATCATTTACTTTTTCTTATAACTGTTGCTATGTCTTTAATTATTTTTAATAAGCTTGCATCCTTTTTACCAAATCTTTAGGTTTTCTGTTTATGAAAAAGGTAAGCAGAGAGACATCCAAAAACTTCATTTACCCTTAGACACTCCTTGCGCCTAGAACTGAAGTCTTCCCTATATTTCAACTTTCAGTCAAACGACAGAAAAACAGGCCTATGAAGTGATTCCTAACACCAGGAAGCACTCACTCTCAGAGCAAGTGTACAAAGTCAAAAGGACAGCATCTGTCCAGGGATAAAGTCTAAAGACAGGAAGAGAGAGGAAAGAAGTATGAGTGGAAACAGGAAACACAAGGAGGAAGGAAGAAGAGTGCTGTTACAATGTGGGGATTGCAATCAATGTTATTAATTAACATGAGTATGTATGGGTCAGTTCCACAAGAACAGTACAAATGATTAAATGGAAACTCAATTGGCTCTGTAAACTTTCACCCAAGTCAAAATGAAACAAAACCTTCGTCATGACTGATCTTTTGAAGAAACTACCGCCCTGGCACTAACAGAGGGTTTGAGGACTGCCGAGGCTCCAGCTGCAGAGCGCCTGTCCTCTCCCTGCTCTGAAAGTATGCTTGTTTCCTACTGTCACTGTTAACACATAACCACAAACTCAGCAGCTTGAAATGCCACCAGTTCACTGCCCCCTGATTCTGGAGGTCAGCAGTCCAGCAAGGCTTCAGGGGCCACTAGGTTGGCTCCTGCGGAGGCCCCAGACCAAGGAAGCAGCTCCCTGCTCACATGTGTTACCAGAACACGGTTCCTTCCAGTCGATAGACAGGGCCTCCTCTTCTGCTGGCTCTGACAGGCTGCCCACAGCTCCTGGGTCTACCCACCTCCTGCCAGTCTTCAAATATAGGTCTGAAAACCCCACCCCCAGCAATGTGTTTAAATCCCTCTATCACCAGGAATTGCTCTGACAGCAAAGTGTTTAAATCCCTCTATCACCAAGAATTGCTCTGACCTCACTTTGCATTCCATCCTTCTGACTCTGACCACAGAAGATCCTGAAATGGTCACACTGGGCATACTGGATAGATAACTCAAGGCAAGCTCCCACCTCAAAGTCCAGAACCTTCATCGCATCTGCAGTGTCCCTCTATCACCTATGGTAGCATGTGACAGAGTAGGCAGAGCCAGGGACCAGGAAGACCTTGGCTCAGGGGTTATCTCCACTCACAAAGCACATGTTCCTAGTCCCACTTAAAGACAATTCCAAGGTCCCAAATGTGTCAGACAATATGCCCTATCCAGTGGGACCCCTGACAGCTTTCACTGCGATTAGCAAGCTGTAGCTTGTCAGTGCTCCCATGTACCAGGAAACAAGGACCCACAAAAGTCCGAAGCAGGGATCTTGCCTTGGAAGGAGGAGGAAGGGAGAGCAGAGGGCACAGTGTTGGCTCAGATGAGGAAAGAACAGAGCTGAGAGGTCAACCTAAATCCCTTAGCTGGTCTCGCCTCTCTGCCGAGGAGCCGGTCACGCTGAGCCTGTTCTCATCCCATGTTCGCATTCCTGCTGGTGAAAGAGCTGACTTGAGGAAGTGGCTAGAGAACTCTTTCCTTCCCTTCTTAATCAGAGTGCAAACATTCCTTTAAGAACCAGCTTTCAGGACAGCATGCTGAGGCCAGAGGGCCAGAGAAGCTGGGCCAGGGCGGGCAGTGCCCAGAGCCATAAGCATGACCTCTCCAAGGTCACTCTTGTCTCAGGGTTGGTTTTCTAGATGACACTTTTAAACCCTTGCCCAGAGGCCTTTCATAATGTGGCTTAGAACATTCCCACAAACCGTTAGCGTATTTTGGGCAACAAAGTTCCATAACTGTAAGACTCTTTAAGCCCTCTTCTTCTTCTTCTTCTTCTTCTTCTTCTTCTTCTTCTTTTTTTAACTTTGCCTTTCTGCAAAATAATTGTTTTTGTACTGATTCAGAATCTCTTGACTCTCAGCACTATGGTGGCCAGAACCAGTCTAGTGCATGGCACCAAGAGACAAAATGAGGACACAGTGGTTAAGACGCTGCTGCTGGTTTAAAGGTTGGAGGTTCAACTCCACTAGCCAATCTTCAGGAGACTAATGAGGCAGTCTGCTTTAGTAAAGACTTATAGCCTTGGAAACCCTTTAGGACAGCTTTGTTCTGTCTTACAGGGTTCCTATGAGTTGGCAACTTCTTTTGATGCCTCCTGTGCTCACTTCAGTAACACATATACTAAAATTGGAATGATACAGAAATTAGCATGGGCCCTGCACAAGGATGACACGCAAATTATTTTGATGCCTCCTGCATCATTCAAGATTTTTCTCATAGAATTCTTCAGTGTTGTAACTCAAGGCTTGGATTTGTTCTTCAGTCCTTTCAGCTGGAGAAATGCATACCAAGCTCTTCCTTGTTGGTATTCTAAGTCCAGTTCCTTGTGCATTTCCTTATAATACTTTGTCTTCTTAAGTTGTCCTTTAAAATCTTCAATCCCGTTTTCTTACATTCTTTCCCCTTGCTTTGGCTTCTTGTCATTCCAGTTTAAGTTTGAGAGCCTGTAGTGACATCCATTGTGGACTCTTCTTTCTTCGCTGTGTTTGTAATGACTTTTAGCTTTAATCATGGATAATGTCCTTGATTTCATGCTACAACTCATTTGGTCTTTGGTCATTAGTGTGCAATGCATCAATCTATTCTTAAAGTGGTTTTTAAATTCAGTTTATCACCTCATCCAAATATTGGTATTTTCAATTGCTTCCCACGCCCCATGCATCTGCAAGCTGGACAATGAACAAGGAAGACTGAAGAAGAACTAATGTTTTTAAACTGCAGTGTTGCAGAACAGTAATGAATATTCAATGGACTGCCAAAAGGACAAACAACTCTGTGTAGAAGGAATTGCAACCAGATAGCACTTAAAGAAAAGGAGAGTAAAACTTCACCTCACTTCGGGCATTTTTTTCAGGAGAGCCCAGTGCTTGAAGAGAGACATCATTCTAGGAAAGGTAAAGAGCTGGTAAAACAGAGGAAGATCTTCTGAGATGAACTGATGCAGTGACTGCCACAATGGGCTTGAGCATGACAGAGACGATGAGGAAGGTGCAGGACGCAGGAAGGTTCAGATATATTGTTCATAGGGTTGCTATGAGTCACAGCCGACTCAACAACACCTTACAGCAACATGAGGTGAGTTATGGCACCAAAAGAGAAACACTGTCAAGAGGTGAGTGCAACCAGAAAGTCAGCAGCTCACATCTAACCAGAGGAAACTCTGCCAGGCCATCAGCCACTCACTACAAACCCTAGGGAGCTAGTCTGTCCTGGTCAGAAGGAGGTCGAGAAGCCCAAAGAGCAGCCTGATAAAGACAAAGGAATGAGGTGTTCTGACTCACCTCTGTGGTAACTGGCATATGAGAATGAGTCCTTCTCTCTGAGGCTGACCCATGCCTCTGAGTGAAGACCATGAGGGTGATGCCGCACACAGCCAATTGGCATGCTCACACATCTCCATCCTTCCCTGGGAACTACTCAGTGAACACAAAGACCAAGCTAAGCCCCTCAGTGGTGATTTAATGAGAGTTCAGGGTAAGAGAGAGGCAGAATGCACCTGCCCCTGTCTGCCAGGACCAGCTCATGCTCACTTATTCCCAGGCACATAGCTGTCTTGACTACCCAGTGCCACTGCAGCAGAAATACAAGGGGTGGCTTTAACAAACAGAAATGTATTTTCTTCCAAGTCAGGAGCCAGAAGCTCAAATTAAGTAAGTTCACCATGCATCTTATCATCTAGAAGGATCCCAGAGCAGGAACCCTGGGTCCAAAGGGCATACTCTGTTCCTGGCTCTTCTTTCCTGGTGGTTTCTGGGCCCCTCCAATCTCTGCTCGCCAGTTTAATGCTTCTATTTCAATGAAGAGATCAATGCAAGATAGAGCCTAATCCTGCAGACTGTATCTGGCCTCATTAACGTCACAGAGGAGGTTGGAATTGGTGACATAGAAGATCATTGCATAAGTTCACAAAATGAAGGGCCATTACCAAAGGCTGAGAATCATGGCCCCATAAAGCAGACATACTTTGTAGAACTCAGTGCAATCCACAGCAGTAGCCCTGTGTTCATTCATTCCTGTGAATGGAGGGGCATGCATATCTCCATAAGCACCAACTAGGCCTCTGTTGTAATCCGGTTCCTGAGTCAGGAAAAGGCATCATTGTTTCCAAGGCAGTTTCAGTCCACAAGCTAATTTCTAAAGTGGTCCAGAAATAGGGCTTCAGGGCTGCATCTTCTCAGGTAAGAATTCCAATTATCTCAAGAGGCAGCAGTCATATTTACCCCATTTTCACAGAAGAAGAAACAGAGGTTCAGCATGCGGCACAGACTTAAGTCTACACAGCTGGGAGGTGGCAGAGTCTGCTCTCAAATAAAGTATTAATCAACCTCAAAGCCTGGCTCTTAATGATTTGGCCTCATCTCATCCCATCCATTTATATCTAACCTGCAAAACTGTCCAAATGTGGGTTGCTAAGAGGAAGAAAGAAAGAGGCTTCAAATGTTGCAGTACACAATGAGCACTACTGGTCTGAATAAAAAGGAACCCTCATGGTCCAATCGGTTAAGGGTTTGACTGCTAACCAAAAGGTCAGAGGTTCAAACCCATCACTGTTCTGTGGGACAAAGCCGAGGCAGTGAGATTCCATAAAGGCTCAGCCGTGAACACTTTATGGGGCAGTTCTACTCCAACCAAGAGGATCACTATGTGCCAGAATCTACTCTTCAGGGGTGGCCAGTGGTAGACTGGTCTAAATAAACTTGAAACAGGCACTGAACAGAAGACAACACAGGGACTGGTAGTGAGCTTGAGTCAAAGGTTCACGAGGGGTGTGGGAGAAATGTAGGTCCCCAAGGTCAACTGGGATATAGCAAGTCTGCACTGAGATGACAGACATAAAAGGTGGGGAAAGATGTGATCGTGTATTTAGTATGAAAGCATCACCCTGAAAATAACAATCAGTTCTGCCAGCTATTTCCCATATGCCACAGGACCAGGCTCCAAGAACAAAGGCAGGGAGAAGACACAAATCATGTAGGGACGGAGTCAGCAGTGACTTAGAATAAAAATGATTATGGGTACCTGTTACCAGAACCAGTGGTCTTGCACCACTCGGGTGTCAAGCCTACTTCTCACTCATTCATTCCTTTCTCTCTTTCTCCCCGCTTCTTTCGTGCTCTCTCTCTCTCCCCTCCCCCTCCCTCTCCTTCCCTCTCTCCTTCTCTTCTTCCCTTCTTCTCTCCCTCTCTCCCTCCCTCTCTCTCCCCCTTTCTCTCCCTCCACCTCTCCCCCCCCTTTTCCTCTCTCTCACTGGTTCCTCCAACTTTGGGGTTTGCAGCAAAACTCACCACGGGCTACACCAGCAAAGCTCCCTAGTAATCACACTCACTCACACAAACCTCAAAACCACACCCCATAAGGTTTCTGAGACTGTAAATAGCCTGGAGGGAGACTACCCATCTTTCTGTCTCAGAGCTGTTGGTAGACTGGAACAGCCCAACAAGTACAGCCTTTAGGTCCCCACTTAAACACCCTACGGACTGTGCCACCACAGCTCTCCTGTCCATAAACACAAATGCCCTTTCCAGGGTCTCCAGTCTTTCTGAGAACTCCACCACACTCTGTTCATTCATTATGAAAACCTGTCTGCATTCTTCATTCTGCTTCTCTATTACATCACCTCTGAAACCCAAGCCTACTGGTCCGTACTTCTGACTGCCATGGGCCTAGCAGAACTGTCTCACCGTGTTCCTGAGATTGTAAACCTTTGTGGTAGCAGACACCTCATCTTTCTTTCAAGGAGGGGCTGGTGGGTTCAAAGCACCAGTATTTTGGATAGCAGCCCAACCTTAACCCATGGTGTCCCCGAGGCCCCTCGAGCACTGCCAAATTTGTCACGGCACTGAGTCACCAGGCGTGTGAAAATACCTACAGTGCTAGTGAATCTTATGCTTGCATACTGAAAGCTGACTCTGCAAGTGGGTCCTAGTTTAAGGGGACAGCAGAGTATGTGAAGAGATGGCAGATGTGTGACTATCTATCACCCTGCGATCTTCTTTCCCCACTCACATCCTTCATGCCTGGAACAAACCAGCTCAGGAAGCTTCACATTTCATTTTCAGCTTGTTGGCACTGTATCACCATCTCCCAGCAGGTGGTCTTCCCCCAGCCCCTCCTGCACTAAGAAAAGGCAGGAAGCTGTCAAGAAGTGCAGCATCTCCGGCCCTCCTCTGAATCAGGACCCGCACCTTAACCAGACTCCCAGGAGACATGGGCACATGCCCATGTGCACACACTGAAAAAGCACCCAGAGAAAAAAGGATGTTTTTAAACAGCAACCAAATCTCCACTCAATTTGCAATTATGTAAACAAAAAAGTCCCCTTCCCACCTTTAAAAAAACCAAACTAGCTTAAAGTTGACTGTGTGACTCACAAGACCCTGCAGGACAGAGCAGAACTAACTGCCTTGGACTCCCAAGGCTGTGATCATTACAGAAGCAGACTACCGGCCCCTTCCACAGGGTGGCTGGTGGGTCAGAACTACTACTGATCCTCCTGTCAGCTGTCCAGTGCTTCAGTTACAACACCACCAGAGCTCTTTTCTCTACACATTTGGACAGTTTTTGGTGAAGGAAGCAGATTGATCCCTTGACTACTTGTTTTATTTACACAAGAGTTTTCTGAACCATTGTAATGTGCCTCACATTTTACCTATCTCTGAACAAAGACTAAGACACCACACCTACCCCCAGTGCCCAAGGCACAGATGCCAACCTGAACCAACAGTGGACCACCAGCTCCCATAGCCTCAAGCGCTCAACATGGGGGCAGTACCAGACCGTGAGGAGTAAAGGTGACAGGGGAATTTGGAGGGTGTGTACCCTCCCCAGGTGGAGCAAGGGGCAGCAGACAGCAGATGGCCCTGGAGAAGCCAGCACCTTGTCCTGGGCTTTCTAAAACCAGATGTGACTGTCTCTAGTCAGAGTGAGAACAGACACCTGGAAGCGTGCATTGGAGTGGAGGGTACCACCTCTTCCAGGAAGCCTTAGCATGTCCACCCCCAAGCTGGAACTGGCCTGTTCCCGAAGCCTCTCCTCTAGATCTCAGCTTCTAGAATCACGGAGAAGACTGCTGCCATCAACACAGTCTAGCTGTGGAGGTGGGGCTTAGCATCATCCTTGCTCAGGTGACTCTAATCTGCAGACAGGACTGAGTCTCTACATTCACTCCACTCACACTGACTCCAGCTGCACCTGCTCCATCCTCGATGGAGGGAGCTTGTCCCGATTCCCCTTCACTAGGCTGCAGCCCAGGCCTTCCCAACCACCCCCACACCTTTCACCAGCCTGCACTCCCAGCCTTCCCGGGCCCTCTACCTGGGCCCGCTCCTTTCACATAAGTTTCCACCACACTGCTCTTAACCACAGACCAGCAATTCTCCACTTGTTTCTTCTGTATCCACCTAGTGAGCATACAGGAAGAACTAAAAACATGTATCACCTGAGCAAGAAGTCAAGCAGCATCAGAAGCACCTACTGCAAATGTGCTCTGGTGGCTTAGTGGGAAGGAGCTGCACTTCAAAGTCACCAGCTGCTCCGCGGGAGTATAGGCTAGCTCCTCCTGTGCGGTTCACCACCTCTGAGCACCTGCTGGAGGGTCAGCTATGGGGCGGTTCTGACTCGATGGTACACAGCAGCAGTGCCAATGTGTGCTCCTTCACAACCTGCTAAGGTCTGCCAGGCCCAGCCTGTTCTTCAGCTCCTGCCTGACCACAGTTGGTGCCACCAGAGGCATTGGTAGGACCAGGCTTCCACCTCTGCAGAGACCCCTGCAGTCACAGCAGAGTGCCTGGACCACTAGCAAGTTGGCCCCAGGCTGTTGTGAGAACAAGATTTCCCTCTATCTTGTCCCTCTGCCTTATCTCTCTAACTTCTCCTAATTAAAGGCACCTGGCATTTCTTGCTGAGTGTCGCCAGTACCCTTGCCTGGGGCCCTGCTTTCTTCTGAACCCCCTGTAGGAACCCTACCTCTTGCTAGCTGAGTGTCCAGCGCTAACCACTACCTGCATGGACACTCAAGCTTCAGCTGTTGCTAGATTCCTTGGAGCTCTGCTCCATGTGCCCATCAGGACACCACTGACTTCCCCTTCTTGCCCGGCTGGACTTTGGCCTATAATGACCTTCCCTGGGGACACTCTGGCTCACTGGCCTGGACTTCCCACATCTCTTGCAGCTGTGTCTGTGTTCCCCTTTCCTTGCCCTCTAAAGTCACAGTGCATACACAAGCTCAAAAATGTTTGTTATTAGATACAAAGACAGATGAGTGGATGGATGATGGATAGTTAGAGGAACAGAAGATGGACAAATGAAAGGTAGAAAAGGGTAGAAAAATTCATATGATGAATTGATGGACAGACAAGCAAATGGCCAGAGACTGCTGTATAGTTAAAAAGACAGAGAAATGGCTGGACAGAGGGATAAATGAGTAAGCTGGATGAATGGACAGACAAGTGTCAATAAGTTATTGTTGTTGAGTACCGTTGAGTTGGAACCAACCCATAGCTGACCCTCCAGTGGGTTTTCAGAGGCAGTAGATCACACTCAAGGAGCAGCAGGTGGATTCATATCACGTGCCTTTAGCATTGCAGCACTTTCTTACCCCCTAGGCCACCAGCGCTCCCTAAGAGACTCCACAGAAGAACTACTGAATAGTTGGAAGAATGGACAGACAAGTGATGGACAAATGAATGGCTGAATCCAGCCACATGGAGTGATAGGTGGCTGAAGTAAGGGATAGATATATTGGATGAGGTAAGTGCACTGAACTGTATCAATCCTGTAAGTCCAACACACATGCAACAACCCAAACACACACTGCTCAATCCAAAGGAACATACAGGAGGTTTACCATGTGCCCAGAACTGTGGACCACAAAAACAGTAGGAATGTTGGCCCCTGGCCTCATGCCATGTTCAGTGCAGCATACTTGAGTCCCATCTACTACGAGAGCTGAATGCACAGGGCACTGTCATACTGACCAGATCTCTGTACTTACTCCATTTTATAAGTACCAGTCAAGATCACTGCTGGGAGGGTGCATGGTTTAATCTGGGAACTGCTCTGTGGAAGTGGACTTGGTGGTCAATGACCAGACTCACTGACCGGTAGAGAAGATATATAGTAACACTGAGAATTCATAAGCTTTTCACACTAGGTCCTCAGGTCTCTATGCTCGTCTCCCTACTAGGCTGCACTTCTCTGCTTACTGACAGGAAGCTGTGTACCTCAGTACTTTCCATAAATACCTATTAATTAATGACAGAACAGCAGAGACAAGAATACTATCCCAATATCCCTTGCTATCAGGTGGGTACACAGGTTAGAGCTGGCAACAAGGATGAGGAGGTGACATGAGTCACTGCCTGGAGACACAGCTCTATAGCTTCTCTTTACACCCCACCCTGTCAACTGGAGACTTGCTGCTCCAGATGGGAAAGAATCATCACCACCTGCCCCCCCAACCTACCCCACATCACTGCTATTGGAACATGCGGCCTGGACAATAAGATAACTGCTGTATGAAGTCACTGAGAACTGTTTGTTACTGCAGTATAGCTTAGCCTAACCAAACTAAACAACAAAGGGTGGTAACAGGGATCATCACCCTTCCTATATCCTAAATGCCTACCATGGATTGACATACTTTGTTGTGCAAAGGAATCCAATGGAGCTCTATTTATCTGGGAGGGACTAGCTCTCTGTGTAAGGACAGAAAAGTAAGGTAATTAAAATACTCTCTCCATCACCCTGTAAGGGAATATGCAAATAAATGCACAAAGACATAGCATGTCAGAATTTTCCTTACAGAATAGCTCTTCAAGGAGCCCTGGTGGTACAGTGGTTAAAGAATTCAGCTGCCAATCCAAAGGTTAAGGAGCCTGGAGGCCTGGCGCTCAGGCTGTGCTACAATCCTAAAGTATCTGTTTCACATCCACCAGCTGCTTGGCAGGTGCAATCTCCTCCTGTGCGATGAACTGCCTCTGAACCTGCTGGAGGGTCAGCTATTGTCAGATCCAACTCAATGGCAATAACAACAATCAACGGGTTGGCAGTCAGAACCTCCTCAGCCACCTCATGAGTCGGCTTCCATAAATATCACAACCTTGGAAACCCTCTAGAGCAGTTTCATTCTCTAGAGGTCGCTTAAAAGCCTCAACAAAGGTGGGTCTGGTTTGGTGTTTCTTCTCCATTCTTGGTCCCCAATTGCCAAGCACTCTCATTGCTGCCCCAGGAGATCAAAGGGAGGAAACGAAGAGAGGGTGGTCTGTTTCCAGGCATTGGGAGGAGCTCAGAAGACAAGAGTACCAAAGGTTTGAGAGCCTGGACATCAACATCAGCTAATTCTGTCACTCACTGGAGCAGATAACCTCTTGGGCCTCAGTATCCATAGCTATAAAATGGGGATGCTGTTTGCTATGCCTGTATTAGTTTCCTATGATTTCTGTAAAAAAAAAAAAAAAAAGGTAAAAATATCAACACAAACCGGGTGGCTTCAAATAACAGACATTTATTCTCTCACAGCCCTGGACGCCAAAAAATGGGGGTCAGTCACCACTGGGCTGACTGAAAGTCCAAAGATAAAACAAGCCAATGGCAAGGGAGAAGGGCCCACTTCCCAGCCAGCGGCGGGCACCCAAGACACACTATCTTGTGCCAAGAAGCTGTGAGTTCCCAGGACAGGCACTTGAGCTGCAGATTAAAATGGCATCTTGTTTCTGCCCTCTATGTGACCTAAACAGACAAATGTCATTCTTGAAGAACTCAGGGAGTTAAGGGAAAAGGACAGAGAAGACCTCCAGACTGGGAAAACTTTTCAATATATTTTTGCTCATTTTAGGGCAGCACATTAACCCTCAAAAGGGAGGAAAATATTTCCCATTTGAATGAATCCCAATGATGCATCCAAATTTTATATGGACTGGATGTGTTAATGATGATATAAAAGAATGACTATTTAACTTCTTAAGCATTGGGGTTATAGGAGAGAAATATGTTATTCAAAGTAGACACTTGCTAAAGTACATAGGTGTGGCCTAAGGCCATGCTTTACCTTCCCAATGAATCAACAAAACATAAGCACAGATACTCAAACTCACTGCTGTCAAGTCCATTTCCAACTCCTAGATGACCTCCAGCAGATTTTCCAAGGTTTTCAATCATAATGGGAGGAGGCTAAGCCAGGTTGGTGTTAGCTAGTCCAGCACTCGCTGTAAACAATCCCCACTCTTGAGGTTCCAGTGCTCCACTGTAAGTTGATTCTGACAGAAATAAGTTCTTATGTAAATCAAATGCCTCCCTCTCTTTATTGCCTTTTATTATCAGCATCTCTGTAAGGCAGATCTTTAAGCATCTTTAAGTGAACGTCTAAGAATGGCCGCATCAGCAACTCAAGTGCTACACATATATATAGTGTTTACTAATATTTTTGCAGCTCCATAACTTTATTCAATAACCATCTGTTAGTTTTCATCCATGTTGACTGTAGATTTTTTACAGTGGTGACAGGTACATAAGTAACTAGTGTATACAGCTTGTCTGGGGAATCTTCGTCCTCATTACATTTTCTGGACAACCGTACACAGATGCCATATGGGACATTCCTTATTCCCGACGGTACACACACACACACAAAAAATAATAAAATATGCTTGTGAATGTTAATTGTGTAATCTCTGATCACCAACCACTTCACTGAGAGCAGAATAGCTTTTCTTCTTCTTCTCACCACCCTTCTTTGCGGAGGCCATAGGGCTGGGACCAGTATGGAAAGCTATTACTAATATTAAAAACCAAAACCTGCCACTGAGTCAATTCCAACTCACAGTGACCTCCTAGGACAGAAAAGAACTGACCACAGGGCTTCCAGGACTATAAGTCTTTCTGAAAGCAGATTCCCTCCGCTTTCTCCCACAGAGTTTCAAGGTTCCAATTGTCCTTTCTGGATAGTAGTAAAATCTTTAGAGCTCAGGGCCACCAGAGCCCCTTCTGATGACTGCTGTTAGGTGTCATCCTGTAGGCTTTGACTTATAGTGACCCCTTCCTGTGCTAAGGAGACCCTGCCCAGTCCTGTGCCACCCTTACAATCACTGCCGTAGCCACTGTGTCAATCCACCTTGTCAAGGGTCTTCTTTCTTACCGACTACCTGGCCAAGGCATGACGTCTTTTCCAGGGACCAGCCCTAACCAACAACAGGTCCAAAGTGATGACATTTCTCTATCATTGCTTCTAAGGAGCACTCTGGTTACACTACATTCAAGATATATTTGTTTGTTCAATATTCTTTACCTGCACCATCATTCAAAGGCATCAATTCTTCTCCAGTCTTTGTTATTCATTTTCCAACTCTAATATGTACAGTAGACAAAAATGCCATGGCTTGAATTAGGTGTACCTTAGTCTTAAAATGACATCCTTGATCATTAGCATTTTCAAGATATCCTTGACAGGAGAGGTGCACAAAACACCACGCTGTGTTTTTAGTCATTATATTTTCTTCCCAATGATAGATCTCCGAATATAACTCATTCCAATCCCCAGAATCTGTGTGTCCTGACACGGTGAAAGGGATTTTACAAACTGGTTAAATTAATGTCTCTGTGATGAAATTATTCTCGATTATCAGCTCTATGATGTTTCCAAGGCTGAAACCTTTACAGAGGCAGTCTGCCTCATCTCTCTTTCACAGAACAGCTCTTAAACACACACACACCCCTTTGTCATCCGTCTCCTAGCTGACCTTGAGTGGGTTTTCAAAGGCTGTAAATCACACAGGAGACTATCTTTCTCCTAAGAAGTTGGTGGATTCAAAAAATGTTGGTGGATTCAAACCAGCTACTTTTGGGTTGGCAACACAGCTCCCTACCCACTAGGCCACCAGAGAGTTGGTCTTCCTGCTCTGCTGTTGCCACTCAGATGTGATGCCAAGAATCATTGTTACCATCCTGGGACCAGCCTGGGGACAGAGCTGGTGTCAAGGTTGGCCAAGCAGAGGGATGGAAAGACCCCGGACCCTTGTGGACTATTCTGAGCTGTAAAATCAGCCAACCGTGAAGCCCACTCAGAATTTCCTGTTATGTATGATCAAAAATGTCCTTCTTTTGTAGCCTGACCCCAGTTCTATGACTGACAAACACAAAGCCTAGAAGCTGAACCACTGTTGGCCTACACTCTGCCTCAGCCTAAGGGGGGAAGTGCCCCATCCTCCTGCAGGCCTTGGCCCTGCCCCAGGGCAGCCATCCTGAGAGCAGGAAGCAGTGGGCTCCCCACTCAACTGAACCTCAACATCAGGAGCCTATAAGATGAGCATCCTTACTAACTGGCAATAGGGAACTCCTGGTGAACCTCACATGTCACCTCCCAAGGCGTTCCCTTTGCAGTAACAGAAAGCTCACTCCCTGCATTTCTGGATGATGTGGACCTTTAAGGACTTGTGGGATGGGGGCTGTGGTGAAGGCATTCAGCTGCTGATCAAAAGGTTGGTAGTCTGGCCCACTAATGATAAAACGATGAGACAGTCTACTTCTTCAAAGAACTACATCCTATGGGGCAGTTCCACTGTCACTGTCAGTCAAGATTGACTTGATGGTATTGAGTTCAACTGGGTTGGCTTGGCTTGAGTTGGGTTGGGTTGAGTGGGTTGGACTGGGGTAAGACAAGGTGAGGTGGATTGATTTGAGCTAGGTTATGTTGGGATGGGATGGGATGGGATGGGGAGGGTTGCATTGGTTTATGATGGGTTAGGTTGGGTTGGGATAAGATGGGTTGGGTTGGGTTGGGTTAGGGTTGAGTTGGCTTGGGTTGGGTTGGATTGGGATGTAACGGATGGAATGGAATGGAATGGGATGGAACTGGGATGGGATGGGATGGGATGGGTTGGGTTGGGATGGGATGGGTTGGGTTGGGTTGGGTTGGGATGAGATGGGATGGGTTGAGTTTGGCTGGATTGGATTGGGCTGGGTTGATCTGTGATGGGCTGGGTTGGTTTATGATGGGTTGGGTTAGGTTGGGTTGGGATGGGAGGTGATGGGAGGGGTAGGATAGGGTGGGATGTGGTAGGGTGGGGTGGGATGAGATGGGATTGAGTTGACTTGGTATCACAAGGTGAGTGTGGCCCCTACATTAACACACCAATCAGTCCTTCACATCTACTCTGTGAAGGATAAATCTCATTTCCTTGATTTTATTAAGTGGTATCTACTTGGAACTTCTCATCCCTCCCAATCCTATTCAACCAAAGTGACCCTTAAGAACCCCTAGATGGGAATCCTGGAGCCAAGGACTCTAGCTCTGCATGGGGCACCTCTGGCCTTGCTCCCTTTTCCACAGCCATATCCCTGACCTGAGACACTTGGAAGAGACTCAGGATGCTGGATCTCATAGTGGCTTAGAACCTGTCTGCTGTCAGCTCAGCTTAAGACTGAAAGATAGGCAAAGACCCCTTTCCCATGCAAGGTCCTCGAGAACACAGATGTTTGCAGACATCTGCCCTGCCGACCTCCCACAGGGCTGCTTGGCCCAAGGCCTTGGGAAGTGAGGGGGCGTAAGGAAAGGCCCCAGGGATGTGGGACAGGATGGAGTGCAAGGGCCAGGAGAATATTTTGGTCTTGACCCCTGGGGTTCCGTGCAAGAGGTGGCTAAACACTCGACTTCTGTTTCTCATCAGCAAGGGAGACTGCGTCAGCTTCCTTTCCTGGCCAGGGTGAATTCCACTGCGGGAGGGCTCTGGAGAGGCTTCTAGAATGCCCATATGCACACTGGTCAGCCTTGATAGCCAGAACACTCTGCAGCAACCTTCCTCCAGCCCAGGGAGCCAGGATCGTGAGGAGGCAGCTCCCAGGTCTGACTAGAGGCAGCAGTTTGAAGTGAGCTAGCTGTAGGGTCAAGGGCCAGCCCTAGCTGCCCTGTGAGGGACCATCAGACTGCGCAGAGCATTGACAGCACTGACAGAAGGCAAGACATACCTGTGTACTCCACAGTTTGTGCAGCACTTTCTCATACTAACAGCCTGCTCCAAAGTGGAGCTTGGATGATTTTGCATTCCTTTCCCTGGTCCCCTGATCCCCATAACCCCTAAAATCATCACCTCCCCAGCACAGCTCCTTGGAAAAGTGGTGGCCAAACGTCAAGGTGGAGACTGACTCACTGGCCTCTGGCAGGCTACTTCCCTTTTCTGCACCCAGTTTCCTCATCAGAAAAGTCAGCAGCTTTACCCTGCCTGGCTGCCTTCCCCTCTGCCATGCTGGGGTCTTATAGAATGATGGTTGCTGTCCAAGTATATTCTGGTTCTTGTGAATGCCCACCCCACAGCAGACACAAGCTGGATACTCTAGTGTCTCCCCTCCTCACTTGTTATCATTATGCCCCTGACTGAGGCTCAGGAAGCAGAAGGAACCCCCATAAGACCAATGAGTGAGTGAAAGAAACTTGATTTGAACCCAGTCCAGCCAGTAGCTTTCCTTGGACTGCATTTTAGTAGGGTCCAATCCCTCCAGGGTCAGGATAAACCAGTCACCAGAGTCTGCCAAGCCATGAATTAGGCACCTTAAGATTTTCAAAGGCTGATTTCCTCATAGAGTGCCAGGCCTTTCTTCCAAGGTGCCTGTGTACACTTCTCAGTTGGCAGCTGATGATATTAACTGTTTGCCCCCACCCAGGAATTCCATAGAGCCTGTTGTCATTTTCTTTATCATAGCCAGGACTCATATGTGAGCTATCATATGATGACAGCTGGAGCAGAAGACTCAGTGTGGACAAAGAACTCAGGCAAGCCTCCTTTGACTGCACTTGGCTCTGCTGCACTTCAGACGGGGTGAATTTTACCAACTGAAGGTTTGTGTAACCCTGAGTGGAGCAGGTCCCTTGCAGTTATCTTTCCAAGAGCACATGCTCATGTCGTGGCTCTCTGCGGCTCCTGGTCATCATCACGTAGAGCCTTTCTCATTATGCTACTGCACACTCCACAGACAACAGACAGGGAGCAACATTTCAGTGCACTGGGAAACAGCAAGAAACATGTGACTCACTTCCTTTTGATGCCTGCTTTAGTACAGCAGTCTGGAACTGAGCTGGGGACATCTTCGAGGCCAACCTCTCTTGTCTTAGCTACTGTTTTCCTGAGAGGCTTGTAACCATTGTTTCTGCTTCTCCAACTTCACTCAAAAACTCATTACTGATGAGTCAGAGCTGACTCATAGCTGACACTCCAGTACATTTTCAGAGACTATAAATTGCACTGGGGATACTACCTGAGGATACTGCCCAGCTTTCTCCTGTGAAGCAGCTAGTGGATTCAGACTGGTAGAGAAGAGCTTCCCTTGGGTAGCAGGACAACTTTCTAAGGACTCCACCAGAGCTCTCCTTGCCTCATGTCACTGTTGTTATATTCTGTGGAGTCAGAACTGATGTGTAGCTGACTAACAAGTTTTCAGAAGCTGTAAAAACCACAGGAGGCGACTGTCCATCTTTCTCCTATGGAGTAGCTGTTGGATTTGAACTGCACTTTTGGGCTGGCAGTGCAACTCCTTACCACCAAGCCACCAGAGCTTCATTGCCACTGCTGTTGTGGTGAGGAGCCACTGAATCAACCATGACTCACAGCAACCCTATGAACAGCAGACCTGAGCCCTGCCCAGCCTCACTAGACACCAGTCTTTCATATTCTACAGAGAAACTTGATGTCTTCGCTCTTTAGCACTTTAAAGAGGTCCCCAGCAGAGTTCTGCCCAATGCAACTGTTATCTGATTTTTTTACTGCTCTGCTGTGCAGACTAGATGGCACCTAACAACAACACAAAGACATCTGAGTGACTGCCACCCTCCAAATTCCCAGGAGTCTGCAGGGCCAGGGTAAACTGGAGTCAAGGGACACCAAAACGTTGGGACCTATCTTTCCAGCTTTCCATCAAGTGACAGCACGCTGATAGCAAAGAACCCACTATAGCACTCTTTACACCATGGAAATGGTATATACTCTATGCTAAGCTTTCTTATGTCCTGACAGCCAGCTGTGAACCTCTTACCAGAATATCACTTCAAAAGCCCCAAAGTGCTTTGAAGTCTCTTAACAGTTCATATGTACTTGACAGAATTAGAATTCTGTTTTGTGTTAATGAAACAAAACAAAAAAAAATACTTCATCATCAATTATATAACATTAGGAGGCATGGTGACATAGTAGGTTAAACATTGGCTACTAACCAAAAGGTCAATGGTTCAAAGCCATCAGTTCCTCCAACAGAGAGACATGAGGCAGTCTGCTTCCTAAGATGATGGCCTTGGGAGCCCTCTGGGGCAGCTCTATGCTGTCCTAAAAGATGGCTGTGAGGCAATGGGTTTCGATTCCAGGAAGGCTATAACCATTCCAAGAGGACTGGCATGTTTACCCTGTGGCTGATATATTCGCCTGCCACCAAATTCTCTGAAAACTAAGAATTATGGGACCTCTGGGTTCCCTTCCAACTCTGAGATAACACAGGGCTCATCGCCACCCTTTAATCAGCATGGTGAAAACAGGATGTCCCTGTACCCGTTCCGGCTCTCGTGAGGCAGGGACTGTGGCCCACAGGTGCCAGCGTGCTAGCTGTGAGATGTCTTCACCATGTGACTGGTGTTTGGGGAAGATGAGGCCAGCAAGAGGTCTGTCTGTCCCAGTGCAGGAGTTCCTGCAGCCACCTGCATCCCAGTCACTTGATGTGCATATTAAAATGGGCCTGTCCTGGCCCCAGCACCACTGGAATGAGGCTTGGGAGCAAGCATCTGAGTATTTCTTCCAGTTTCATGGATCCTCCACAGTCTCAGGTATCTGGTCAGTGTGCCTAGCTGGACTGAAGAGCCCAGGAGAAAAATGTGGGACATTGAACACTGTCCACCTCAGCTAAGAGAGGCCAACTGCCTACTCTTATATGCATTGCATACTGGGTACCCACCTCCTATAAACTCTGCTCTGCAGATTCTGGGTGTCCGAAGGTTTATAGCAACCCTGCACTGAGTAAGTCTCTCGGTGCAATTTTCTAACTTCCTGGGCTTGCTTGGTGACTCTGGGTCCCATTTATGTCATTTAAAAAATATTTCTATCTTTGCAAATATAATAGACTGCAGTACAACATAAACATAACTTTTATACGCACAGTATACAAAAGTTGGGCTACAACAATACAAGAGCAGCAAGTGGCTCGATTGACTGCGATACGCGCTTTAATGGGCACTCAAGAACAAAACCTGCAGTATCACCACAGAAGAATGCCAGCAATCCCAAATGAGGCTCTCTGCCTCCTCGAGCCTCACTCTTCTTAGCTGTGAAATAGGGTGATGATGGCCCCAGGGCTGTGGCAGGAATTAAATCAGATGCCACCTGAGCCTCAGGATGCAGTGCGGCCCCTGGAGAACTCCCCACCCACCTGGCATCTCCCGAGCCCTCTTTTTTAATTATTATTAATTTTAATGACTTAGGGTTTTCATTCAATCATTGTTGCACTTTTCTCCCTGCCCACCCCCTCCCCCCCAATTCACTCTTCTCCTTAAAATGTAAAAGAAAAACTCTTTCATTGTTACGCAATCCCCTCCCCCAAGTCCACTCCACTGTGCAGCCTTCATACTGGACTCCTGACATGACAATAATATCCAATCATATATCCCTTTTAAACAGTTCTCTCTCTCATCTGTTTCAATGCAGTATACATCATTCCTTCCCTCCTTCTCTGTCTTCCCTCAACCCCAATGTCAGTCCCATTTTACAACAGTGGTACTATGCAATATTTGTCCTTTTGTGACTGAGATATTTCACTCAGCATAATGTCCTCCAGGGTCACCCATTTTGTATAATATTTCATGAGTGCCTTGTTTTTCAATGCAGCAAAGTATTCCATTGTGTGAATATACCAGAGCTTCTCTATCCATTCATTTGTTGATGGGTACTTGGGTTGTTTCTAGCTCTCTGTTATTGTGAACAAAGCCACAATAAACATGGGTGTGCATATATCTGCTTAGGTGGTGGTTATGGTTTCTTTAGAGTAAATTCCCAGTAATGGAATTGCTGGGTCAAATGGTATTTCTATGTGCAACTTTTTGAGTCCCAAGCCCTCTTGATTTTCAAATGTGTTTCCTCATTTGAGGCTTATGATATTTAGAACAGGTATTTTATCCCTAGGAGACAGAGGTTGAAACTGAGGCCTGAAGTCTTTCACATCTGGGCCTATTGATGGCAGAGTGACAGTGGACTCACATTCCTAGCCATCAGCACTGTCCTGGACAAAGGTTACTCAGCCATGCCCCTCCTGTGTGCTCTTTGGCACCACATGTTAAGCCAAGACCGGCATGAGGAACAAGCCGTCAAGGACCTATGCCAAGGAGCCCAGAATGGGGGCACCAGATAGACTCATCATAACCCAGCTACCATCGTCTTAGTCCAAAATCACCCTCCTGAGTGGGCCTTTCCAAGCAGCATGGCTATTCATCTGCTCTTAAACAACTGCAAATTACAATTCTCAACAACCACCACAGGCCACCTGCACCCTGCACTTCATGACTTATAGAGCTGAGCACCGTGCTGAGGTCTTCTGTTTCTCTTTAACAATAACAGCACTGGGAGAGAAGATGGACTCCTGTCTCCAGCACAGAGGTGAGAATTCATGCCCCAGGGGGTGCTAGGCCATGTGCATGAGGTTGCCTGTACTGTCCACGGGCTGAACCAGGCCTGGAAGCCAGGGCAAGCCCTATGCTGTTAACACTTCGGTGCTTTGAAGATCCCTGCTAGTACACTGGTTAAAGTGCTAAGCCATTAAGCAAAGGATCAGTGGCTTAAACTCACCAGGCACCCTGTGGGGAGTAGACCAGGCAGACAGCATTCATGAAGGCCTACAGTCTTGAAGCCCCACAAGGCTGTTCTATTCTGCCTACAAGGCTATTAGAGTGGCACTGGTTTTGGCAGCAGCGGGTTTGGTTTGAATTTTGGGTTATTTGGTTTACAGGTAGTTTGTTTCCTAGGTCCTGGGGATCTGAGTAAATAGACTCGTTCACATAGATCCTAAGCAATCTTTCAAGTGGAAATTTCAGGGGGCCATGCACCTTAGTAGGGAAGTCTGATGGCTTGATCTGGAGGCAGCTGCACCAAAGGCCATGTCATTTTAAAGGGTCAAATTCGCCAGCAGCTCTGAGGGGGAAAGGGAACCAAGGTGGTGGCACTGCCTGGCAGGAACCAGCCAACAGACTCCTGCCCCAGGAGGGACACTCAACCATGAAGTGTACAGACTCCCAGCCAGTGCATGTTCCAAGGTCATCCTCAGGCAGCGGAAGCTGACTCCAATTTTCAAATTCTCTAAATGGTTATTTTGTAACCTTCAAAGTCACAGAACAGTGGGTGCTCAGACTTCTCCTTTTACAAAAGGGGAAAATAACCCACCAAAAGATGGGAGATGTGCCTCCGGGTGGTTCCCTGTCTGACTGCGCAGCAGGATCCAAGGGCTGAGAGAGACTCCAGCTTGGCTTGGGGTGAGTTCCATATACCCAAAGGCAGGCCAGCCTCATCTGACACCCAAGTTCTCCCACCGTGGGGGTTAACTGGAACCCAACAATCTGCTTTGATACTATCCATGTTGTGACTGTAAGTCCCCGGAAGATGACTAAGCCCATCCCTATGAGTGTCCAGCCAAACTCAAGCACCCAGGCAAGTGATTATGCCGGCATGCCCAGGGCCAGGAGCCTGCAGAACTGCCGACAGGAGGAACCCCTAGCACCCTGGCAGCACTCTGACAAGTCACTCTCTGCCAGGCACTAAGAAGAGGCCATGCTGGCTGTCCACAACTTGTAAACTGCACTCAGAGACCTTACAGTGCTCTTGCACCTCCACCTACACTCTGCACAGGCGTTTGCTGAGCACCTACTGTATGCCAGGCATCTGCTAGGAGCTGGCGAGGACAAATCACAGGTCCTGCCCTAATGGCACTGAGAGCCCTGTGGGAAGGGGCATCAGCTCTATACCAGCTCAGGGATAACTACACAACAAAGACACAAACTGGACATGGCATAAAAGGTGAGGGCAGGCCTCTCAGAGAAGGGGACACCTGAGCTAAAGCCACACGAATGACTTAAAAAGAGGTGGCACTGGAGAAGTGTGCAGCAGTGCAAAGGCACTGAGGCAGGACCACATTTAAAGTGCTTGAGAACAGCCAGGAGTCCGTGTGACTGGAATAGGGTGAGTGGAAGACTCTGGAAGGAGAGATGAGTCTGGAAAAAATGACCATGGGCCAAATCATATGTGACGGTCCAGTAATGTTACTCTAAGGAACTTGTCTTGAAAAAATAAACACATCTCCATGAATAGGTGCCTCCTTGGAAAGCAGGAAAACTTTGTAATTTCCAGCTACCATTAAGGAACATTTTAATCAAAGACCTTCAATGAGATGAATTGATTCAGTGACTGGGGTAAAGGGGAAGTGTGTCAGGGACAGTAAAATTGGTACAGGATAGAGCTGGGTTTAGGATTGTTGTACATACGGTTGTTATGAGTCACAGGCGATTCATCGGCACATAATAACCACTATAGAAGAATCTTGGTCAAAAAGAGAAAAATTAAGAACAGAATTTTACATTTTTCCAGTCTTTCTAGAGTCATACAAACTAAATGAGTTGCTGTAACTATTCTCCTGAGTAACTTTTAAATTTCAAATTAAAAAAATCAAAATCCTCTGAAGTCTTCTTAAAGTCGAACAACAGTTAAGCGTAACTAGTTAAAAAGAAAAGTTAGCTTTACATGATGCTCTTTTAAGAACTATATGGGATTTGACTGCTGGTAGAAACTTGAAAGAGTATACAGGAAGCTTAGGGGAGGTGGTTTTATGTTAGAAGGGGAACAGCAACCCAGTAGAAGGTGGGGTGAGAGGGTCACACAAGTGGAAGAATGTAATCAGGGTCTGTGGACTGGACATGGAGACACTGGAGAACATTATGCTATGGAGATTCTCACCAACAAAATAAACAAAAGTTCTGAAAAGAAAACCAAAGCAGAATTCCACACACAAAGCCCACAAGGAAAGGAAGCTCATGGGCAACCCACGTGGCTGTGCACATAAGCACTTGACTACAGACTGAAGACAGGGAGACTTCACCACGGCCACATGCTCCCAGAGACCCCTGGGAAGCATTCAGCCATGAGGTCACAGCATCATGTAGTGAAAGCAAGGCAGCGTCTGCACCAGGCACAAATCGATCGCTTGCTGGGTTAGAGGATGAAATATGGGGAAACAGCTCTTTTTTTCCTTTTTCAAGTGTTATTTAATGTGGTTGTGTATTATTTTTATAATTACAAAAAAAATGTAAGGGGAAAGTGTATTCAGAGAAACCAAAGGTTGAATGGGGTAGGCAGGGGAAGGCTGGTTTCCCTTCCTCATGCCACCTCCTCCTGCACTGTTGTGGGGTTTCTCACCACACCTTCTGGAAGCCAGACAGCAGGGATCACAAGGCCCAGAGTGGACACCTGGGTCCCCAAGGATGGAGGAGCTTCACCCCAGCTCCTTGGGCACAAAGCATCGCTGGACTTGAGGAACTCGGATGTCTCACTCAGTGCTGTCAAGTAGGGATTAGCTCGTAGCTGACCCTCCCTCCAGTGAGTATCCTGGATGGAAAATCACATGGGAGGAGATGGTCCAGGTTTCTCCTGTGGAGCAGCTGATGGAGTCAAAGCTCAAGAGGGCTTGATGTTTAGATGGACAGTAAAACTCCCTACAGATTATGCCACCAGAGAGTTCCTTTACTGCTAAAGACCACTTGACAGCACATCACTCCAAATCCCCACTGGCCTTTGTTGCCAGGGGCTACTATCTGTCCCTTCTGAATGGGTCACTGTAAGGACATGGGCGGCCCACCATCTCTTTGGTACCCACGCTCAGTCTGGGTGAGTCCAAGGTGCTCTAGTCCCTCAGTGTCATCTACCTAGGTCAGCTCTCATGGCACCGACCCCAATGGTGCTGACAGAGGAAATGGCTGGCACCATGCTGCCCCAGAAGCCACCATGGCGTCCACTCTTGGCTTCACAGAGCCTTGGCCCTGCAGGAAACCACTCAGCCTCACCTATCATCTATTCTGAGACCATACCCACCACTGTTTGAGAGGCACTGGAATCCTCAATCTATGCCTCTACCCATTCTCCTCCTGGGCGCCCAGAACTCACAAGTCACCTCCTCCAAGGAGCTCTCCCTGACTCATCCCATCCCAGGGTGCATGCTAGATGACCCAGCCAATATGCATCCACCACAGATCGTTAGAGGACTCAAGCCCATTTCTGTAGCCCACTCTCTCCCACATTTTCTGATGCTCAGGGCTGAGGAATGAGTCCTCTGGACCATGAGCTCCAGAAAGAAGGAAGAAGAGGTGTTGGGGAGTAGAGACAGGGCTCCTGTGAGCTTGGGGACAGGCAGAATGGCCTAGAGAGGGTGCCTGAGTAGGGGAGCAAGAAGAACATGACTGCAGGGAACCAAGTCCTCTTTCGCCATCTCAGCCATCCCCACCTGGTAACTGGCCCTTTATCTGGGCCTCTCAGTGGATTCCAACTCCAAAGCCACCCAGAATTGGCCTGCAAACAGACCTCTAGCTCACAGGGGTCCAGTCTCCGGAAGAAACAGCAAAGGCATGGAGAGCCATTTCAGCTGGTCCCCGGGTCCTAATGGTTTCATAATTTTATCCCCCACCACCTGCTGGTTTCCAGCTGGCCCCAACCCAACACAAAAAGGTCAGATTAAATGAACAGAAACTGCCTGCCAAGGGAGTGGCAAGGTATTTCAGTCGAAGGCCATCTGTGAGCAGGGGCTACCCCGCCTGCTACCAGTGTGGTTTCTGCATCTGTGAAGGCCTTGGGAATGGGATGAATCTATCTCAGACAATGAAATGTGGAAGTAGATAGCCTGACACTGGCCCACAGAGGCTGGAGAGAGAAGGCACTCCTCTGAGCCCTTTCTCACTCTGTGGTCCTCAGAGAAGCCATTTAGCCATTCTGAGCCTCAGTTTTTTTTCCTCTTTGAAATGCATACAATAAATAGGACACACAAGGGGTTGGTAACATAATGGCTCCCTAATTTGGAAACAATTGAACAATACCTTTAATATCACATGTAAGCAAAATCTTGCAGATTATTTATAAATAGCCAGAAAAGTACACTGACAGGGAACTGTAGAAATTCAAGCTGGATTTAGAAGCCATGGTGCTAGGGATACCATCACTGATGTCAGGATACTGGCTCAAAGTAGAGAATACCAGAAGGATGTCTATCAGTGTTTTTTTGACTGTACAAAGGCATTTGACTGTGTGGATGATACAAATTATGGCTAACAGTGGGAAGAATGGGAATCCCAGAATATTTAATTGTACTCATGCAAAATGTATACTTAGACTAAAATGTTATTATCCAAAGAGAGCAAGGGAATACTGTATAGTTTAAAATTGAGACAGTTGTGTATCAGTGTTGTATCCTTTCCCCATATCTATGCAATCTGAATGCAGAGCAAAACTTTCGAAAAGCTGAACTTTATGAAGAAGAATCTGGTATCATGATCAAAGGAAGACTCATCAACAACCTGCACTGCACAGATGACACAGCCTTGATTACTGAAAGTGAGGATCTGATGCACTTGCTACAAACCAAGGACTACAGCCTTCGATATGGATTACATCTCAATATTAAAACAAAAATCCTCACCATCAGTTCAATGGGCAGCATCATGATAGATGGGGGAAAAGATTTAAGTTGTAATGATTTGATCTTACTTGGATCCACAATTTTCTTGGGGTTTTTTTTTTAATTTAAAAACTAATTTTTTATTTAGTTAAGGGCGCCGGGACCAACAATCATCAGCTGCCCAGTAAACAAAAATTATGCTTCCAAAATCTCTTGATGTCGATTCCGCACGTAGAGCAATAGAGTTGCCCTACGTCTGCCACTTCAGATCCACAATTTTTATAAACGTTGATCCCCTGGTATTACCAGTCAAAAAATCAAGAGATGTATCAAATTGAGAAAATCTGCTGTCAGGGACTTCTCTAGAGCACAAAAGAGTAATGATGTCAGTTTAAAGATTAAGGTACACCTGATCCAAGCCATGGTCTTCTCAACTGTTTGTTATGCATCTGAAAGTTGCCAATGACTAAAGATCAAAAAAGAAGAATCAATGCCTTTTGAGCTGGGGTACTGGAGAAGAGTACTGGGTATCTCATTGACCACCAAAAATAAATAGATCTGTCCTGGAGAAAGTGGAGGTAAGGAGAGTGAAACTCCACCTCACATACTTTGGGCATGTTGTTAGGAGGGGCCAATACTTGGAGAAGGACATCATGCTTGGAAATGTTGAGGGTCAGCATAAGAGAGGAAGACTCACAACAAGATGGATTGATGTGGTGAAGCTCAAGTGTGCTAGAGATGGAGAAGACGACACAGGATAAAGCAAGGTTCAGATATGCTGTTCACAGGGCTGCTATGAGTTGTAGTGTAAGCTTTCCTTGGGCCTCAAAGCCTGAGGAGATGAATCTTTCCTCCTCTCCTAAAGTCCAGTCCAGAGGCACAAGGCCACCTACACAGTTTATGTCAACAGATAGCAGAGGCAAGAAAAAAAAAAAACCCCAAAAAAAAACAACCTGGCTGGAGGACACACAGGCCCAAAAGCCGGAAGAGGGGTTGGCTAAATGATCAGTAGCCCCCTGATCAAGGGACATTTCCTATTGATTAGAGACTATAAAATCCCACCCCTGCCCTCACTCTGGCCTCGTTCTAGGAGCCACTATAACTCCCAAAACACTAGTAGCTAAGCGATCATCTGAAGTCACCTCTTCTACCTAGCTTAAACTAACCTCCCTCACCACAATCTATTACTGTAGCACAGCATCCCCTCCAAGTTGTGATGAGTGTTATTAGCCTTTCTATTACAACACAGGGCTAGTACAAACTAGTACAATCATTTACTTACCGTCCCATGTAGAGAGTCCTGCTAACGGACGCCTACTCCCACAGTGTGCTGACAGGACAAAGGGATTATACAGTAGGAAATCTGGGAGAATCTGGCAGTCAGTAAGGGTCTGTCAACACTAAAGGTGAGCAGTGGCTTTGCTTCATAAGACTGGCCAATAGGAAGTAAACCGTCAAGTATTAGACAACATAAAACTAGAAAAAAATTTTGCCAGAGCGAAGGTTAAAGCCAATCTCCACCCCTGACACCACAAACCATCCCTCTATACTGAACTACAAGCAGATTTATCCCTCCCCTACTCAGAAAGAAATCTGTTTATAGATCTGGAAGAACGTATTGTGTCCACACTAAGGTGTCCATTTGCTGGGTGTGTGAAGGAGCTCGGATGAGTGAATAATGACCATGGTATGGGACCTCCCCTTACTTACTAGCATCCCAAAACTCCAGCTCTTACTTATACTCTCCAGGAATGTCCAGAGTCCTGGAAAATTACTAACTCAGTTTAAAAACTGGGTAATCATGTGGACTACCAAAATCATGCCATAGACCGAAGTTCTTGTCACCAAACCTTAACTACCAACACCTCAACAACAAAGTGGTAGCCAGAGCTCCCGCTCACTCCTCAAGCCTGGTCTCCTAACTTGAACCACCTCAGTGGTGTTTGGTCCACAAAGGCCTGGAACTTCACTAAGGCCACTAATCCCTATGACATCCTTGCCTAGGCAGGCTCTGGACCAACCCCATGAATACTAGACTACAAGAGACTGCCTCTGCTGGATTCTTTTGAATATGGGGAACCCATGCTTACTCTTGACTCTCTCATAGCTGGCAGGGTGCTTGTTTCCTTAGCACTATTAAACCTGCACTATTAAACTCATTCTACTCCTAAAACGGTCAGGCAGTGCACTAGGAGTCTCTATATAAGACGGCCTGCACAGAAATAAACAGTCTTTACAGGAAGGAGGGAGCCAGCAATGGCAGGAAGCCATATGGTCACTCTAATGCATTATCAAATACTATGGCCTAGTCACTTGGGAAATTAATGTTCATGGGATGCTGCATCCCTAAATACACGCTAAATAGATTACAAGCAGTTTCAGAAATAACTATTAACCAAAACACCTCAGCCCTAGAGGTGCTCACACAACAACAGAGCCAAATGTGTGCATCAATTTATCAAAACAGGTTAGCATTAGATTACTTGCTAGCAGAAGAGGATGGGTTTTGTGGCAAATTCAGTATATCCAACTGTTATCTTGACACAGATAATAATGGAAAAGCAGTACTAGAAATTACTTTAAACATTAGAAAAGTAGCCCATAAACCTGGTTCAAACCTAGAAAGGACAGGACCCACAATACCTTTCAGGAGGACGGTTCTCTAATCTCAAAGAGTTCAGAACCCTAACAGGGACAGTGATACTCATCACTGCATGGCTCCTGCCCCTCCCCCATGTTAGTCCTCTGGGAGGAAAAGCTATACAAACTCTTGCTGAAACTACAGTCAGGCGCCAAATAGCCTAGACAATGCTTCTGCTGCAGGGACGAAATGGATAACAAATCATCTCCCAGAATTATGCTAAAAATTTTAGGGGTTTTAGGGATTTAGGATTACCCTAAAAACTAATTTTCTCTTTTCAAGGTGCCCACACCTCCCCGTGTCACATTTTGAGCAGTTAATGAGAAAGTCACCCTGCTACCTCCTTTTTCCCATTCCTATAACCGAAAAGATGGGGATGTGAGCTTTTCCTTGGCCCTGAAAGCCTGAGAAAATGACTCACCCCTCCTCCTCCTAAAGCCCAGCCCTGGGGTGCAAGGCTACTTAAGTCAGCAGCCTAGGTCAACAGAAAACAAAGGCAAGAAAAAATGGCTGGAAGGCCAGAAGAGGGGCTGGCCTAAGTAACATGGGATCAAGTGACATTTCCTGTTGACTAGGGTATATAAACCCCGGCCCTGCCCACACTCTGGGCTGATGCCATTTTCAGCCTCAGCTTGCCTATACCTAGGTGCTACTTAAACAGGGTGTGGCTACACACAGCCGTCAGTGTTGTCTGCTGGCATGTTTTCTAGGTTTGAACAAATCAAGGGACTGGAACAAGATCTTTCAAATAACAAAGGCAATCTTGCTTGCTGAAAGTGAAGAGGATTTGAAACACTTGCTGCAGAAGATCAAAAGTTAGTCTTCAATATGGATTACATCTCAACCTCAAGAAAACAAAAGTTCTCATCACCAGATCAATCAACAACATCAGGATATACAGAGATAAAATTTAAATCATTAGCAATTTCATTTTGCTGTATCCACAATCAACACCCAAGGTGACAACATTCAAGAAATAAAAAGTTGTGTTTCACTGGAAAAGCCTGCTGTCAAGTACCTCTCCAAAGTCCTAATGAGCAAGGATTTAAGTTTAAAGACTAAGGTATGCCTAATCCAAGCCATAGTATTTTCTATTACTTCCTACGCATCTGAAAGTTGAACAATTAATAAGGATAACAGAAGAAGAACCATGCCCTTGAACTGTGGTATTAGAGAATAATACTGGATATCCCATGGACTGCCAAAAGAACAAACAGATATGTCTGATAAAAGTACAACCAGGGTGCTCCTTAAAGGCAAGGATGGTGAAACTTCATCTCACTTACTTTGGGTATATTCTCAGGAGAAACCAGTTCTTGGAAAACTATATCATTTTGGGAAAAGTGGACGGTGAGAGAAAGAAAAGAACCTCACCAACATGGATTGGCACAGTAACTCTTAACAGTGGGCTTGAGCCTAACAATGAAGTGACAATGGTGCAGGATAGAGCAAGGTTCAGATCTGTTGTTCATACAGTCGCTTTGAGTTGTAACTGACTTGACGACACCTAACAACAGCAAATTCAAAGTAGGGAGCTCTGGTAGCTACAGACAGTTGCAGTGTTAAACCAAAGGCTGCATCATTAGGTTCAAATCCACCAGCAGCTAAAATGGAAGAAAGATAGGCAATCACCTCCCATGCTATTTGCAGCCTCCAGAAATGTGCTGGAGGGTCAGCTGTGAATTGGTTCTGATCTGACAGCAATGAGAGAGAGAAGGCAAGGTCAGACTTGTCTCTGGAAAAGTGGAGGACCAGAGAAGAAGCATAACAAGATGCAATGATGGTGACTGCAACAGTGGGCTTGAACACAGCAGAGACTGTGAGAGTGGAACCAGATCAGCAAGCTTTGATCTGCTATAGAGAGGAGTGTGGTGAGTCAGAGTCCTCTCTGCAGCACCAAACAACAACCACACAAAGCCATCCATTCTGATCTCCAGAAGGTGAGACTGTGTTAGGGAAAAAGGTTACAGATGGGTTAGAAGATTGCTAAATAAACCCAAGCCCAAGGCCACAGCCATGGAATCCATTCTGCCTCACAGTGACCCGCCAAGGAGAGCAGAACTGCCCCACAGAGTTCCCAAAATTGTAATCCTCAGAGTCCTGGTGGCATATTTGGTTATCAGGAGAAAGGTGAGCAGTTTCCCTACTTAAAGACTGACAGCCTTGGAAGTCTGATGGAGGGCCACTGTGAGCCACACTCAACTTAATACAGTGGGTTTGGGGGTTTCCTCTTTACAGAAGCTGCCTGTCCATCTTTCCCCCATGAATTGGCTTATGGATCCATGCCATGCCAATCAAGCAGTTGAGTGTTTAACCAGTGTACCACCGGGTTCTTTCTAGACCTACAGTGACAAGTGTTCCTAAGTGTGGAAGTAGGAGAAGATGAGAAGGCCACCATGATACCATGTGAGAAAGACCAACCCAACACAGCTGATTGTGAAGATAGAGGTAGGGCCGCAAGTCATAGAATAAGGCAAAAAACACATTCTCTCCCAGAACCTCCAGAAGTGAACCAGTCCCACTGACCCCTTGATTTTAGTCCCAGAGCCATTCTGGACTTCCAACCTTCAGAATGTTAGCAGAACACAAATTTCCATTGTTTCAAACCACTAAGTCTGTGGCCATTTATTACAGCAGTCATAGGAAGCTGATACCAGCACCTTGCACAGTGAAGATAGAAAAACCACACATGTATCAACACCCAACACAGTGCCTGCACAGTGAGGAGGGCCCAATAACTGTCAGCCCATGTTATCACCCACCACACACCCAGCAGACTACTGGCTTCCAACAGCCCCTGGAGCAGACAGAGCAGCATGCCTTCTATGGGAAGCCCTGGGTTGGCGCTCAGGCAGATCCTCAGGGTGGCCCCATCTCTCATCCTGCAGAGCTGCACAGAGCTAAGCAGGAGGAAAGTCGTGTCTTGCTCTTCTCAGCACCAGATCCAGCACAGTGGCTCCTACCTCATAGGACTGACATCTATCTGATCTCTGGAGATATTTTAGGCTTCCTAGGTGATTCTGTGTGCACAAATCTAGACAAACGTTGCCCAAAACAATGGTCAAGGTGTCTTTTCATATGTAGATAATAACAGTCTGGATTGGAAACCTCACCTAAGTCATCTAAGCCAGAGGTTACAGTGCAGGCAGTTCCAACTCCTCTCTGCCCCATAAGCACTGGTGTGGGACAGACCCACAAAGTTTCAAATGACTAGGGGGAGGAAGATTACCAAGCCTTCCTTCCAAAATACCTCAGGGTGGACTCAAACTTCTAATCTTTGCATTAGCAGCCGAGTTCACTGTTTGCATCACCTAGACACTCGTCACCTTATCCTTAAACAACCCTGAGAGGTGGACATTACCCTCAGTATCTCCGTGTCAGAGACAAGAGAAATGAAGTCCCAGAAGGCAAAGCAACTTGCCACCATCTCATTCGCAATGATGAAGTCTGGGGCTAAAGGTACCCCAATCTAACAGCAAAGTCTCTCCTCTTGGCCCAAAGCATGTAAACTCTCCTGAATCCAGAGAGGAGGAAAGTAGGTCCAGTGAGGGGCCAAGGTATCCCAGCAAAGAAATAGCCCAGGAGTTCAGACCCAACTGCAGGTCCAGTCCAGATGCTGGTTATGGGCTGGGGTCCAAATAAAAGGGGTCTGATTTCTCTTGATTATGCCTTTCCTACAATAATTGGGCCAACTTCAGGGGATAGGGAACCTCAGAAATCTCAGCAGCTGCTCTGGCTTGGCCTGTTTTAGGCAGAGTATGACACTCCAGGGAAACACTGCATCCTGGCCCCCAACACTGAGGACTGCAAGTGACCAGTGGACACTCAGCAAAGCACCACACAGAGTCTAGCCTCAGGATATACCTGCCTGACCCCCACCAGCTGAGGAGGCGAGCCCTCGAAACCCAACCTCACCCCAGTTCCCCTTCCAATACCAACGAAACACGGGACTTCCACCTGTGATTCCTGCCCCGGCAGCACTTGCTCCTGGGGCCGCCGTGGAGAGCTGGATTCAGGAAGTTGAAAGACATCTTCAGTTCTCCACTTCGCATTTTCACTTTTCTTATCAGAAAGGTGCATGACTCATCCTGTAAGCTAGGTGCCACATTTCTAGTGGAACCACCTTGATATTAAGGGTCCTGAAACTCAACTCTCCCACTGTGTGTCCGTGTTAAGGTAGAGGGTTGAGGCCAAACGAAATTCAGAACGAGAAGCAACACAATAGAAACAAGAAGAGTTAAGGACCAGAACCAGGAGGTCACACAACTGCAGAGAGGCCCTATCCCACCCAACCTGGCTCTACAAAGCAGAGATTTCTGCAAGCTGAGCCACTACTTCCCTAGGGAACCAGCCCCCACCCAGGAGAGGGCCCAGTTTCCCAAGTAGACAGAAGCATGACACACAAAGATCACTTCTTCTCTCTAAGCATCAGCCCCCTCACCTGGGAAAGATGTCACAATTACGCCAGGGTCACTGCGTGGCAGAGGCCCAAGTCCCACACACTCATCTACTGGTGTTATTCACTCTCCTTCCTCTCACAGAGTTTGTCCATGTTGTCAGGAGAGCCCAGTCCCTGGAGAAGGGCATTGTGCCTGGCACAGCGGATTGTATGTGTAGCAGAATATGGGTGCAGTACTGGGCTCAAATTCAGCAGGGATTGAGAAGACAGCGCTGGACTGGGCAGCATTACATTCTGTTGTGCATCATGTCGCCATGACCCAGAGCTGATTCAACGGCAGTCAACAACGTTAATTCTGGAATGACTCACTGAGAACCTATATAGTCCATCAACTAAACAGTGGTCTCCAATGGTTAGGTGATCAGCCCCTCAGTGCTCCAAGCATTACACTGAGTGCAGCTGAGGACATGGGGTCCATTAGGGCCGAGAACCCGGCTGCTTTCCATTTAGGGTCCCTCTTTAAAAGATCTCAGAGGTGCTAACAGATAATACCCTGAGCTGCAAATCAAACAGAAGGCTCAATTCCACCCAGAAGTTCCTAGGAAGAAAGGCCTGGTAATCTATGAACAAAAATCAGCCACTGAACCCCTAATAGAACCGAGTTCTACTTTGATTCACATGGGGTCACCATGATAGAACCAACTCACAACAGCTGGTTTTTTCTTTAAAATATCCACAAAATTTTTGCAGAAAAGCCTACAGTTTAGCTCCATTGGCCTTGGGGTGTATTGTAGCCAAGGCAGGACTCCTGCAGGGCTGGGCCCAGCTCTGAGGTGATCTCCTCCATGTGCACAGAAACTCCAAGAGCATCCAAATCACTGAGTGCACACACACGGACGGAGCTCTGCCTCTCAGGCACTCGGGAGCCTGGATGACGAGGAAGTATGGACAGAGGGGTGGGGGGAGAAGGACTGACCTGATGTGTGGAAATGCATGAGAGAGTGGGGATAGCAGTGGCAAGGAGCTGGGATAGACTACACAGAGAACAGCGTGAGACAGATGAGCCTTAGTGGCATAGTAGTTAAGGGCTGCTAACCAAATGTTAGCAGTTCAAACCCATCAGCTGCTCTGAGGAAAAAAGATGAGGCTTCTGTGACTATGTTAGGCCTTAGAAAGCCTGGAGTATGTCTCGTCTGTCCTGCAGGGTGGCTAAGAGTCAGAATGGACTCAAAGGCAGTGGCTTTGCTTTAGGTTTTGGAAGATCTTGTCAGGTGAAGGCGCAACAGCCCAGGAGCACAACTGCATGTCTTGGAGCCTGGAAGTTACTAAACATTAAGCAGAGAATAGATGTGAGCCTGTTCTAGAATGTTCTCTTTGGCTCTTTCATAGATGAAAGAGTACAACTCTCAAAGGCTCTCAAGGATCTGGAGACCACAGGAGAGGCTCTTCACTCTATTTAAAGAGACAAACTTAGTGGTAACCACTAAGATAAACCAAATCAAGTCAATCTCCATTCTGACCTTTTATGACAGAGGAGAACTGCCCCAGAGATCCCAAGACTGCCAAATTTAGAGAGGCAGGCTGCCTCATCCTTCTCCCTTGAAGCTTCTGGCAAGTCTGAACCGCCAATCTTTCTGTTAGCAGCCCAACACTTAGCCCACAACATCATCAGGACAGAACAGCTCTAAATCACGGTAGGGTTTAAGTTGAGGAGCTGGGTGGGGTGTGGCGTGACCAGATTTATGTGTCTAAAGATCATCCTGTCTCCTGGGGAGAGAGCAGATGGGAAGGGTGGTCAAATATCTGTAGGGAAAGCAAGGACCTCACAATGACAATAATCAAGGCAAGAGAAGATGATGGTTTTGAGGGGTAAGGAGGCAATAGTGACAGGTCTCAGAGATCAAGAAGTCAGAGAAGGAGTGAGTCTTTTGTTTGTGGGGTGTGGGTGGGAATGAGGTACCTGCTTCTATAGTTTGGGAGTCCAGGAGGTATTCATTCCACAGGCCCAAACCCAGTGCTGAGACATTACAGGTCTCTGTTAGTGGTGGCTGCCCCAGGAAGTCATCCATGCATCAGTCAGAGGCAGCACATGTGTTGCTGTTATGCTGAAAGTTATGCCACCAGTGTTTCCAGTAACAGCAGGGCCAAGGTTTCAGCAGAGCTTCCAGACAACAGAGGAAGAAAGATCTGGTGACCTAATTCTGAAAACCATGGCTCAAAGAGCACTGACCGATGAGTGTAGGAAGAGGCAGCCCGAACCAGGGGACACTAACTCTCCACAGTGCTCATAGCCAGGGACTCCATAAGACCGGCAGCTGTGGTAATGGTGCAGGACCCAACAGCGCTACACTGTGCATGAGCTCATCATGACAAAGTCAACACAAAACGTGGCCATGCGAACACCCAGGACTGACCTGGGAAGCTCAACCCCAGGGATAGGCAGACTAAGAAGAGCCAGTAGATGGAAGTCCCACCTGGTGAGGGAACTGATGCTCTTAACACACCTGAGAGGAGATGAGCTCTGGGGGTTCCCTCAAGTGACATAACCCGAGCAGTCACAGGAGACCCTATTCCTCCACTGCCAGTCCCTGCCCGTCTCTGCCTGGCCCCCTCTGACACTGTGTGTCCACACCTCCCTGAGAGCAGTACACCTCACTTTATTGTATTTCACATATAATTGTAGTTTTTCCACAAACCAAACATTTTTCACAATCTCACAACCAACAAGTCCATCAGTACCATTTTCCCAGCAGCTTGTGCCCACTGCCTGTCCCTGTATCCTGTTCTGGTCACTCTCACAGGATTTCAAACTTTCTCATCTTGGCTATTGCACACTTGGTAGACTATAGTCTACTGTCAACACAACTTTTCCACATGCTGGAAAACAAAAAGCTTTATTCTGAAATTCACTTTACTGCAATGGTCTGGAACTCTCCCCAAACTATCTCCCAGGTGTGCCCCAACTGTATGTTCACAAGAACTCGGCGACGTAAGGTCTCCAGTGACACTTGCTTCACAAGTGAGCCACTCGGAACACAGAAAGGCAGCATCTCTTGTCCAGCTCAGGTAGCAGCTCTGAGGTACAGCAGGTCCTACAGCCTGACCACGATCCTCAGGTGTGCTCGGGGCCAGCACTCATGCCTATGACAGCTTCTCATCCCATGGTACCACATTATCCACTGCTCAACCCTTCTTGAGGGCCCTGGGCTATAAGGAACTTTGCTGTTCCATCTGCCTAGAGCTCCTCAGGTCAGGGTGAACTTTCCATGCTCCGGAGTGGGGCTCAGGTCCCTTCCCTTTAGGTCCTGGGGAGACTCATGCCCCACTGGAAGAAGTACCTCTTAGAAATAAAAGAAAATGAAGCTGAGTTAAAAATTAGCACAGGACACTCACTGCAGAGAGCACAAGACCTGGTTTCCTGTGTGTCTTCAGTTTTTTTTTTTTAAGACTTCCAGAAAAGTTTCCCCCCCACATTGTAGAGCAAAAGGTTAAAGAATGCAAATGTGGGGGCAGTGTCCCTACTAGACTCCACCCAAGAGGAAGCCCAGGGCAGCAGATGCCACGTTACAGAGGTCAAGGAGTTCAGACAGGTCATGATGTTGTCAAGTCACAAACCACAGAACAAAATCCTGCCTGGTCCTGCACTATCCTCACCATCTCTGCTGCACTCGAGCCCCACATTGCACTTTCTCTCATTGTGGATCTTCCTCTCTCTCACTAACCTGCTCTCTACTGTACCAAGCGTGATGTTCTCTAGGGACTGGCCTCTCCTGGTAACAGGCCCCAAACATGTAAGACAAAGTCTCCTCATTTCTCTTCAAAGGGCATTCTGGCTGCACTTCGTCCAGGACAGTTGCTTGTGCTTTTGACTGTCCAGGGTGTGTTTAGTATTCTGTGCCAACATCACAATTCTAAGGCAACCAGACACGAGGGGTCAAGGTCAGGCAGTCATCAAGAGCCAAACCTCCTGCGGCCTTGCATGCCAGGCCTGGCCCTGTGCTCACCTCTGGAGTAGACAGGTCACAAACGAGGGAGACAATGGACAAACAGCAGTTCTGAAATCTCTATCATTTGCACCTAATCTAAAGGTTGCAAGTAGAGGGTCAGCAGTTCAAACCCACCAGCCCAAAAGATAAGGCAGTCTGTTTCCACAAACATCACAGCCTTGGAACCAGTCAGTTCCCTCTGTCCCCCAGGGTTGCCTTTAGGAGGAACTGGCTCGGTGGCAGTGGCTTTACTTTTCTTGGTTCTGGGTGTAACAGGACCAACAGTGGGCAGGGGATGCAGCTGCACATGGCACCTGGGGACCTGAACCCCCACAGCCCTGACCCACATCCGGACCTTGCTGTCGGGTGGCCTGAGTATGGGGCTCGCCCTGCTCAGCCTCCTTCCCTTGCCTGAGAAATGGAAACACCGGCCCTGGAGCTCCTTCCTCACAAAGCTGTGAGAACACACACAAACTGGAGAAGTGGGGAGTAGACCAGTACCCCCCAAAAAAAGATATCTATATCCCATTCTCCAGAACCTAAAGGTCTATTTGTACCTTGGAAAGCAAAGGGGAATGGTGACTACAACAAGTGATGTTAAAGTTGGTAACTGGTTACCCTTGAATGGAGTGAGGCTCCTGGACTGTTTAGGTGGGACGTTAGGTAACAAGGGTGCAATCTAATGTGTAGATGGAAGAGACCTTAAAGCCAAGAAATGTTGTGAGTCCTCCCAGTGCCGCCGCGTAGCAGCAGTCTTGCAGAGCTGCTGCCCCTTGCAGTTTCTGAGGCTGGAATCTTTACGGAAGCAGTCTGCCTCACCTTGCTTCCAAGAAGCAGTTGGTGGGTTGGAACCACCAACCTTTTGGTCAGCAGCTCAACACAACCCACTGCTCCAACCAGGCTCTTTCCCACCCCCCCCACACTTCTTATAGATGAGAAATTCCCTAAATACTACAGAAAGGGGTCTAAATACTAGGTCACCCAAATCAATGGCCAATATTCAATTTTATCAATTCGGGTTGCTTCTGACTCACAGTGACCATCCATCAGACTTCTCTGGCTGTAAGTCATAAAGGAATAAACTGCATCTCTTTCTACTACAGAGCTGCTGCTGGATTTGAACCATGAGAGAAGGAAAGCCTTTGGGTTAGCAGCACAACTCACAAAGGCCACCAGAGTTCTCCATAACAGCAAGGGTTCAATCCACCTTGATTGGGTAAAGGAGTGGACAGACTGACTTACTGGCAGTGGGCTAGGTGTGGCTGGATTTCATTCATGCAGTCAAGATGGGTTGGACACATACTCGCTGTGTTGTAGCAGGTATTAGGCACCGAAGCCAGAAGTCTGAGGGGAGTCGAACACGAGCGGGGCGCAGGCACATGACCCCGGCCCCAGCCTCCGACACCTCGACCCCTGTTTCACCTGAGATCGGGACACAGGAAGCAGGAAGCGGGGTTGGGACACGGGCCTCACTCACATCCTTTCAGCAGACTGCCCCAGCCTAACTCAAGCACACTTGGCCTTGGCAGCTGCAGCTTACAAACAACTCTGCTAGCTGGCCTGCACGTACTCGCAAGCACAGCTCCACAGGACCAGAGGACACAGGGAAATGGCCCTGCCCTCGGGGGCACACATGTGGTCAGTGCCCTACAATGCCGTCACCAAAGCAGCGCCGGGTCATTACCCTCAACACCTGCCTGTCCATTACCCTCTACACCC
>NW_006399822.1:1898093-1898994 GCF_000299155.1 Elephantulus edwardii
GGCCCTGTAGGTGGATCCTTGTGACTGTCTGCCTGTCCAGCGGGTCAGCTCTCTTAGTGGATCCCATGGCTGTCCACTGCGGGCAGCTCAGCCCACCATGAGGCAGGCCCAGCACAGAAGGGCCTGTTTCACGGCCGGGAGAGCGAGGCCCCCAGGCCACGGCGAGCAGCTCAGGGGGAGAGGACAAGCTGCAGAATGTCCTCCCGGTGCCTGGACAGCAGGGACAGAAAGCGCCAGGCCGAGCCCAGGCACGTGGAGCTTGGTCATCAGGCCCGGGGCTGGATGCCGGCCGCTCCACACACCGGTGCACACGCAGGCTGACCGCGAGGGGACGGGCAGCAGGATGACCGCAGGAGGCAAGGCCACGGCTGGCAGCAGGACAGCGGCGGGTGCCCCTCGGTGGACAGTCAGGCGGCGGGTGCCCCTCGGTGGACACGAGGACGGCGGGTGCCCCTCGGTGGATAGTCAGGCGGCGGGTGCCCCTCGGTGGACACGAGGACGGCGGGTGCCCCTCGGTGGACACGAGGACGGCGGGTGCCCCTCGGTGGATAGTCAGGCGGCGGGTGCCCCTCGGTGGACAGTCAGGAGGCAGATGCCTCTCGGTGGACAGTCAGGCGGCGGGTGCCCCTCAGTGGACAGTCAGGAGGCAGATGCCTCTCGGCGGACAGTCAGGTAGCGGGTGCCCCTCGGCGGACAGTCAGGAGGCGGGTGCCCCTCGGTGGTCAGGCGGCGGGTGCCCCTCGGTGGACACGAGGACGGCGGGTGCCCCTCAGTGGACAGTCAGGCGGCGGGTGCCGCTCGGTGGACAGTCAGGTAGCGGGTGCCCCTCAGTGGACAGTCAGGAGGCGGGTGCCGCTCGGCGGACAGTCAGGTAGCGGGTGCCCCTCGGTGGACAGTCAGG
>NW_006399822.1:1899781-1963050 GCF_000299155.1 Elephantulus edwardii
TTTTTTTAAAAGGCGCCATTGGGCTCCTTGTGAGCTAGGAAGGAGGGAAGTGACTGTGGTCCAATGACATTCTCTCCACTGACCAAATGCACATAAATCATGCAGCAGCTGTATCATTGCGGGCAGTGTCGTTATTGAATGATAGGATACAGGGACTCCTGCTTCCAAAGGAGCTCTCATGGCTTCTTGTTGTTGTTGTTGCTGTTGTTGCTGTTCCATAGAGCGGGAACAGTCCCAAAGCTGACCCTCTGGCCAGTTTTTAGAGGCAGTTACTTGCACAGGAGGAAACTGTCCATCCTTCTGGGGAGCGGCTGAGCGGCTTGGTGGCCTCGAACCACGTGCTTTTGGAACTACAGTGCCCTTCTTGCCAGCAGGCTACCAGTGCTCCTTCCTGAGGGTAGACTCGCTGTCCCTGCCTCCACGAGTGTCCCTTCCATTGTCCCCCCAGCAAGCATCCCTTGAGTGTGACGGTCATCGACCACTATTACAACTGAGACGCGATAGTATGAACGCTTTATTAAAAAAACAACACATCTTTGGTATGTTTATAGGAGTCTCCTTTGACATGAAAGAGAAATTGTTAGTCTTGTCTAAAAGTAAGTGTTTTACCTCATACCCCACCTACAAGAAGGTGCCTAATGATGTCGCTTTGGTGTCTAATTCTACATTCTCTGAATCAAATCAAAGAAGATGATGGAAGCCAGGGACACATTTCTTGAGAAAAACAGCTCTGTACTCAAAGTGGTTTTAAGTGGAAAGATCTTGGCTCTGATGGCGTCATGGTTGACTCTCCCACCAGAGAAAGGAAACACTGAGTTTAACCTCAAAACGAGGAAGACCATACTAGTCAAGAAGAAAAAGAGCAGCCTTCTAGACCAGACATCTCTCAGTGCAGTAGGGCTGGGATGTGTCAGAACGTTCCCTAAAGAGAGAGGCTTCAAGGTGAATCTAGAGTGGAGCATGGCCAATAGAGGACCAGGAATCAGTGGGAATGTATTGAACGGTAGCCTGCCAGTGAAGATGAACCTGGCAAAAGCGAGTCAGGAGGAAGTGGCTTTGTGAGTCGTCAACCTCAGAGCAAGCAGGAGAAGCTGAAACCCAACCAAGCAGTGCACAGAGCTATTTTCAACCTTGGGGTTTTCACTCGTTGTCCCCAAAGTGCTCAGGGAGGATGGCCATTCGTGCACAGGCCAGGCCCCCAGCTGACGGAAGAGGACCAAAGATAAGCCCTTTGTGGAGAACCAGGCAGTACAAGAGGCTTCTAGGCAGTGTGTCCTCACTGGGAAGCCGAGGGCACCTAGCTCCCACTCTCTAGATCTGATTTCCTCATTTACTTCCTGGGGCTCTGTATGAGATTCTTCATACCATTGTAACAAATGACCACGAATATAGTGACTTAAAACAATACAAACTCAAAAAAAAAAAAAAACCACCACCACTCCAGTCCGTCTCAGAGAGTGTTTCCAGGTTCATAGATACAGAAATTCTAGATATTTTGACATAGACTCTTAGGGAGGGAGCTCTGGTGGCCTCATGGTAAGAAGGTGCAATCACAAACCACTCCTCTGGAGAAGGATGGGCAGTCTTCTCTCCTGTGACTGACTGTCTCTGAAAACCCGCTGGGGGGTCAGCTATGGGTTGGCTCTGACTTGAAGGCGCACACCAACAACAACACAAACTGTAGTCATCATTTAATATTTTTAGACTAAGTACTTTATTGTTCTGGAAATGTGAAATCCTAACAGCAAGGTATCCACAAGGTTACGTTCCTTCCAGAACTTCTAGAAGAATGTCTGTTTCCTCCTAAGATATTTCTCACATTCCTTAGCTCACAGCCCCCTTCTTCCACCTATCAAGGCCAGCACTGTACTATCTGCAAATCAGTACCCTCACCCTCTCTTTATTCCTATAGTCCTACCTCCCTCTTGAAAGGACCTCAGTGGGTGTACTTACAGCTCAGACAGATCATCCATAATTATCTGTCCAGAGGTACATGGTTCGAATCCACCAGATGCTTTGCTGGAGAAGGCGGAGCACTCTCCTCCTGTGCCAGTCAGATCCGATTTGACAGTACACACACAAAAAAAATAATAATAAATTTTTAAAAAGTTAAAAGAGTCAAGAAGCTGCACGGCAACTCCCGAGTTATCTGTCCATCTCTCAAATCTTTGATGTAAACACTTCTGTAAGGTCCCTTTTGTATTGAAAAGTGGCATAGTCACAGATTCCAGGGATTAGGATGTGAGCATCTTTGGGAATCATTATTCAGCTGACCACATATTCCTTCCCTTCAAACTTTCTAACTGTCTTTGTGGGGGGAATTATTTCTCCACAGGCTCCTGTCAGTTTCCAGAGAGGCTGATATCCGTCATGAGCTTCCTTCCTCAATTTCTACCCAGGATTCCATCCCTTCCACCAGCATCTCACAGGTTCAGTCCCATCACCATTTCCTTCCACAGAGGTGAGGGCAAATGACTTATTAACCTCCACTTGAAAGTCACTAGCAACACTGAGAAATTGACCTCCCGAGATTAGGTTCATAATTAGGAAAAAAATAGCCATTCTAACTTCAAAGGCAGCTGTCCTAGTAACCTGGTTGAGCTGAGACACAACAAAGGTCTGAAAACAGAGCATCTCAAAGGGAAAAAAAATTACTCAGTATCTCCATCGCTCAGCCCCAGGAATGATGAGTTCTTTCTTGATACCTCCTTTCTCAGTTTCCAAGCAAACCCCTTCCTCAGCAGTCCTTGTAACTCCAGGATCAGATGTCTACCTCCAGTTTGCTCCAAGCCTTGTCACCACCCAGCTATTTCTCCTTGAATAAATGCCTTTTTTAAAATTTGTGAGGTGGGTATAAGAAGAGAAGTTATTTCATACTATTGCGGGAGATGATCAAGTGAGATGCTGGGTGTGAAATCATGGGGCCAAGAGCCTGGTTCTGAGCAGGAAGAGAATAGCTGCCTGTTGTGGTGAAGACTTCCCAAACATTAAGGCCCTATGGAAAGCTCTGGGCTTTGTGGGACATGGTCATAAGAGAATGATGAAAGGGTGCTAATCCCAAGACAACTTCCTGCTCCAAAGCAGGAAAGACCCCAGGGACACAGATCATGGCCCTCAGTGGGAACAATGAGTTCAGAAATCTACCTGGTGGAGAAAGGCCCTCCTCTCACCCTACATTCAGTCCATAAATGAGGTTCCATGTGTCTGGAAAGAGATGACAACACTGTAAGGTGATCAATCATGACCTGGACGTTCTGAGAAGATGGAAGTCCTAGGAGCCAGAGACCAGGTGGACCATTAAGATCATAAGGTCGAGGGACATAAAAATTAGTTCAGCCTGACATCTGTCACATAAACATTTCTTTATCTTGTTCTCCACAAACGTGGGACCTTATGGGTCCATATAAGACGAGAACTATGAAGCCATCTCAGTTTGGAGCCCTAGAAAAAATATTGATGGAGGTGGCATTTGAAAATTATCAAGTGGGTGCACCTGTCAAAAGTGAAGAAGCCAGAGAAATGTCAACCCACAAGGCAGCTCCACATCTGGAGGCTTAGAGCTTGCCCTCTCAAGTCATCTCAAGTTGAAACAGGGAGCTGAGTGCGCACTTCAGACAGTCATTGCCTCTGGGAGGAGGGCGGTATCACTTGGATAGGCAGTTCCCAGCAACAGAAGTCAATACCCAGTGAGGACACAGTCACAGCCCAGTAACCCCCATCCCCTGACCCTGAGAGGTCGCCAGAGAGTGTTATCTCAGGATCAGTGACTAGATCTTAATGTCACGTGCTAGGCTAAAAGAGTCCCACAGGTATGTGCTGTTCATGGCAGCTTCACATACAAGAAGATATTACACCTACTCCTCATTTAGGGAGCTCTGGTGGCCTAGTGGTAAGAAGCTGTAGTTAAATTCCATAAAGGACATGGTTCAAATCCACTAGCTTCTTCACGGGAAAAAGATGGGCAATCTCTTCTCCTGCAATTTTCTGCATCTAAAAACCCAGAGGGTCAGTTCCAAACCAACAGTACATAACAATAACCACAACTCATTTAATAACTAACTTGTCATCTGGCATTTTACATTTAGGAAAACAGCTACAGTATCCACTCTCCACCTTTTTTTTTTTCATTAGCAATGTAGACAGTGCATCCAACAGTAACAAAAGGGCAGGAGTAATGCGGTCTGTGCTGGTTAGTTACACATCTACTCGACTGGACTGCGACTCTCAGTAGTTTGGTAGTTACGTATTTGTGTGGTCATCCTCCATTTTCCCGTGACATCCACTTTCCCACAATGCTTTGGACACTAGCATGTCTTTAAGTAAACAGGACGTGTTCTGTGACCATCCCACGATATAGATGAGGAAAGTAAAGCTTAGAAAGGGCAGAGATGGGCTGCACAGCATCAGGGGCTTTATCTCTGGGTGATCCCCAGTCCTAAACCTCTGCGGGGCCCCCTTGGTCTGAGAACAGGAATGACATCCCAAGCTTGGCATTCAAGGTCATTTCCAATTGACACTCACACTCCAGACTTCACCATCACACAGCAGCAGGCCAGGCAGCCTGGCAGCTCATTGCACTGGTACACCACGGTATTTTGGGGTCTCCTCATTTCTGGTCAGACCTTTCAAGAACACCCTCGCCCTCTTTTCAACCTCAAGGCTCCCTCTAAGTATCATTTCTGTGACACATTCAGCAGGGAAAGAGGCCATGCTCTGGGAATCAGAGCCTCCAGCCCTAAGACAACCCATCCCCACATTCCCCAGATAACACCTGTGCTGGGCCCTCAGGTTTTGCCCCAATTTGGTTTCTCAATCCCATGCACCTGGCTGTGGGTTCACACTTCTTAGACCAGATACTAACTCTTACTTTCAACCCAGTCCCATTCTCGATTCCCAGCCTTCCACCCACCAGCTTCTCAAGCTCATGTGCAGAGAATAGCACCTTCTGTGATCACTCCCCATGTCCCTACCCAGCCACGGCCCCGCAACAGGCAGTACTCAAAACAAGCCCACTGCTGTCCAGCCTGCTCCAGCTCGTTGGTTTCAAGGCTCGTAACAGGAGGAGGGTAGCCACCCTCCTCCCATGGAGTCAGCCTTGTGGTGGCAGCAAAACACGCGGTGTGCTGCACCACCAGAACTCCTTTCACGTGGAACAAGGAGGCCTACTATCAGAAAGACTCAGAAGATTGAAGAAACGTATAAAAGAGAAAGGATGCTAGATAGATATCCAAAACCAAAGCCCACTGGTTTCAGTTTGGAAAAGTGTGTATGTTCCTCGTTAAAAAGTGTCTGTTTGGCCTCAGGAACTGTGCCTGCAGTGACCATGAGCCTGCAGGACGCAGTCCCAAGTCCATTTGATTGACCTTGTTTTCCTTGTATTTCAATACGAGTGTGATTGTATCAAAAGCCCAGACTGATTCGTCAACAGAAGTGGGAGTTGCTGAGAGGGCATCTGGGGGTCGGTAGCTCTCCCCTGAGGCTGCAAACTGAGAGGTGGTGATTTGAACCCTCAGCCTCCCTGCAGGAGCGGGCTGAAGCTGCCTGTTTCTGTAAGGTCCACAGCCTCGGGAAGTGGGGCCCTTCTCTGCTCTGTAGACTCACAATGGGCCTGAACGGACTCGGCCGCAGTGAGATTGGGCTTGAGGTGCTTCTGCACCTACCCAACCTCCAAGAATGCTGACTGGGTCAAGTTGTCCAGAGCTAAGCTCCAGGCATGGAAGAGGGACCAAGCTGATGGCCTAGAAAAACCTACAAGTTTTCATGAGCAAGAGAGAGAGGGCAACAATTTTGGCCAAAGTAAAAAATCAGGAACCGAAATAAGGATGTGAGGGAATTGCACTGGGTTTCGGGAAGGCCCGAGTCCCACACCTTCAGCCAGACGTCCACAGGCAGGTGCCCCTTGGGCAGCTGTGGTGGCCACGTGCATGTGGCTGTGTGGAATCTGTTCCATCCTGGGCCTGTGCCAAAGTAACTCTCATACTAATACTTCTCAGACCCTCCTGCACCTGCTCCCCCCACATCCTCCACGTATTCCCTTCAGCATAGTCATTGATCCTCATCCTGGCCCCAGGTCCTCACCAGAGATCCCTTGATGGTCCTCCTTGTCCCTTGGGGATCAGCCAACCCCCACTTCCTCCATGAAGCCCCCATCTCTGCGCTCTGAGCTCTAGACTCAGGGTCACGCCATGACCAAGCACATAAAGCCTTGGATAAGGGAGGCATGAGGAGCCGGGCTTCTGAGAGCAGTGCATCCAATCTCCTTCAGTAAAGGGCTGCTCATGGGAGGACGGCTTGCTCTGCTGCACTGTGAAGACGCTGCGTCAGCAAGGCGACAGGGCCCGGCTTTGCAGCAGCATGTGCCCCCCTCATGTCTCTGTCACTTGTCTGTGGGTCATACCCATAGGACCACTGTCCTTCTCACCACACCTTCACACCCTGACAGACAGCCGCCGCAAGCAGACCACAGACCTGTGTCGTAGAATGGAGTCCAGATCACAGCCATCCTTCACTGGCTTCTGAGGGTCTGAGTGTTAACAGGAGAAGACTGGCCATCTTTCCTGCAGAGCAGTTGATGAATTCGAACTGCCAACCTTCCTGTTAGCAGCCTGTCACACTAGGTGACCAGGGCCCCCTTAATAGACAACAGTCCATTGTAAATATAAAGGCGTTCTAGTGGCCTAGTGGTAAGAAGAAGGTGCACTGCAGTCCCAAAGACACACAGTTCAAACCACCAGCTGTCCACAAAAGAAGGATGGGCAATCTCCTCCTGTGCAGCTTATAGCTTCTAAAACCTGCTGGAGGGTCAGCTATGGGCTAGTTCCAACTGAACAGCCACCGTAACAGCAACAATGCACCTGGGAGCCAGGAAATTGGTGTGACTTGCTTTACTGCAATATTTGGTGGTTGTGGCGATATGGAACTGAAGCCATCATTTCTCCAAGGACTCCCTACACGTGCCATGTTCAGGTCAGAGACTTAACAGTGAACCTGACGGGTACGGCCCCTCCCTTCACAGAGTTTCTCTTACTCAACACTGCTAGCATTTGAGGCTGGGAAGTTCTTTGTAACAAAGAGCTCTGGTGGCACAGTGCATTACAAGTTGGGCCACTACATCAAAGGCCAGTGGTTCTAACCCACCTGCAGCTCCGTGGAAGAAAGACAGAAAAGTCTTCCCTGGTGAAGACTTGGCGCCTCAGAAGTCTGATAAGGGTCACCGTGAGGCGGAGTGCACGTGACGGCTGTAGGTCTGGTTTGGGGATAATTCTCTGTCACCAGAGAATGTTTAGAACCTCTTTACCTCCACCCACTAGACGCTAGTAGCCTCTGACATGCTTCCTCACTTTATCGCAACCAAAAATGTCTCCAGGACACTGCCAATATCCGCAGGATAAAAATCCCCCCACGCTGAGAGTCTCTAACTAATGAAAGACAATGAGGATCCTGAATAATGAATCACAAGACCCCCAGCCTTCGAGTCTGTGACGCAGCCTGACCTTGTGGAACAGAACAGAGAGGCCCCGTGAGGTTTCTAAGGCTGTAATAGTCCTTACAGAAGCAGACTGCCTCATTCTGCTCCAATGCAGCTGTGGGTGGGCTCGAACTGCCAACGTCTCCATTGGGAGTCAAGCACTTAACCACTTGAGGCACTAAGGCTCCTAAGTAATTTACAAAGAAATGGATTCTTTTGACTGTGCAACACCCACCCGTTGCATAGAATTGATTGTGACTGACAGTGACTCTCTACCAGCCAATTCCCCTACCCCACGGAGGAAGCCGTGAAACTGGCCTTAGAAGCAACACTTAGGGGGTCATATTTAGTGAAGATATGGTGGTGGAGTCCCAGCTGGGTCTCCTGCAATGGGTGGAGAGGTCTGGAGGACAGGGGAGGACTGCTGGCCTATGTGGACATCCAGCGCTCTCCCCAGGAACCCGGACTCATGACCGAGGCTTCCCGTGTAGAGACGAGACTGCGGCAGTCCTGATGACCGGTGAAAACAAGGGCAAGTGTCCGAGAACCAGAGCGTGGCTGCCGCCAGCAAGCCGTACAAGCCTGTGTCGGTCAGGCCGGGCCTGGGCCTAGGGAGGGGGTAAACTGAGTCAAATACTGGCTCATCCGGCTTTCTGGCTAAGTGGACATGAACGTGGGGACCCAGGCATGGCGACCCAGGAGTGGACATGAATTCAGAGAGAAGTCATCTCTTCAGGGTCACACAGCAATTCAGCAGCGGAAAGCCCACTGGAGGGTTAGCTACGGGCCAGTTCAGACCCAACTATACACAGCAACAACTAAGTATAGGGTGAGCGAGAAAGTATAGAAAGTATAGGGTGGCTTAAGCACCACCGAGCTTGGGAGATGGGGCGGGGCTCCATTCCATGTGCAGTCCCCGTGAGTCCAAGTTGATTCCGTGGCATCTCACAACAACAAAACCTGCTGCCCCTGGGGAAGAGTCCAGGCCCCGGTCCCCATGTCCTCCTGCCCACTCCTTCCGCTCTCCCCCCGACCCAGGCCTGCCCTGGGGTTCACTTGGCCTGCTGCCCGGCACTCCAGCTCCCAGGCTCCCTGGCCCAGTGATGCAACAGCCCCTGGTGGCCTTACAGTTGAGCTGTACAGTAGACCAGCCCATCTGCTTCCTCCAGACACGCCTGCTGCGGCCGTGGGGGCCCAGTGCAAGTGCGCAATGAACCTGAGCAACAGTCATTTTATTCTGGGCCCAGGACTCCCAACTGGCCTCGATTGCTCAATGCCCGGTGTCAGACCCAGGGAGCAGGGAGGAGGCGGTCAGGGCTGCAGGAAGGGAGCCGCTGCAAGGGGCGAGAACATCTGGCTCCAGACATCGTGATTTCTCCCCCACAGACTCGTTGTTTTTTTTTTAAATTTTGTGTGCGTGTACCGTCAAATCAGATCTGACTGGTACAGGAGGATATTGCGCCTCCTTCTCCGGCAGAGCATCTGGTGGATTCGAACCGTGTTCCTCTGGGATTGCAGTGCAGCTTCTTGCCACTAGGCCACCAGAGCTCCCCTACCCCCACAGACTCGTGTTTCTCAGGGGGATGTTTATTTCCAGTGTCCTTATTCCTTCTAGCCCTTGCCAGTCTTTGTTGCTAGTAGTTGTTGAGTACCACTCACAGCTGACCCTCCAGCAGGGATCCAGAGGCAGGAAATCGCTGGCCCTTAGGACTTAAAGAAGCAAAGAATAGCAACCAACGTAAGGGACAGTGTAACTGCTCCTGACCGCGCTCAAGGGGGTGCGTAACCGTAGAGAGCTCTGGGCCGCAAGGCTCAGTCTCCCAGAAACAGCCCTCCTGACAAAAGCCGCACCAGGAGCAATCAAGAGTGATTTCAGCCGTGCTCAAAGCCTCACTATTTGTGTCTTTGGAATCTGGGACGATTCAGACGGCCCATCCTGACATGTCTAAGAATCCCTTCCTCTCTCTGTGGCTCACACACCCGTCCTCCACACTCGTGTGTATCCCTCCTTCCTTAACGCTTCTTTCTCATTGTCACCATGCACTAAATTAGAACCGGCTTGTTGCTAAATGTCCAGTGAGTTTTCAGAGGCTATAAATCAGACGGGAGGAGATTGCCCATCCTCTTTCTGTAAACCAGGTAGTGGATTTGAACAATGTGCCTTTGGGTTGGCAGCACAATTCCTTACCACTTGGCCACCTGAGCTCCTTTATACATGAGCTTTCCCGTATAGTCCTGTTATGTAACCAGAGATAAAAATGAGGCTCCCAACTAACATGTCCATCTTCCTCAGCGGTCTGGAAGCCGGGAGGAGGAGGGGCACGTGAGCACGTTCACGAGGCCAGAGCTCTGGCAGCTCATTTCCAATCTCCCAGCAATCCAATGGTGTCACTCTTCATTTTTCCTTAAAAAAAATAAACAAGATGAAGAGAATGAGAAGGAAGATCCTACTACGTGCTGGGTGGCTTTGGATGCACTGTCTCCCACGGTCGGTCTTCCATGGACAGGACCAGCAGGGGCCACGGCACTTCCTCAGTGGCCTCTCTTACTAGCTGCTCTGTGTATATCCAGACCCTACCCTGGTCACCTGCACTCATTGTTCACTCACCCAACAAGCATAAGCTGGTCACCAGGGGTTGCCAGGTGCTGCGTGGCCACTGGAATCAGGGTGGACACAGGCAGATGGTCCAGAGCCTTCCAGGAGAGAAGAGGGATTGTGCCTGCATTTCCTGAAGATGCCGTACCAAATATCTGAGTAACTGCACTTCAGAATCCCCTGTTATGGAGAGCCTGCCTGTTACGAGTAACCCCCTTCTGTTTCCCATAATTACTTCCTTGTAGAGTAAGGCAGCCAGTCAAGCCATCTTCACAAGGACTTTCCCAGAATCCTCAGGACCCAGGTTATGAATGCTGGTGTGCAGACTTTCCTCATGGGCCATCTGGATAGGATGAAGGGAAACAAAATGCTTGCATCCCAGAGGCATCTGTAAAAGCGAGGCTGGTGGGAGCTAGAGGTTCCCCCAAGTTGTTGAAACATCTTCATTTCCAGAAAGGTTCAAGATACAAAGATTGCTCATTTTTTAGATTGTGTCGGCTCCTCTCCAAGTCCCAGAAGAAAAGTGTTCAGAGGAGAGTGACGTTCCAAGCTAGTTCACATCGAAGACCCCAATGTTTGCTAGATTCCTCCGTCATTATAGAAGCATTGGCCTCGAATTCTCTCCTCTCAAATTAGGTTGAGTAGGAAGGAGCTGTTAACTGTTTGTACAAGGGTGTTGAACTCTGGGGAGATGCAGGCTGTATAGAGTTTCCATATTTGGCCCTGAAAGCCACTAGACAGAAAAAGAGGTTGCTTATAAAAAGACTCCTGGGTGCAGGGTTCAGGAATTAACGCAACTCTCACTGCCAAGTTTTCTAAGAAAGCCAGTAACCCTCCCTCCAGCTGCTGCCCTTCCTTGATGTGTCAGCACATCAGTGAGCTCAAGTAACAGCACCATCTTGTCACCAAGCCTGTCACAGTCATTATGCTCCCAAGGACACACACGGCCCAGCCTCAGTCACTTCCTCATCTGAAACCTGGGCAGAAGAAGAATATTCGAAGAAATACAGCGAGAAAGCTCCTTAGAATTGAGGATGGTGAGATCTTGCCTCACGTACTTTGGATATGTCACCAGGAGGAACCAGTCCTGGGGGGATATCACGCTTGATAAAATAGTGAGTCAGCAGGAAAAAAAAAAAAAAGAAGAGTCTCAATGAGATGGGTTGACAGTGGCCACTACTGGACTCAAACATAGATGTGATGTTGAGGATGGTACAGGACTGGACAGTACTTTGCTCTGGTGTCCATGGGGTCATGATGAGTTGGAAGGCACTTGATGGCACCTCCCAAGCTGCGCAGAGGACATTAGCCACTCACTGGACTTGAGGTGAGGATGAAGGGTCAAGCATCATGCCTTGTGGTTGGTGTGTGTTGGAGACAAGAACCTCTTGACCTTGCCTGGCTGGTGTCTGTGTCTACCTGAAATTGATTAGGGGACCCTGAGTAAGTTCCATGAAGTCAACCCTGGGCCACTCTAGCCCCTATCATACCCCTAGGTTCCAACACAGTGGATATTCAAATGAATGAGGATACCCCATCAGGTGTGGCCATGCCGGGGAGCGCACCACCAGGATCAATCCCTACGTTCTCCGTACCCTACAGCCTATTTGCCACCAACGGTTCACAGACACCTAAAGGCCCTCAGTTTGTAATGTGTCCCCACCGCCCTGAATCTTTGCCTAATACTCTGCATGATCCAGTCAAACCTGCTCATCTCCTTGATGGGAATGTGAAAAACAATCCTTCAAACCACAGTGCAGGATGGTTTCTTAATCCCCCCTTTAAAGAATCTAGAATCCAGTAAAATGATACAAGATGTGGCAAGTTTAAAAAAAAATCAAACAAACATCAACTTTAAAAAAAAATGAGCATTTTATTTTCATAAAGAATAAGAGATCAACATAGTTTTAGAATGGATTAAAAAAATAAATATTTAGTCAGCATATTAAAATGTGTGCTTTAGTACTCATCTGAGCTACAGGTTAAATCCTATTGTTATCTTATAAACAGGTTAAAAAAATAAGTCTGTAACTCTTAAAAATGTAATGTTTGGTTTTCTGAGGCCAATTTTTACTGCCATTTCATACATGCAAATGTAAACTCTCACACACACAATCCAAGGCCATTGTCAAACGCAGCTCACAGTGACCGTTCACTGGGTTCCTGAGGTTCCATTGTGGAAGGAGACTGCCCGTCCTTCCCCACGGGTCATAGAGAATCTAGAATTATTGCTTCTTACTACCTCACTCTTGAATAAAAGAAGCAAAGAGAAAAGTCAGTGGGACTTCTTTGAGTTTCCAGGTTTTGAATCAGTGACTCCATTTATGGTCACACGGTCACTAGGTTGGCTGATAACAGGGTCATTCTTGTCCCCAAGTCCCAACACTTCTTAAACCAAGGGCAGAGTGCTAAGGCTTCCTCTTCCCCATTGGTTGTGAGATTCTGAATAAGAGATGTTGGTGTCCAGACTGGATTACAAACGAAAAGAATCCAGAAAATACTCCTCTCCATGCGGTGAGTAGGTGGAAGCCAGTGGACCCTGAGACCCCTCCTCAGCCAGCCATGTCTACACTCACCGTGGGACTGAGCTCAACTCTGCGCGGCTCATGCCTGGCAGGAAGTGGGGCTCCTGGAGGTGCTGAGCACACTGTGGGTCCCCATCACAGGTATTACCTGAGACGTACACACGTGTAAGAGGCACTACAAGCTAAGAAAGCACAGTCCTTTTTGAGGGGAAACTGCTGAGTCTTTTTTAATCACCCATATACTGAAGGCGATTTTCAAGTGGTTTTTGGAATGGAAAACCTGGTGAGGGGTGAGGACTACCTCGGAGCACATGCTCAAAGTCAGAGAGATGGTGAAGTCCTGCGTCAGGAAGCCAGGCCTGAGGGCTTAAAAGTCTTCTCCACCTGGTTTTCTGTCAGTACCACAAATTCCTTATAAAAATGGACACATTGTGGGGGAGAGATATGTTGCTTGCTAAAGCAAGTTCTTCTAGAGCTAAAAGTGGGACTTTTCCACTGGGATCCCACTCAATCGCTCTTTGTTGAAGAGGATTTGAAGGGTCATCTTGAGCCTCCAGGACTATTAGGGGTTGGGGAACTAGAAGGCCTTTCTTGCTGGAAAGCATTCCTCCGAATGGCATGAGGAGAATTCTACCCAGGAGCCTCGGGATAGTCCAATGGTCAGGGCTAGCACTCCACGTCCACACTCCCCAGGCCACGCTGGCTGTGCCCATGCACCAAACATCATCCTCAGAGAATGGGCCAACTGGATTGAGGACATAAGCAGGTGCTTGTGGAATTCACAATAGTTGTAGGGTTTTTAAAATTTGTGCTTTATGTACCAGTCACTTTTTAAAAAGATGCAAAACAGTTAAAATGAAAAGTTAAATTTTTTTTAAAAAAAAAAACTCTCAGGGCAAAAATCATTCATCAAGTAGAAAAGAGCAGGTATCTGGAAGTATTTAATCACATAAATGAAACACACTTCCACACTTCCTGGCAACAAGAAGAAGTCTTCATTGTCTGAGTTTAAAGAGACATACCTTTACCTAGACATGAAAATGTTTTCCTGGCCCCCAGATTTGAGAAAGAATAGACGGTCTTTTAGGAAGCCACAAGTTTTATCGCCTTTGGTCACACAGAGTCAGGTGTCTAAATAGTTCATAAATCTTAGTTAAATGCTTAAAAGTAAAAATAATAATAATAAACCTTCAGAGAGAATCAGGCAAATGAAATTATAAAATTATAAGCAAAAGGTTATACAGCAGCTTTGTTCCTCAAAGGTCGATCTTAGACCTCAAACGTCTCTCCTCTAAGCTGTTACTGGCTAGTTCTGTTGAGGTCTTATCTTTAGAAATGTCACTCATCCCCAAATTCACAAGAAAGCACTGCCACTAATCAATCAGTAATTGGGGGAAACACAATCGCAGGTCACCATTATGGCATCTGGACGATTCAGTATGAAATTTCCAATGTTTGTATCTGAGTATGAAAGAGGTGCTGCTGTCAGGTCTGAGTCAACGTGAATTTCTCAAAGAATGCCCTTACTACATTAAGAGCAAAGAAAGGCATCCTTTGATTATCACAAGAGTAATTGTAGCTCCAGATGCAGGTGCAGCTGAGGGAGACGTCTGGCGAGACACCTAGACGGTGATCTGCTGGTTCTCTCTGAAAAAGGGTCTCTGGTGCGCGGTGCACATGTCAGGAAACATCCGGAAGACCTGGTCGGTCTGGGGGTCCTCAGGCACCTGCATCATGGATCCGACACCGCAGCTCTTCCCAGCATCTTCCATCAGCTGCCGGACGTAGAGCTGTTCAATCTAAAGGAATCGTGCACCAGGTCAGAGGGGAGTGGGAAGTGAGGTGGGGCTTGCTTTGACCCTCGCCCGATTCTACGATGACCCCAGCCCAGAACCTGCATGAGAGTGGGCAGTGAGTGAGCCCTGAGCAGGGTGGACATGAGGACAGAGCAGACGTCAGGGCTGCAAACGAGAGGCTGCACTGACGGACTTGTAGGCATGCATGATGGCAAGGACAGTGCAGCGCTGAGCAGTGTCCGCTGTGGTGTGGGGGTCAGACCGACCCAAGGGCACAACAAGGACACCTAGACCCCACTCAGACCAAGCCCTGTGCAGCGGCACGGATTCCAGAGCAGGCGGCCTAGTGCTAAGGAGATGCACTGCCAACCCAAAGGCACACGGTTCAAAACTACCAGCTGCTCTGTGGGAGAATGACGAGCAGTCTCCTCCCAGGCTATTTACAGCCTCTGGAAACCCACTGGAAGGTCAGCAGTGGGTCAGTTCTCTGATGAAACTCAACAACAACAACACTGGGCCTGTACACATTCATTTCTCAGATAGTACACAACAACCACCACCACACTGGCCCTGTACAGGTTCAGTTCCCCAACAGAACACAATACTGCATGTGTCGCACAGGGCCCCCACAGCTCTAACTGGGACAAGAGCAGCCTGTCCCCCCATTTCTCTCCTGGAATCGCCGATAAATCTGAGGTTCAACCTTTCAGTTAGCAGCCTGACATTTACCAACTCACTGTGCCACCAGGGCTCTCCTTCCCACAAAGATCCTATTCACCCTCCCCACCACACACACACAGTAGTGTCCCAACCAAGCTGGCCAACTGCAGCTACGCCAGACGCACTCTTGTCAACTCAGCCACGGCCCGCCCACAGGGTTTCTGAGGCTGCGCCTGCCTCATCTCTTCCTAGCCACAGCTGATGGGGTCTCATCAACAACTTTCTGGTTAGGAGCTGAGGGCTTTAACCACCATGTCACCTTGACCTGACTGGCCAGCACCCAGAATTCCACCATCAGAGTTTGATTCCTTTGGCTATAGTCGTCAGACGAGGACTTGCAAAGCCCTCGACCATCACTTAAGGTGAAAGCAACTAAATAGATGGAATCTTTTGCGAGATGGTGAGATGTTTTTATTGAGAGACATTGAGACAGGGAGAAAGAGGAAAGAAAGAAGCCAGAAAAAAAATAAATAAATAAGGGGGGAAACCTCAAATTCAGATGACAGTGAGAGTCCCAGGTGTGGGAAGACAGTGCCGAGGTGGTACATGTCCCCTTCCCGCTGTCCCTTCCAGGTTCCTTGTACATGTGGGCATACCCAGACCCCACTGCCCCTGTCCACCCAGGCATGACCTGACCCAGGCTCAGAGCTCCTGTCCTCACCTTCACGAGAATGAGCTTGGCGCGCAGTGGGATCAGGTCCGGGAACTCCTCGCCAAAGCACAGCAGGACCTTGCCGTCAGGGAGCTGGCTCTGGTTGTTGTAGAACTGCTGTAGCTCTAGAAAGACACGCAGAGGTGACCACCAGGGTCAGCCGTGCATCACAGGACAGCTGGGTGCCCTCACAGGGGGACCACCAGGGTCAGCTGTGCATCACAGGACAGCTAGGTGCCCTCACAGGGGGACCACAGGGTCAGCAGTGCATCACAGGACAGCTGGGTACCCTCACAGGGGGACCACCAGGGTCAGCTGTGCATCACAGGACAGCTAGGTGCCCTCACAGGGGGACCACAGTGTCAGCCGTGCATCACAGGACAGCTGGGTGTCCTCACAGGGTGGCCACCAGGGTCAGCAGTGCATCACAGGACAGCTGGGTGTCCTCACAGGGTGGCCACCAGGGTCAGCAGTACATCACAGGACAGCTGGGTGCCCTCACAGGGGGACCACCAGCATCACCTGTGCACAGCTCACAGGACAACCAGACAGTCCGTCAGTCTGGGCAAGGGCAGCTACTCAGGGCCTCCAACTGCCAGCCCTCAGGCTGACTGGGACTTGCGTGACTGCCTCTGGTTGCTGGTCCCTAGGACCCTTGAGAGGGAACAGCTGTCAAGTTTCCACTCCCAGCCGTGTCCCTCACATTTTAACTGGCGCCTGCAGGTCCTAAGCTTACAACGCCGCTAAGACGTAGCCCAGGGAGCACTACTGTACTTGCACAAGCCCTCCGACACCCTACACTCGTGGTTCTCCAGGTGGGATCCTTGCCCTGGGAAGCTGTTAGAAACACAGATGCCCAGGTCCCACCTTCCATCCTTGGGTCAGGGAGGCGGGGACGGTGATGGCCTGGACTGCACGAGCCCATCTGCCCTGCGGTGCTGCTGCTGCCTGCTCAGCTGAGTGAGCCCCTGCTCTCACCTCCCGCTTCACCTGCTTTCCCACCTCCTCCTCCAAGAAGCCTCCAGGATGCCCAGGCTGGGCACAAGACGGCAAGGCTCGGTTATCATGCGGAGGAGAGCCAGCCTGCAATATCGTAGAAGGCAGACACCTACAGCTGGTCGAATGAGCTCATGGGCTGGGATTTGAGCTAACTCCGTCACAGGACGAGAACCGGGAGCACCAGGAGGTGTAACAAGTGTCATACAGCAAGTCCCTTAGTCCTGGGGGCCTGGCTGAGGATCAAGCCCGGGCCCATTGGTGCAGGGGTGCGGGTACCTGTCCCGCTCTCAGGAGGGTGCCCTTTCATGACTGCACTCAGAACGCCCAAATGGTCAGCTCCATACACCCTGGGACAACCCGCTTCAGATCAAGGGCATCGAGGCCCACAGAGGGACCCAACTGAGAAGGGCCAGCTGGCCCTGAGAGTTACACACCCCCCTTGCCCACCCTCCTGGGAGGGCACAGACCTCGTAAGAACTGGCTGGTGTCGAAGACCCTGACCACCTCATCACGCTCCAGCTTGTTGGGTCTGTCTTTGCAGGGCACGGCATTGCCGCTGCAGAACACGCGGCCCTGGCACAGCCGCCTGACCAGCACGCCCTGCCGGCTGCTGTGCAGCAGGACACCCCGCTCCAGGTGCCCGAACAGCTTCCGTGTCACCTGCCGCTGCCGCTCACTGGGAATGGTGTCGGCCGGCGGGAAGCGGACCAGCTCCAGGCCCTCGGAGTTGTACAGCTTGGTGCCTGGCAGGCCTGGCTGGCCCAGCGTGAGGCGGCAGCCCTCAGAGCTGCTGGTCGTGGTCTGGCCCACCAGCTTGCCGCCATAGTAGAAGCTGATCACCATCTGTGAGAAGGCTAGAAGACAAGAGGGCGATGGTCAGAGGGCTGAGAGGCTTCTGACGCACACGCAGAGCCTCTTTCCCCAGGCGATGGTCAGAGGGCTGAGAGGCTTCTGACGCACACGCAGAGCCTCTTTCCCCAGGCGATGGTCAGAGGGCTGGGGGTTCCTGACACACACGCAGAGCCTCTTTCCCCAGGCGATGGTCAGAGGGCTGAGCCTCTTTCCCCAAGGCCTCACTTTATCTGCTCAGCTGCTAACTTGAAGGTTGGGGATTAGAACCCACCCCTTGGCTCTTGAGAAGAAAGAATTGGTGATCTACTTCTGAAAAACCAGCCGCTAAAGTCCTATGGAGGGAACTCTGGTGGCCAAGTGGTAAGGAACTGCACTGCCAACTCAAAGGTAGGCTGCTCTAATCCATCCGTGGCTCCATGGGAGAAAACTGAACAGTGCCCTCCTGTGTGATTTAGAGTCTCTGAAGATATGCTGGAGGGTCAGCTATGGGTTGGTTCTGATCTGAGAGCACATGACAACAACAACAAACCCCACGGAGCACAGCTCTCCTCTGACGCACACGGCGTCCCAGACATGGCGCCAACCTGCAGCGACTCAGGCAGCATTCGACAAAGATCAAGCACTGACAAGGCCACCATGCTCATCAGAGTCACCGGCTGAAACAGTCACCGGCTGCTACAGTCACCGGCTGGTTGGAGGTGGAACAAAGGGGCGGCTCGAGGCCGAGGAGGACTCCGCTGCGAATCACATTTCCTTCCACTCCCTGCTGTCCTGACTCCACAGGACAGCGTAGAACCACCCCGAAGGTCTCCAAGGCTCTGATCTTTGGGGAAACACACCGCCTCATCTTTCTTTAATCGAATGGTGGGTGGATTTGAACCACCGACCATTGGTCCACCACTCAACACTTAACCCACTACATACTACACTATCAGTGCTTCTTTCTTTTTTTTTTTTTTGTATGATCAACAATTTATTCACAGCAAATATCTTTTTAAAAAAAACAAACAAACACACAAACAAACCAAAAAACCAAATCAAACAAACAGTGACTATGGAGGCTCAGAAAAGGACAGGAAGACCCTCAGTGAGATGTACTGCCATGAGGATTCTAGCAATGGCCTCAAATGTGCCAAAGAGGATGAAGATGGCACAGGATAGGGCAAGTTTAAGGTCAACTGTTCAGAAGGTTGTTATTAGTCATCTTGAAATTGACAGCATCTTATAACAACAGTTACAACAGCGAAAAGAATAACAGCAATAGTATGTAATGATTAAGATTGTGTGTCAAATTGGCTGCCCCGGATTCTGGATGGTTATGATGTAGTCATCTTTGATAATAGGATATATTTACCTCCATGATATAATACACATCTCTAACTTCTTTTCTTTTCTTTTTTTTTTCTTTCTATAATTATATTTTATTAATTTTCATAAACAAGTGCTTCTTTCAATGGCCTTAGACTGGGAGAGCTGTGGATATTCACAGTGAGCAGGACGTCCCCCTAGGTGTCAACAAATCCAGGGCATCCTCCAGGGCCAGCAGCTCCACTGTGTCCCAGAGGCCCCCTGTCACTCACTGCATGACTTTATCCCCCTGTGGTTAAGACGGGAGCTCCAATCTTAAAGGGGTACGTTGACATAGAGGTGTGTGCATGCCTGTGGTTGTGTGTGCACATGACTGTGCACGAGGGTACATGAGTGGGGATGTGTGCACAGGTGCGCATGCACATGGGTGTGCGTGAGCAGGCTCTCCATGAACGCTGTAGGGTGTGGCCTATATTCCTGTATAGACCATACCCATTCCATATGCCACAAGTTATTTGGCCTGTCGCGTGTCCAGGAGAACAACCTCAGCCTGACCGTCACCTCTCACTTAGTGTCCACAGCGAGCACTGGTCAGCTGACTCCGGATCACAGACCAGCAGTGACCAGGTCTGAGGCCCAGTCCCATGACTGAAGAGTTAGCTCTGTACACTTCACAGGTGCTATAGAGGCTTCAGTGTAAGCGATCTCAGGACAACCAGAGGCTGCCTGCTAGCTGTGACCTTGGAGGAGTGATTTAACCCCAAAGCCTCGGTGTCCTCAACTCTGAAACGGCTATACACACAAAGCCTGAACGCAGGCCCGCCGCCTTCCAGATGATCCTCACTGCCCAGCGAGGACCTGCCTCCTCCACCAGCAGATCCCGGCAGGGACACGTCCCTCCGAGCCCCGTGTCCTCCTCAGCACAGGGCCCAGAGCCTCGGCCTGGCTCTGCCCTCTGCAGCGCATCCTGACGGCTCAGGCTGCCATGCCTCACAGAGCTGCGGAGACTGTGAACAGGTTTGCTACAAAAACCCAGACGCCTGGCAGGGAGACCACTCTGCAGGTGCTCAGGACTGGACACAGATGGAGACCACCACTGCCTGCAAGGGTCAGGAGCACAGACGGACAAGCAAGGGCGTGCAGCACATCCCAGCTCCAACATCTAAGCTACGTGTACCTGTGAAATAAGGATGGTAGTACCTGCCTCAGCAGGTGGGGGGGGGGCAGACTGAGGCCACGAAAGGACTCAGCATTCAGCCGTCTGTCACTCAGTGCTCAGTAAAGGGCATCTATCATCACCACCTTCATCATCTTACCATCATCATCATCACACCATCATCATCACTGCTATCAGTCATCATCATCATCGTCACTGCTATCAGTCATCACCATCATCACTGCCATCATCACCACCTTCATCATCATCGTCATCATCACTGCTATCACCACCCTCACCATCATCATCCCCACCACAGCTGTGTATGATGGCCGTCATCGCCACCATCATTGCCATCACCACTGGTCTTGTTCCAGGCCCACATCAATGACATTCATGGAGTAACTAGCTCCTGTGCCCATAACCACCAGAATCAATGTGCTGGAGATGTTACTAATGCTCCCATTCTACAGATGAGGAGCCTGAGGCTCTAAGAGGCCCTCACGCCCTCTTTCATCACACTAGAAAAGCCGTGCTGGCCTAGCAGTGTGTCTGCCTCATGCTCTTCCTTTGTCCTGCACAGTGGTGCCTAGAGTTGAAGGGGGCAGATGCCCATGGCCCAGCTCTGCCCCTCTGGTGCAGCTAGGCCTCTGCGTTGGCCCAGTCCGAGAAGAGTTCAATGATCCTAGGCCACTGGTTCCTAAACCACACAGCAGGATGAGTCAGGCTTCCAATTCCAATGCCCAACTGAGCTCATGAGACTTGAGTCACCCCCACCCAGACACTCGGACTATGCAGTCCCCAAGCCTGCTCCATCCCCAGCCGGGCCCGAGCGTTTCCATACCTGAATGGTGGGTGTCATAGGCAGAGTACCCCGTCACCAGCGGTAAGGCTGTCAAAAGAGACAAGCAAATTCAGGACCCGGCATCTCTCCAGTGACTCACCCAAATGTGCCCTCTCCAGAAGCTTTTAAGAAGCCGACATGCGTGCTCTGGAGGCCTCACCACAGACTTCCGCTGAGCCCGCGTCCCACCCAGTGCCGTGCTCAGTTTTCATACACACAGAACCAGGTCAGCGCCAGACCAGGATGAGGAGGGCACTTCCTCTAAGCTGTGGGATTTGTCACCATGTGTCAGGGTGATATTGCAGGCCATGCTTCCCTCTCACCGTGGTATGCACCACTGGGCTGCACGTCCACTACCCATTTCATCCGCAAGGACACCTAGGGTCCCACCCAGGCTTCCCGGGGGGCTTCCGTAACAGACAGAGAGCAAGCTCTCCCTAGACAGCTTGCTGGGTATCATCTCCCCAGCCCTGGTGGCCCTGGAGGCCTCCGGGCCAGCTGCCACCTACTGGCCTCCCCACAGGCAATGGAGGGAACCCAGCTCTCGTGGGCTGGGGGGCCATCAGAGCCTGGGAGGAAGTGCTGTTCCAATCAGCAGGGCCATACATGACATAGAGCTAGAAGCAGGTGACACTGTGTGCCCTGAGATGCCTCATTTAAATCCATGAGCCTACAGTGTCCACTGTACAGATGAGTAAACTGAGGCTGCAGTTAGTTCTTGGCCTCAAACCCCTTCCCATTCCTGGCCTGATCTCTACCCCTTGACAGACACTAGGACTGTCTCTGGCTGTGAGGAGTGCCTTCATGTTGATTACAAAGGGGCCAGAGGTGTGGGTTCCCCTGGTCATGAAATCGTCCACTGCACCCCTCTCTCCCACCTTTCCAGGAGTGTAGGGAGGGTGCCCCTCCTGAGAGCAGTGGGAGGGGAACATCTCAAGATTAGAATCGCAATTCCTGTTAGCACTCTGGAGTTTGTCACTTCCAGTAAAACGTCCGCTCTACCAGGGAGATAATAGGGAGCTCTGCTGGCTTAGAGGGAAGGAACTGCACTGCCAACCAAAAGGTGGGTGGTGTGAATCCTCCCGCTGCTCCTCACGAGAAACACAGGCAATATCCCTCCATGCAATTTACGGACTCTGAAAATCTGCAGGCGAGTCAGCTGCCGGGCGGTTCCAACTTGATGGGACACAGCAGCAACACAGCAGGTAAAAATGGTGGTGGGTGGAGATTACCGACTGCACCACGAACCGCCGAGAACCAGCCACTCTGCCTGGCAGCCAGTGCAGCAGAGCGCTCCTGAGAAGAGAGGCCGGGGAGCCCCTGCCTCACACACTTTGCATGGGCAGCAGGAGGGGCCAGTCCTGGAGAAGGACATCGTGCTGCAAAGAGTTGGGGGGCTCAGTGAACGAGGGGAAGACCCTCAATGAGCTGGACAGACACAGTGACTGCAGCACAGGCTCATGCCCAGCAGAGACTGCAAAGATGGGACAGGACTGGGCAGGGTTTTGTCCTGTGGGAGTCACTGCAGCACGGAGCAAGCGCACCACCGACCCATGAGTGCAGGTGACATACGGGCACAGAAGCTCACCTGGGCCGGCCTGCTGTGTCCACCAGTCCGGGGGCGGCTGGCTCCTGCAGGCCTCTGGTGGCGAGGGGCTCCTTTTGATGATGCCCATGTACTCGTCCACGGAAGGCTGTATCATGGGGGACAGAGAGGCAGCCGGTCATTGAATGTTCCCCACTTGCACTCCAGTTCGTGAAAATGGAAGCTTCAATCACAGCCACAGTATCACCTTAATCGTAGGAGACTCTAAAGACTGTAAACCCACCAGATTCCAGCCAAATCACCTGGCCTTGCTGGGGCCCACCAACCTGGGGTGGAATCACAGCCTGCTGCAAAACCAACATGCCAAGTCAGCAAGGAACAGGTACTGGCAAGGCTGGGCCCCAGGACCACGCTAGGCCAAGCCCTTCTCCTGGTGCTCATGGTTCCCTGACCCGCCCCTTAAAGGCGCTGGACAAAAGCCACCACAAGACGTTTTCAAGTTGACTTCTCGTGACTCTGGGGTGGCCACCCAACCATCGCCTCCTCTCAGCTGAGTCAGCAGAAAAAGTCACATGAAAAACAGCACATAACTCTTGGGGAGACGCAGAGCCAGGAATTCTGCCTGCTGCCAGACACCACCCAAAAACGCACCAGCTGTGGTCTGCAGAGAAGACGCCTAGCATCCCAGGGTGCTACTGTGCTGTGCTCCCCAGGTTCTCAGAGAATCATCACCCCCCCAAGAAGCAGATTGCCAGCCCTTTCTTCCTAGGTGCCTGGGTGTGTACTCGAAATGCCAATCTTCCAGTCAGCAGGCAAGTGCACGCCATGAAATGGTCGAGGGGTGCTCTGGGGAGAACACGGCAGGCAGGGCAGGGCCAGCTCACTCCTCACCAGAAGCCACACAGCTCTGCTCCCCGGGCGAGACTACCAGCTTGCATCACTCACCTCCTTCATCAGCTCCTCCACTTCCGAGCGCCCACACTCCATCTCAGTGCTGTCATTCACGCAGCTGGTGGCCACCATGCCCAACTTACCTAAAGAAAGCCAGACAAAGCCACCATGAAAAATGGCGCTCAACTGGGGTTTTGTGCTTATTGTGATTTGAGTGAAAGTGTGAAAAACCAGCTGGCTTTCCGTTCAACCATTCGCACATTTCGTTTTCTGACACTAATGGCGATCCACACCGTGTAATGTGTTCCCCGCCTCCTTGTGAGTCTCAATCCCATGCATCCTTCTAGCCTCCCCCTTGCTGCCTTCTGAGCTCTGCACTTGGCCAAATGCTGCCCTTTACATCTTACGTGGTTGATGCGTGCAAGGAGTGACAGCCTCCCCACGCTGCTGTTCACCTTACAGGTCTGTACATTGTGTGGCTGCAGTGAGCCAGCCACATGAGTGAGATTTGCTCCACATTCGAAGAGTGACTTCAGTGAGCGTTTAATGCTGTGGAGAAGGGACACCCACGTTCACGAGCATCTGCTCCATTTGGGAACAACCAAGAAATGTTTTCCCACATAAATAATCATCTGCTCAGCAAAGTCAAAAGGGAGAAGTTGGCTGTTTGGCCCATTTCCCTAAGGCTTAGAAAGCAAGCACTTCTGCTTGCTAAGATCTGAAAGAAATCCATACCAAATACACCTCGTAGCACGTGTTTGCCAGTTGATACAGGTTCAAATCATGAGCAAGGGCTTCTGAAAGCCCTCCAGGGTTTCCTGGCAAAGTGTGTGTGCAGGCTGGGGTCTTTTTTTAAACCCAGTGGGCAGGAAATCTGTTTTTGGTCTTTCCAAATATACTCGTGCATACCTGTGTCAATGCTCACACATCCCTATGAGGAGGGCATGAGACTCACTGGTGCTCAACTGCTACCAGCCTCAGAGAGGGTCCTCTGGAGGGTAGAGACACTCTGACATCTGTCCCCAAGGGGCCTGGCCTGGCTCCTTCCCTCTGTGCCTCTCCCAGGCCCGGCCAGCACTCAGTTTACTGGGTTTACTGGTGTGAGATGTACGTTGGCCAGCAAACGCTTGCTGGAGGTGAGTCCCAGTCAGATCTTACTCATGTCGGTTATGGTTGCTCTAAGGGCATCTAGCGGTGTGTGCATTTAGCATTAGGCTGCTCGCTGAAAGTTGGTGGTCTGATCCCAGCAGCTGCATCTCAGGAGAATAAAAGAGACCGCCAGCTTCCATAATGGCTCAGATTTCAAACTTGAACTCACTGATGTCAATCTGGAACTGCCTCGTAGCAGCCCCTTGCTGGGGTTTTAGAGGCTGTTAACTGCATGAGACGATTGCTCATCTTTCTCCTGTAATGATTGTGTTGTTGTTGTGTAACATTGAGTCAGAACTGACCAACAGCTGACCCTCCGGTGGGTTTTCAGAGGCAGTAAATCTCACAGGAGGTGCTGTTCCATGTTTACCCCATGGAACAGCTGGCGGATTCAAACCATGTGTCTTTGGGGTGGCAGCTCAGCTCCTTACCACTAGGCCACCGTAGTGATTACAGCCTCCGAAACCCTATGGGCAGTTCTGCTCTGTCCTACAGGATCACCCTGTGTCTGAAGGACTGGAGGGCAGCAGGCCTTGTGGTCAGGTGCTATGTGGTCGATTCTGGCACATACAGAGCAAGACTGCTCCATCGGGTCTTCAAGGCTGCGACCTTTCGGGAGGAGTTGACCAAGGCACCTCTGGGTAGGTTCGAACCACCAACCCTTCATCTGGTAGCCATGCTTGAACTGCCTGCACTCCTCAAGGCCTCCTCATCCATGGCCAATCTTGACTGAGCTGGGATTCCGTTTGGACAAGCTCACTAATTCTCTTAGAAGCTGCAGGTAGGGGACAGACAGGGGTGCTTCTCCCTGCGGCCTGCAAACCCCCAAAGCACAGACGAGAACAGCCCCTCCTGAGGTTATGCAAATGCAGCGTTTCTTGGCCCTGAGAACAGATCTGGCTCTTTAACATCTCCCCTCACAGGAGATGCAGCTGCAGCCCACGCCGTAAACAAGCCAGCGTCCCATCTCAGGCCAGGTGACGCTCCACTGACCCTGCTGGCCCCACAGCTCGAGCAGTTTGTCCTCCAGCGACCCTGCAGCCAGGGCGGACCGTGGAGGCATGGCTGTGGGCAGGCTTAAAAGCAAACCCTCCCTCCTCCACACCGCAAGTTACTCTGTAGGGCAAAACATGATCCCCAACATGGAGATGAAGCAAAAGCTTATCGTCTGGATATTCAGAACCATCCTGGAGAGACACTATTTCTGTGGCCAAGACAGCCTGCGCCCACTGCCATGAAGCCCCCTACACTGCCGCGCGGCCCAGCAGGACAGAGCCCCGGCGGGTCTCCAGGGCCGTTGGTCTTTAGAAGGTGGACAGCCTCATCCCTCTCACCGAGCAGCCCGGAGGCTCCAGGGGCAGACTTCTCAGAGCTTCTGTGAAAGGTGATAGAAAGCTTCAACCCTGGGTAATCGTGATGCTTGCACCACAGAGTAAAAGCCAGGACTGGGCATGTGAAGACTGTTGAAATGCAAATGTTCTGCTACAGAAATACTTAGCATGGCTTAAAAAAATATTAAAAATAAAAACTATTTCCTCTCCAGGGTCACTTGATCTCACAGCGTTAGTCATGCTGTCAGGGAAGCCCAGTCGCTGGAGAAGGACATCCATCTGCTTGTTAAAGTGACTCAGAAAAACTCAAAGTCATTACCACCGACTCTGAACCAACTCAGAGGTGACGACCCTGCAGCGAGTGTCCGAGGACGTACGTCCCAGGAGAGAAGTCGCCAGTGTTTCTCTCTCCAAGCAGCTGGTGGACTCCAGCGGCCAGAGAGGTACCTCCTTTGTGTTAGCAGCACAGCTCTGTATGGACCAGGCCCCAAGAGATGCCTTCATAAAGCAGAGTCAGCAAGAGAGAGGCAGACACTCAATGAGACGGGCTGACCAGTGGCCGCAGCGATGGGCTGGAGCGTGGGGGTGGCACAGGAGCGGCGGGGGTTCCTCTGCTGTCACGAGGTCACTATGAGAAGGGCTGACTCAGCAACACCTCACAACAACAGAAAAGCACCCGGCCTTCAGGGGGGGTGCTGAGCCTTCATCTAACACGCCTGGCATGTTGTGAGGAGGGACCAGGGAGGAGGACATGAGGCTAGTAAAGCAGAGGGTCATCATAAGAGGAGCCACTGACAGTGGCTGCAGCGAGGGGCTGTGAGGATGACGCAGGCCCGGCCAGGGCTCCCTTGGGTCGTCACCATGAGTCAGAACTGCCTCAAGAAATTCCAAAATCAATCTCCATAATAGTCTATGTGTTTCCTACTGCCAAAGGGGCCCTTTAGAGTAGTGAGAGAAGATCTTCACCCTGAAACCCACAGCGTCCCTTTTCAGCAGGAAGTAGCTAAGAGAATACGCCATCCCCTTTTCCTTATGAATCAGGGTGAAGTCTCTCTCAGGGAGGAGTGATAGGGAATGGCAAAGGACACACTGACAAAGAAGATTAATCAGAACTGGCTTTGACAAGCACTGTGGCATTTGGACAAGAACAAACTGGGAGGAGGGTAGAGAGAATAGTGCAACAATGAATGAGTGGAAGCCTAAAATCTCTGTAAATGTTTATGAAAATTAATAAAATATAATTATAGGAAAAAAAAAAAAGAACTGCCTCAAGAGCAGTGACCAGCAGCCATCTCCCTGGTGGTGGGCAGAGTTAATATTCTCAGGCACTAATGGAAAAGCCGTGCTGAGTCCACCCACAGGCGTCTCAGAAGGAAGGTCTGAAGATGGACTTCTGACACACCAACCACCAGAGGCCCAGCAGAGTCCGGGTCCAGCCTGGTGCTCAGTGGCTGGCCATTAGCTGTAATTAAGTCAACAGACACTGGGCTTGGGGCTTTGTCCAGTCTGCACCAAGGAAGCCAGCAGTGTCGTCTTCTGCAACTTCATCTAAGAATTTCACTCTCAATGACCTCTACCCTCCATCCATACCATCCCGCAGGTTGCCCATAGCGAGTTGCTAGGAAACACAAGAGCTGCTGGTGACCACGGGCTGAAAGAACCTGGCTCCCTCTAATCACAAGCCCAGGCTCTGGGAGCCTCACAGCCCATCAACAGTCACACGATGAGCAAGCAGCTGAGCTGAACCGGAGCCCAGTCCTGCCTTCCCAGCCCCTGGCCCCTCCCACACCACCGGACACTGCCCCGGGGCAGCAGATGGTGCAAGAGGTCAGAGGGAAGAGCTCTGCTTATGCAAAGGAAAGAGCGGCTTTGTGTAGCCAGTGGGCTGGCTCTGACCCTGAGCGTGGCCTCCCCCGCCCACCCACCCACCCCCGACCGTCTCCCTGTAGTTACATTTCTGCTCCTCCTCGGGCACGATCCGGTAAACTTTGTACGGCTCAGAGATGTCCAGCTGGGACCGCTCTGTCACTTCCTCAAAGTCTGGGCTCTTGTTCAAGGCACAGCGTAACCTCGTCTTCCAAGTAGCTGGTTCAGCTTTGTCTCCTTCCTTAAACTTCCCTTTAAAAACTGCCCAGGCCTAGAGAGAGAAAGAGTACCAGTGAACACGCAGCCACCCCTCCACCTCCAGGGCCCAGCGAAGCTGCCCCGCACCAGCCTTCCCGGCCTTCTCCAAGTGTTTCTGTGCCATGCTAGAGCTCTGGGTCAAGCAACCTGAGGACCCAACGAGCCTCAGTCCAGCCACAGTCTTTAAATGCTCAAAGGCTCAGGAGAGGAGAGGGGATCTCCACCTCAATCACAGGGCTGGGATCTTCAATTCCAGACCTTGAACCCTGGATGACTTTCAGCAAAGCCCACCCTGGACTCTGAGGCCCAGAGAAGCTGGGGGTCAGCAGTGCAAAGAGGAAGTCATGTGTGTTTTCACCAGAATGTTTCAAAACAAAGAATAATTTGCGGCCTCATTTTCCCACCTCCTCATCTTCCCATCCTTCTACCCCTGGCCCAAATTAACCTCTAGCCAAAATCCAGCCTGAAAAAGGAATACCAAGCCTGTGGTCATCCACCATCAGAGGACTTTTAATAGACATTCATTTTGCATTTTCACATTTATTCTAGGTGTTTCCCCAGGGGACTATTTAAAAATGCAATGAAATGTTTCCCTCTGTTGGTTTTACGTGTACGTGCATATCTAGATATATATATATATAAAATATGGAGAGAGAGACAGAGAGAAGATAGATGATAGATGATAGATGATAGATAGATAGATAATAAATATGGGGAGAGAGAGAGAGAGAGAAAGAAAGCTGTTTTTCAACTTCTGCAAAACTTGGCAGAACTTGGACAAGTAAGTCAAAAGTGGAGAGTTGAAGCATGCATAGAGAGACTGGGACATTGTTAAAATGTGTGTGTGTGTGTGTGAGAGAGAGAGAGAGAGAGAGAGAGAGAGAGGATGTGTGTGAGCATACGTTAAAACTTCAACATTTAAATACACACATATCAGTTAAGAAGCATCTGCTTATAACCACACTGAACCTCTGTCTTTAGATGAAGCCATAGCATTGACTAGTCCCCATCAGGACATCTTGACTCTGTATAAAATACTCTAGTGGTGCTCTGGTTGCGGCATCTCGCTCTAACCTAAAGTTCTCTGGTTTGAACCAAAGCACTTTGGGAGAAAGATAAGGGAGGCAGCTTGCTTCCAGGAAGACGTCCCTCCTCACAACCCTACGGCTGCTCCCCTTGCCCTACTGGGCCGCCGGGAGGCAGATGGACAAGACGGCCGTGAGCTGGGCTGGCTCCAAATGTGGAAGAGCTTCCTTAAGATACCGTTTGTGCGGGGAGAAGGGTGCAACAATGAATGAATGGAATCCCAAAGTCTCTGTAGATGTTCATTGAAATGAAAAATAAACAACCTAAATTAAAAAAAAAAAAGATACCGTTTGTCAGGGAGCTCTGGTGGCCTAGTGGCAAGGAGCTGCAACTATAATCCCAGAGGCACATGGTTTGAATCCACCAGATGCTCTGCCGGGAAAAGGAGGGACAATCTCCTCCTGTACCAGTCAGATCTGATTTGACGGTACACTCACACAAAAATTTAAAAAAAAAGAAAGATACTGTTTGTCCTTCACCCCAGCACACGAGAACTGTGTGAATATGTGTGCAGTGAGAAAAGAACTCCAGAACTAGGGGCAATTCTCGGGCCCACTGGGAAAGGCCCATCCCAAGGCCAGTGGCTGCAGGTCGCTGCTCCAGGCTCAACTGCCGCATCTGTGCCTGAGGGGCACAGGCTGGCTGCGTGCTCCCACCTCAGGGGGGCGGGTCTGCTTCTGACACAGATGCAAAACTTCTCCTTAGAAATAGTCTCAAAATGTAATGGTCTGCGGTTCTTCTGTTCTTGGCAAATCGCATCATCGCATCATTGATCATGTATTAACTTGTTTTTCTCAAAAAAAAACCCAAAAAACACACACAACAAAAAACTGAGAGCAGGCCATGCTCTAAGTGAAAAGTCAGATGTGTGTTCCTTTGAATCGGGGTTCCTATTAATTGGCACTGCCAGCTTGGGAATGGGTCACTCTAGGGGGTAGGGGAGCATTGCAGCACAAGAGAGGGTGTCCAAGAGCTTCCCCAGCCTCTACAGGCTAGGTTGTCACAAAGACATGGGCATCACATGGCTAGCCTCCCTGAACCACACCAGCAACAGAGGATGACAGTTCCACAGACCTGCCCCCCAGGCCACCAGAGTCCCCTCGGGGCCAGTTCTCAGCACTGGAGGACCACTGGAGAATCCCTATCACAAACGGACCTCAGTCTGTTCTGACCCAGCCTGACCCTGCAGGGTGGAGCGGACCTCCAAGGCTGTGAGTCTTCATGGAGACAATGCTTCGTCCTCCCCCCACAGAGCGGCTCGTGTCTTCAAACCTCAGACCTCTGAGTTAGCAGGACCGCACTTAACCGTCGAGTCACCTGGACTCCAAGACAGTGACGCTGAACCAAACGCACAAGCCAACACACCGCGGTCAGGCCAACCCTGACTCTCAGTGATGCTGGAGGAGAGTAGAGGCGCCTCTTGGAACCAAGGAAGCACGTGCGTCTCCTGCAGAGGGGCTGGTGGGCCGCAAGTGCCGGCCTTTCGGTTAGCAACCAAGCACTCATCCTCTGCACCACCACAGCTTCCGGGCAGCAGCTAAGTCCAAGGCTCTACCAGAACCAATTGCTCAGTTACTGGCCCTGCTCGGCCCAAGAAAAGCCAGAAGTGCCTAAATCAAAGCAGGGCCCACGTCAGAGATGGTGCCCATGACAGCACAGCTGGGCCTGCTGTAAGGCTGTGGCCCAGAGGCCAAGGTCAGACAAGGACGGGGAGCCTGAGGCCCACCGGGACAGCTCTCGGCTCACTTCCCAGGGCACAGGCCCCGAGGCCTGCAGGCTCGCACTGTGCTGCTTCCCAGTAGCTCTGACTCCTTAGACCCAGTCACTGAGCTGGTCCGTGGAGACCAGGAACCCACAGCCCTCACCCAGTGTGCTTCCTTCTTTCTCTGCTTCACCTTTATGAAAGGAGGCCAAACGATTTCCTCAGGACTCGGAGAGAAGTGCTTACGTGCGTGCCTTCTCACTGCCCCAGGCTGCTCCTCGCCACAGTGTGAACAGTGACAGGGTTGCGGGCTTCTCCTGCTCAGAAAGCAAGCAGGCACCAGGCTTCCCCTTCACTCAGATCTCCGAACTTTTATTCTGAGTGTCTGACACAAAACAAAAAGGTTCTCTACTTAATCAGAATAGCCCTAAAATGACTCTGCAAGCATGATCAGACTGTTGGCTTCCTCCAACACCAGTACCACTTACCACTACCATCACCAGCAGAAGCAGTAGCACTGACTAGGTATACAGTCAGTACAGTAGCACACACCACCAACAGTGCCACCAACGACCTACACAGTCAATACTGCACACACCACCAACAGTGCTACCAATGACCTACAGTCAATATTGCACAAACCACCATCAATGTTACCAACAACCGAGGTAGTCAATACTGCATACACCACAATCAATACCACTCCAACAACCTACACAGTCAATACTGCACACACCATCACCAATGCTACCAACTACCTACACAGTCCATACTGATACACCACCAACTCAACCAACACTACCACACCATCAGCAATATCAATACCAATTACCTATATCAACAATACAACACAACACAACATGCACCAACACCAACATTGCCAACAGCATCAACACCAACTACCTGTATCAACACCACCAACACCACTTGTATCACCAGCAGCACCAATGCCAATACTACCAACATCAACACCAACACCACCACTACCAACACCACCCACCATCGCCACCACCAGCAGCATGAGCAGCACAGGCCTCTCAGAAACTGGAAACCAGCGTGCAGCTCCACTTGCCGAGCTCCAGACATCACCATGGGCTCCTGCTGGCTGTATTTTCACCGCCTCAGCCTGTACCCTCCCCGTGCCTCCCTCCCCTCGGCCTGTCCCTCCCCATGCCTCCCAACTTCCCCGGGCACCCACCGCCTCCCCTCGGCCTGTATCCTCCCCGTGCCTCCCAACTCCGCCAGGCACTCACCATCTCCCCTCAGTCCATACCCTCCCCGTGCCTCCCAGCGCCCCCAGGCACCCACCGCCTCCCCTCAGCCCACTCCTGCTGAGATTGTAGACTCATTTCAGATTGCCACACTGAGCAACTGTGTAATCAACGGAAACATTGGGAATCTTGCACATTTTTCTCAATGCTGTTGAAACGGCCATGACAAGCATTGCATAAGATGTATAAATCTGGGGCTTGATTTCATTACTGCCAGGGCAGACGTTGAGGCAGGGACAAGGGAGGAGGGTGAGTGGTACAGCTATGGCAGTGCCACGCCCAGGTTGCACGGCCCACTGTCCGGCACCCGCCATTGTTCCCCTAAGACACTTTGCCCTCAGCGGCCAGTACATCCAAGTTCATCCCAGCCACGGCCAACTTAGAGCATGCTTCCCATGGGGAGGGTGGCGTCTGGGCAGTGCTGATGTCTCTACTGGGGAAGAGCCACAGAGAGGAGGGAAGGGGCACGCTCAGCACCCTAGTACACAGGGCAGCCCCCACCACAGAGAAGGGCCCAGGCCCAGACGTCGGCAGTGGGAGTTAGTTCTCCCGGAGAACTACAGTGGAATGTGCCGCTGGTTCTGTTTAGTCTGAGATGTTCCCAAGAGCCATTGCCCCTGACGCCTGGTGCTTAAAGGTGCGAGAGGGGACCTCACCATGAGGAAAGAGCAGGTGGGGGCACCACAGGAAGCCTGGAAATGTCCAGCTCCTGGACCTGGGTCCTTGACTAGGAAATCTGAAGTGTCTGTGGCTGTGTGGGGTGCATTTGTTCATGCCCGTGTTCTGGGCAAAGACTCGTAATTAGCACCAGAGCCTCAAAGAGCTGTGTCTACAAGGTCACAGAGTGGACAGAACTACTGACGCATGTACGTGTCTTCAGCAGCCTTGATGACTCACAGTTGCCTTCCCAGCACCCTACCTTCCCGGCACCGCTGACCAGAACAGAGGTGCAATCCTGGTGGAGGGACTTAGGCCACCCCACTCGCCTCCTCACTGCTTGGGGGCTGATTCTGGCCCTCCTGTGGTGTGGAAGCTTCACCTATGACCTCTGCATCTCCCAGGGTCAGGTCTGGACACTTGGAGCTCAGAAAAGCCCGTGCTGAGGGCCCTGGCAGGTAACTGATGACCACGGTCCTCACAGCCATGACCTAGGTGGCCATGAGGACCAGGTCAGAACTGAGCTTCCCTGGTTCCTGCCTCTACGGCCGAATGAATCTAGGCAGAATAATGAGAAATCACATCTATTTGCATCATAGCTAAGGAGCCCTGGTGGCACAGTGGATTAAGTTTCTAACTAAAAGGTCAGGAGTTCAAAGCCACCAGCTGCTTCAAGGGAAAAAGATGAGGCCATCATCTCTCCTTCAGGGTCACTGTGAGCTGGACCGGACTCTGGCAGTGGGTGAACGCACCAGCGAGCTTAGGGGCTGTAAGGGAGGCTCGAAGTCGGGAAGCCAGAGCTCAGCTGTGAACTGTGAGACTTTCGACAAATCCGCACTCCTCTGGTGCCACTTAAGACTCGGGTAACAGCAGCACTCCCCAGACAGCCCTGTGATGGGAATGCAATGACAAGGGGCACAGAGGGCTGGCCAGGGCATGGATCACTCCCCAGTCAGTGCCGGCTGGCCCACTGCAAAGCGCCAGCCCCTTCGTGTCTGGACCCTTCTATTCTCCAGGGATGTGAGACATACGCTGCAGGGTGAGGATGGCCTACACAACCTGCCCCCCAACAGATGACTCGGGGTGTCTGGCTTGGCCAAGTGGATGCAGTGCCACGTAACAGCCCCTCTTCTGATACAGTGACTTCTCCAGTGTGTCATGTCATCCCTGAAGATGAGAATGGCGGCCCAAAGATAAAGCTTTTCAAGAGAACCCCAAAAAGTGTTTTCTCTCCTCATTTGTTGGGCAATGAGAGGGCACGTGGAGGAAGTACCTTCAGATCACTCATCACAGGCAGCAGCAATGGCATGATCTCAAAGGTAATTCAACAATCCAACATATGCAAACCCCAGAGCCAAAGTCACTGCCCTCAAATCAGTTCCCACCCACAGGGACCCTCTAGGGCAGAGCAGAACGACCTCACAGCATTTCCAAGGCTATGAATCTTTATAGACTGATACAGGTTTCTTCTGGTGGGTTCGAACTACTGCTCTTTCAGACAGCAGCTCAGCACTTTGCCACTGTGCTATCAAGGCTCCTAACAGACGTGGAGGTTCCTGTTATATACTGTGTGGGACTCAGCTGATGTCTGTTTTCTAAAGATTGGGTTAATTTTTAAATAAATAAGACAGACATCGCTCCCCACCTGCCCCCGTCACGAGAGGAGGTGGGGATGTGCACTCGGCCCCCGTCAGCGGGGACAGAGAGGGGCTCTACCTTGAAGATGGAGGCGTCCACTTCCTGGTTGTAATCTTGCTTGCCTGCATGCTTCCAAGGGATGCGGAACATGGTCTTCTCGTCGTGCTCCCAGATCAGCCCCGGGTACAGGTTGCTGTCGATCTGCTCGATGAGCCACTGCCGCAGCCGCCGGCCCCCATTGCGATCACACATCCTGGGGGAAAGAAGCAGATCCGGGGTATTGGCAACATAGTCTCGCTGTCCACCTTGGCCCACAGACTCCTGGGCCCAAGACCAGAAAGCCGGCGGCTGATACAGAGGTGAAGATGGCCTACGGGGAACACAGCAGCCGCAGGACCTCTGGGGACAGGACCTCTGGGGACAGGACCCGGGTTTCCTCCTGCTTGGGGGGAAATCCCAGCCCCAGGAAAGCTGAGAGCACGCGGTGTGAGAAGACAATGCAGGCCACCCTGCTCCAGGGCCAGGAACAGGCTGACAGATGACAGCTCCCAGAAAACCTGCTCCATGCGGGCAGGTGTCCGGCCCCACCTTCAGGCCGGGCTGAGCTTTTCCTGGGTCAGCTTGCACCTGATGTGTCACACCTGGACACAGTGACATCCCAGCGCACCCTTCCACTTTCAACATGAAGCGTCTTCAGGCACCTTAGGAATGCTGGCAGTCCTGGTGGTGCGGTGGGTTAAACACTGTGGTGCTAACAAAGGCTGGCAGTGGGGAAGATGTGGCAATCTGCTTCTGTGAAGCTCTGCAGCCTTGGAAACGCAGGCTGTCCGGCTCTGTCCTGCAGGGTGCTGTGCAATGCGGGGGCTGGGTGGGCTTTCAGTGAGAACAACACTAGAACATGACAACTCGAGAACCAAGCCAGTGTCTTGAGGACTGGCCCAGAGTATTTCTCAACAGAATCAGGATGACAAGGAAGCTCTCCAAGAGGACTAGACCTTCCTTCTAGATTGTTCTTCCCCACCTGGTTAGTGACAAGAGCTTGGGAACAAGGCAGCCCTGGGCAAACTTGCATTGTCAATCAACTCCCTAAAGCCAGTGTGACTGTGAGTGCTTTTCAGTGTCAATGGGAAGAACTAAATTGATGTCTATAAGGCACCAGAAACAGTGTTTGTTGGTTCTAGAAGGTTCTCTCTCCAAGTAATAGGTATGCTGTTGTCATCCAACCTTTCTCACTAATGACTCCTTATGATAAGAGTGAGGAGGCCAATTCTGGTTGCAGATGAGAACAGAGTGAGAATGGCCAGACCTTTCCAGAAAATACCACAACTGAGGGAGCATCCAACAGCACCCCTAGAAGGACAAAAAGCTTTCCCAACAGCACAGAGAACAGCTATGCTATACTGACTTACAGCCATCACTTACAAGAACAGGGCTGGAAAGCCCCTAGATCGTTGGACAGACTCCCACCTCAAACCAAAACAAAACAGCATTGCTCTTCTGATCAAAATATGACCTCTCTAGGCAAAGGCGCTTGGAACAATCAGCACTGATAGAACATAATGTCCCCAAGAACAAGGTCATCACATCCAGAGCCACTCTGGCCCACCAAGCTGGACAACCTCCAGTTAATTACTGCAAGAAATGGCTGTTTGGGAAACTGCAGATGGCGGTGGGGACAAGACAGGGGCACAGGCCCAGGATGAATCAGTGAGCTCACGGAGTCCCCATTTTCTTGAAGCTCTTTCATCTAATAACCTCAGCTTCCCATTGATGGATTTAAAAGGGGTATAGTATGTTACAGAAGAAGAATGGATCAACCCTTTCTGTGCGATTTACTGCCTCTGAAAATCCGCAAGAGGGTCAGCTGCTTAACAGCATCATAGGTTAAGTGTTGGGCTACTAACTGAGAGGTGAACAGTTCAAAGCCACCAGCTGATTCCAGGCAGACAGACACACCAGTCTTGTCTTGGGAAGGTTTACAGCCTCAAAAACCCAATGGAGGGTGGGAGTGAGTCAGACTCAAGTTGACGACAGTGGGTTTGGTTTACTTTAGTGTGTAAGGCTGAACTGGGCATGAGTTCTAGCAGATTTTTTCCCAAGAAGACACAGGAGCATCATATGGACTCCTTTGAAGCTCTCCCATCCACACCCCGTTATCCCCACTGATACTGAACCAATTCCAACTCAAAACAGCTCACAGGCAGTGGGAATCCATGCACGTGGCCTTTACGGGAGCAGACCCCCAGGAGCAGCCGTACGGTACGTTTGAACTGCTGGCCTTACAGCCTCTGAAAGCCAAATGCTTTAGCCACTGCACCTCCTCCCACCTGTAGAAAAGGGAGCTGCCTTTCCAGTCCTCTTGAAACTGGAAAACAATCCACTGTCTTTATAAATAAGAAGGGATCAATTTAGGAGAGGCATCTAGTGAGAGGAATCAAACCAAACCTGAGAAGAACTCAGTAGGGGCACACCCAGTCTCCCCTGACCCACAGCCCCCATGGGGGACAGAGCAGACCTGCCCCTTCGGGTGTCCGAGGATGAAATCTTTCTGGAAGCCGATTCACCTTACTGTTCTCTCGAAGAGTAGGTGGTAGATCTGAACCACTGACCTTTCACTTACCAGCTGAGTGTTGAACCCCTGTGCCACCAGGGTATTTGTCAGAAAACAACAAAGGGGTTCATATCAGTCAAATGACACATCCCCACTCCACACATGGCTCACTTTAGACTGGGATCCTGAGATTCCAGAAATCAGAAGCAAAATTTTGTCTTCATGGATATTTTTCTAGAGAAAAGATTGGGAGGTTTTTTTGTCATAACCCCAAAACCATTCAGGATGGTGGCCTTGGTGACTCACAGGAAAAGAAAAGAGATGTGGTACTGAGAGGAAGAGGGGAGCCCAGGCTAGAGCAGCTGGGAAGTGCTTTACAAGCATCCAGGCCAGCGCTCGCTGTTGCAAAGAGGACAAAGTGAGGACCAGAAAGGTACAGCAAACACCCAGGGTCTCCCAGAAGCTGTTCTACTCACAGAAAAGCCCAGGGAAGCCCAGGGTTGAGGTCTGAGTTCACACAGGGCGAGCACAGAGCCTGGAGATGTACTAACCATCTTCCACAGTTCTGATCTTCTGGACATTCACAGATTGATTGCACACACACACACACACACACACACACACACACACAACACACACACACACACACACTGCAGCCCCACCTGGGGTGCTCTGGGGGCTCAGTGGTGAGGAGCTGGCTACTGATCCAAAGATACAGGATTCAACCCCAAAACACAGGGTGTGAATCCACCAGCTGCTCCATGAGAGGGGGAGCAACCTCGCTCATGAGATTTACCGCCTCTGAAAACCCACTGGAGGGTGGGCCCTGAGTGGGTTGCCGTCCAGAGGGAACCCACAAGCCATGCCAAGCAAGAAGCCGTGCAGAGTCCTGGCTGCAGCCCTGCCAGCCCGGCCTTCTCCTGGGCATTGGGCACCAGCTCTCTCCGCAGGGTCCTCGGCAGTGTTATCTGCATCTCTATAAACCAGGGAGGGTTCTCAGAAGGGAAGTGATAAGCCACTTTCCCGGCTGCCAACCTGGATTCCAGAAAGAGCTGGGCGCAGATGCAACGTGTTCTACCTGCACGTGAGCCCCTGGGACCCCCACCTCTGCCCAGAAGCCCTGCCACCCCAATGGCACTCCAAGCCTTTCTCCTGACTGGCCCCCCCAAAACCACACGGCCTCGTGGCTTCGGAGTCCCGAGCAGCTCCTAGTGGCCCAGGGGGAGCAGCACTGAGCAGGCGGGGGGCTTGGACCCCCTACCTGCGGGTAGTAGCCCAGCACCTAGTCCTTCCCCCAAAGACTGACCCAGTCACCTCTGAGTCAACCAGGAAGCACCTGCTGCATTTTTTCCCAGGTGCTCCGGGGCCCCTAGCTGGTTTTCAGGGGGAAGGGGCCAAGTGGAGACAGGTCTCCCGGGGAGAGGGGGCGTGGGCCATGACCCCGAGAGGTCAGGGGTCGGGGGTCACGGTCACGGCTCCGCAGCCCTGGGCCCGCTGTCCCCGCAGCTCTGGCCGGGTGGTGGGGTCCCTTGCCGGGAAGCCCTTTGCTCCGTGAACCCGTGACCTCACAGCCAGTGTCAGTGGCCTGTGCAGCCTCGCAGAGCGGCTGCAGCGTCCCCGCCGGGGGCAGCGGGCGTCCCCCTCCCGGAGGGTCCCCAGGGCAGGGTCGCTCGCTGTCCACTCCTCTGCGTTACACGAGCCCCCGTCCCGCGTTTTCCACGCACCCCAGATTTTCAGAAAAACGAGAGATTTTTTGGGTTTTTTTAGGCGGCATCCAGTCCAGCCTCCAGGACTCGGACCCCTGTGCGGGGAGACCAAGGTAGTGCCTCAGGGTCTCTTGAGTCTGCCCTGAGGAGTGTCCACCCCACGTCCGGACACTCAGTGCCCCTGCTGTCCTCCGCCCGGCGAGGGGCCGCTGCCTACCTGCCCGGAGCCCGCCGCCCGCGTTCAGCGCCCGCCGCCCGCGTTCCCACGCCAGCCGCCCGGCGAGAACCTGCCTCGAGCCGCGCTTTAAGAGGAGGGCGGACCCACGCCCCGCCCCACGCCGAGCGGCGGCCACGCCGGCCAATGGGGCGCGGGGGCGGGCCCGGGGCTGCCCAATGGGCACGCCGAGGCCGGCCCGCCTTCTGCTAAGCCATCGCCTTTCCGAGAAATCACTTTGCTGAAGAGGCTCGGAGGAGGCTGCGGGGGCGGCGGCGTGGGGTCCGGGCGACTTCCGGCTGGAGGACCCCGGCTCCTGCGGGGGGTCTGGGGCGCGGAGGCGGGGACTCGCCCCAGGGTTCCCGCGGGGCAAGGTCCCCGGGGCCGAGAGTGGCCGCTGCTGCGTAGCCATCAGCTGGGAGCGTGCGGCAGCCCGGGGCCGGCGTGTCCAGCGAGGGACACGTGTGTGGTCCAAAATGCCACTTAGGGTGACGTCCAGGTCCCACGGACGCCAGCCCTCCAGGGTGTCCCTGGGGTTTCCTGTCAGAATGGGGGGTGTGAAAGAAACCAGAAGGAAGATTCTAGAAACGAGCGAGGCGCTTGCCTGCGGGGGAGAGAAATGAGAAAGGAAGATCTGGAAGCAGAAGAAGTGAAGTTTCCCCACGCGGAAAAAGATACAAAAAAGAACGGGCGGGAAGCGAAAGGAGAGAGAATTGTTTTTCCAGCGCAGAAAGGAAATGCTGGAATTAAAACAGACATTGGTGGGGGGGGGAAAGAAGAACGAACTGGGGATGAGGGTGGAGAAAACAGTGCAACAATGAATGAATGAAAACCCAAAATCTCTGTAAATGTTCATTAAAACTAATAAAATTTAATAAAATGAAAAAAAAGAAAGGGAATGCTGGAAACAAAAAAAAAACAATAAAAATGCCCACGGATGAAAGAAAGTACAGGGAACAATCTGGACGAGCAGTGCTTTTCTGGGTGCATTCTGCAGTGGGGGGTGGACCGTGGTGGGGACCCCCACTCGGTGACCCTGCAGGACAGGGGAGAGCCGCCCTGAGGACCCCAAGGCCCAAAGCTTTAAAGCAGCAGGTCTCCTCCAGGACAGACTGGCAGACTCAAGGATACAGGACATGGAAGCCAAAATCGAATTTAGATTCCCAGTTAGAGGAAAGCCCCATTCATCAAGTTTTTCAAGGCTCTGTGACAATGTCCAGGCAGCTCTGGTGGCCTCGTCCATTGGGAGCTGGGCTACGGTTAGAATCCACCAGCAGCTTCGGGGGGGGGGGGGGGGGGGGGGGGGGGGGGGGGGGGAATGGGCATTCTCTCCTCTGTGAAACTCACAGCCTAGAAATCCACTGAAGGTCAGCTTTGAGTTGGTTCCAACTCCATCAAAGATTTTTAAGGTTAGAGATTGAAAGAACTGTTACTGGTCCCGAAAAATCTTATATAGATATAAAACTTTGAAAGTTGGACATGGATTGAGAAAAGAATAAACAAATATGTCTTAGAGAAAGTACAACCAGGGTTCTTCTTAAAGGCAAAGGTGGTGAAACTTCTCACATACTTTGGGCATATTGTTAAGAGGGGCCAATCCTTGGAAAAAGACATCATTCTTGGAAAAGTGAGAGGAAGACCTTCAACATAAAGGATTGATACAGTGGCTTTCACAATGGGCTTGGGTATTTTAGAGATGATAAGGCAAGCACATAATCAAGGTCAAGGTTCAGATCCTTTGTTCCTAGAGATGCTGAGTTAGAGTCAACTTGGCAGCGTCCAACAACATTTTGATCAAGATAGAATCTTTGCTCAAAGTGCTTTGAACACCATCTAGATTTTTTGCTGGCTGTTCATGGAGGCAGTCAGTCACGCATTACATTTTGTTATGCTGCTAGTTACCATTGAAGTGGTCCCAGCTCCGAGTGGCCTTATGTCCAACAAGATGAAACACTGCCGGTCTATGCCATCCTCACGATCTACAAAATCCTTTTCGTAGCCACAGCATCATTCTGTCTCACTGAGTATCTCCATCTTTTTGCTAATCTCCCATTTTACCAAGTATAATGTCTCCAACACTAAAACTCAAAGGCATTGATTTTTCTTCTGTTATCCTTATTCACTGTCCAACTTTCAGATGCATAGATAGTAGTTGAAAAGACCATGGCTTGAATCAGATGCGCCTTGATTTTTAAATTGACATCGTTCCTCCTTAGCACCATGGAGAGTCTTTGACAGAAAATTTTCCCAATGCAACACATATTTTGATTTCTTAATTGCTGGTACAAGGGTGTTGATTATGGAGGCAATCAAGATGAAAATCACTGAAATCACTGACTCCTTCAATCTTTTCTCCATCTACTATGATGTTACCTATTGGTCCAAGGGTAGATTTTTGTGTCTTGATGTTGAGATGTTTGCTGATGACTCTTACTTTGGTCCTGATTTCACTTTTTTTTTTTTCATAAAGTCCAGCTTCTTGGATAATTTGCTCAGCATACAGATTGAATAGTTATAGAGAAAGGATACAGAACTGATCCATACTTTTGTTGATTTTAAGCCATGCAGTGTTCCCTTGCTTTGGTCAGACAACAGCTGCTTGGTCTAGATACAGGTTTCACTTGAGCACAATTAAGTGTCTGGGATTCCCATTCTTCTCAATGTTAGTCATAATTTGTTATGATTCACGCAATCAAATGCCTATGCATAGTCAATAAAACAGAAATAACACATCCTTCTGGTATGGTCTGTTTTCAGCCAAGATTCATCTGACATAGCAATGATATCCCTACCACAATAGCCTCTTCTAAAGCTAATTTAAAATTCTGTCAGTTCTCTGTCAATGTACTGGTCTAGCTGTTTTTGGATAATCTTTAGCAAGACATTATTTGCATGTGGTGTTAGTGATATTCTTCAATAATTTCCACATTCTGTTGGATCACTTTTTTTTAGAATGGGAACAAATAAGGATCTCTTCCAGTCAATTGGCCATACAACAATCGTATTCCAAATTTCTTGACACAGATTGGTGAGTATGTCTAGGACTGCATCTGCTTGTTGAATTGGTACCCCATCAATTTCTGGGACCTTCTTTTTTGCCAGTGCCTTTGGTGCAGCTTGAATTTCTTTCTTCGTTACCATTAGTTCTTGGTCGTATGCTACTTCCTGAAATAATTCCTTGTCAAGCAATTCTTTTTGGTACAACGACTCTTGTATTCTTTGCACTTTCTTTTGATGCTTCCTAGATCTCTCAAGATTTTGCTTATAGCATCTTCCAGTATAGCAATTTGAGGCTTTAATTTGTTTTTTCCATTCTTGCAGCTTGAGAAATGCAGAGCAGGCTCTTCCCTTTTTATTTTCTAACTCCAGCTCTTTGCACATTTTGTTATAGTGCTTTGTTTTGTCTTCTTGAGCTGCGCTTTGAAATCTTCTGTTCCTCTCTTTCACTTTGGTATTGCTTTCCTTTGTTTTGGCTTCTCAACCTTCTAATGCAATGATCAGCCTTTTCTGACATCCATTTTGGTCCTTTCTTTTCCCCCTGTCTTTGCAATGACCTTTTGTTCTTTTCACGGATGATGTCCTTGATGTCATCCCACAACTCATCTGGTCTTCAATCATTACTGTTCAATGCTTCGAACCTATTCACAAGATGGTTTTTAAATTCAGGTGGGGTAGATAGGGATGTGCAAAACAGAATTTCAAATTTTTATAGAATCCAGACTTTCTGGAGCCATAGAAGTTAGATGAATCCCTGAAATTATTGCCTTAAGTTAATATTTTACCCTTAAACCAAAAAACCTTCAGAATTCTTCATAAACCCAGACAATGCTCTAGCTTAACTATGAAAAGGCCTGCCCTGAGCATTATGTGCTCTGAAGAACTGTCTATTTTGGATCAAACTAACAACAGCCGCTTGAAAAAGCAGGTAGAGGGCAGCTGCTGTGAATGATGAAGGAACAAGGATCAACTAAAAAAAAGGAGTGAGAATGGTTACAGCTCTGAGAATTTGACACGTGCTGCTCATTGGTATGGGCAGAAAGGAACCGGTGCACGCTTCATGGTATATGTTTGCAACCCCAGAAAAAGTACACTTGAAAGACAGATACAGCAGCTCCGAAGCATGAAGAGCGCACTGCAAAGCTGAGAGGAATAAATATTCAAATAAATGTCCACAGAACTTGCTAAGTACGGATTGTGACTCATGAAAACATTGTCATTTTCTTTGAAATCATTTCTTAAGCTATAAACGGCTTAGTAAGGACTTCCTAAAGAAGCGATTACTGAGAAGACATCAACTCAGGCTCACTGCCGTTGAACTAGTTCCTACTCACAGTACCCCCTTCATCGGGTTTCTGGGGCATCACTCTTCGGTGAGGGGAGTGCCTATCCCACTGCCAGCAGAGTAGCTGGTGGACTGGAACCACCAGAGATGCAGCCTTTGGGGTTAACAGCATCTAACAGGTTAACAATTGTAAAAGAGCCGTCCTTTGCCAAGTATTATTATTCCTAATGATTTTTCCCCTTTAGCTCAAATTATTTAAGCATATTTGGCTAATGGGAGGTTGCTTTAATGTGTTTGCTCTTCTGATGTGGGATGAAGCTCCTAAAAATAACAGCACCTACGGAGCACAAGTGATAGTGTGTTATGTACTTGGCTGCTAACCAAAGGTTCAGAGGTTCGAATCCTGTGACAATCTCATAAAAATTGGAAACCTGGTAGAGGGCTACTGTGAGTTCAAATCCATGTGATGGCCCTCAGTTTGGTAGTTTTAAGACCACAGAGATCCCAGAACAGCCACTATGAGTGTTTATATTCATATCTTTTCACAAGTATCCCCCTTAAGCCTACCTAGAAATGCTGCCCACCTCACAAAGTCATAAGCTCAAATTTCTCTTGGTTCTGCATTAGGAACAATGTCACTGACATCAACAGCCAATAGCTCTCCTGGATTACAGCATATATAGTTGGCAGTAGGTGTCACTATAGACATGGAAGGAATTGCTCACAGTGAATGACTCACTTCAGGACAGTCCTGGACCCCATATTTTCCACGTGGTGATTCTCACTATGGGCCCTCTCCATTTAGTTCTGTTCACCAAGAATTTAATGAGCAACTACTGTGTGCTAGCTGTGGTACCAAGGATCCCATCTCATTGCCCTCAAGTCAATCCTGACGCCCGTGGACTTTTGAAGCTGTAAATCTTTTACAGGAGGAAGTGGATTCTTTACAGGGGCGAGTGGATTCTAACTGCTAACAGTTCCATGAACAACCCAACACATAATGCACTGTGCCACCAGTGCTCCTATCAGCGTTGAGGATGGGAGATGCAATAAATAAATAAGATGACTCCAATTATTCTCTCTTCCCCACTTACCAGACAGCTTCCCCTTTCCAGTATATTCCATTCTGATTCCTATAGTAGCTTACGGTAGATTCTTGTAGTAGTATTCCTGATCCTTCAATGTCAATCATACTATTTCCCCATTGATTCTATCCATGGTTCATCCTGTGCCCATCATTCTATAGTGACCTCCCAGGCCTTGTCTTTGGAAGCTGATATTTGAAAGTCACACTTATTATCCCTCTCCCTTGCCATGGTCTACTGGAACTCTTCTTATGTGAATATCAGCATCATACAGTTAGAATGTCATGTTTTAGAGTTAAATCCAAGCTCACTGATCTTCCCAAGCCTCAGTTTCCCCTGTATGATTGCACTGATGGTGACAGTTGTTGTTGCTGCTTTTAGATGCTATCACATGGATCACGACTCACAACCAATTGATGAACAACCTTAAGATCTAAACCTTGTTCTATCTCACATCACTCTCACAGTCTGCACCATGCTCAAGCCCATTGTGCATTTCACCCTCTCAATCTGTCTCATTGAGAGGTCTTCTTCTCTTTTGCCGACCCTCTACTTTCCCCAATTGTTGTTGTTGTTGTGTGCTGTCGAGTCACCTGTGACTCACAGCGATCCTATGGACAGCAGCTCTGAAACCTGCTGTATCCTGATCCAGCCTCACTGACTCTGATACACCATTACCCCAGTTACTATGTCAGTTCATCCTATCTGGGGTCTTCCTCTCCTGCACTGTCCCTCTACCCTTGCCAGCATGATGTCCTTCTCCAAGGACTGGTCTCTCCTAGCCATGTGCCCAAAGGATGTGAGATAGAGCTTCAAAATCCTTGTCTCCAAGGAAAAACTTGGTTTTACCCTCTCCAAGACAACTGTTTTGTTCTCTTGGTTGTCCATGGTATGTTCAACACTTTTCTCCAGCACCACAAATCAAAGGCATTGGATCTTCTTCAGCTGTCCTTAATCATTGTTCAACTCTCTGATGCATAACAAGTAATTGCAAAGACCATGGCCTGGATGAGGCACACCTTAGTCTCTATACTGATATCATTGCTCCTTGGTATTCTAGAGAGGCCCCCCGACACCAGATTTCCCCAGTGCAATTTGTCAGTTCATTTCTTGACTGCTAGTGCCAAGAGTGTTGATTGTGGGGTTGAATAAGCTGAAATTGTTGACAACCTCAATCTCTTCTTTATCTATCGTGGTGCTGCCAATTGACCCAGTGGTGAGAACTTTGTCTTCTTGATGTTGAACTTCAATACATATTGTACACTATAGTCCTAGACTTTCTGCAGCAAGTGCTTCAGGTATTCCTCAGTTTCAGCAAGCAAGGTTGTGTCATATGTATAACTCTGGTTGTTAATGAATCCTCCTCCAATCCTGATGCCCACATTCCTCATAAAGCCCAGGCTCCCAAATGATCTGTTCTGCATATAGACTGAAAAAGCCTAGAGACAGGACGTATCCCTGATGCACCCCTTTCTTAACTTTAAACCAAGCAGTGTTTCCTTGCACTGCTCAGAAGACTGCTTCCTGGTCTGAGTGTAGGTTTCGCAAGAGCACAGTCAAGTGTTCTGCAATTCCCATTCTCCTCAAGGTTAGCCACAATTTGTTGTGACCCACACAGTCAAATTCTTCTGCATAATCCATGAAACACAGAAAAACATTCTTCTAGTACTCTTTGCTTTTAACCAAGATCAATCTGACATTAGCAATAATGTCTCTAGTGCCACGACCTCTTCTAAACACAGCTTGCACTTCTGGTAGTTCTGTTGATGTACTACTATTCCAGTCACTTTTAAATAATCTTCAGCAATATTTTTCTTGTGTGTGATATTAATGAATTATAACATAATATTCTATAATTCCACTCTGTCAGGTCACTTTTTAAAAAAAAAAAAAGGAATAAATATGGATATTTTCTAGTCAATTGGCCAGGCAGTTGTCCTTCAGAATTCTTGGAACAACCTGGTGAGCACGTCCAGGGCAGCATCTGTTTGTTGAAATATGTCAGTTGGTATTCCATCAATTTCTGAGTCTGTGTTTTGCCAACTCCTTCAGGAAAGCCTGCACTTCTCCTTAATCACCATTCCCTCTTGATCACACATAGTTTCATTAAATTCTTCTGTATCAGCCACAGTGACCGTATATTCCTTCCATCTTCTTTTACTGTTTCCTGGATCATTCAATATTCTGCCCATAGCATCCTTAAATATTGCAACTCGAGGCTTGATTTTGTACTTTAGTTCCTTCAATTTACATAATGCTGAGGAGGTTCAGCCCTTTTCATTTTCTGGTGCCAGCTCTTGGCACATTTAGTTATAATACTTTGCCATGTCTACTTGAGCTGCCCTTTGAAAACTTCTGTTTAGTTCCTTAACTTTCTGCTTTCTTCCCTTTGCTTTGGCTTCTCAGCACTCTAGTGCAATATTTAGAGTCTCTTCTGACATCCATCTCTGTCTTTTCTTCCTCCTCTGTTTTTGTAATGACCTTTTGCATTCTTTGTGGATGATAGTCTTAATATCCTCCCACAGCTCATCCGACCTTCGTTCATTAGTGTCCAAGGCCTCAAACCAGTTCCTGAGATGGTTTTGAAATTCAGTCCTGACAATGAATGAGCTTGGTGTGGTTCTCAGCGCTCAGCAAAGCACAGAATTAGGGGTGTCTTAAACAGACAACTGGAAGTCCACTGCGTGAAATGTCAGGGGAGAGGACAATGGGGAAGCTGAGGAAGCAGATGTCCTTTTTGCCCCACTACCACGTGGTTCCCTGGGTCCTGGTGAAGTCACGGGGTTCATGCCCGACTCTGTGAGAGGACAGGGGCGATATCAGCAGAGGGAAGAGGTGTCTGAGCAAAGTCGGGAGGAAAGCAGGCATGAGCACGCCAGCCTTCTTCCAGGGGGGTCACCCCCAAACCCACCGCTCACTGTCATCAAAGCAATCCCAACTCATCCAACACCACCGGATGTGGTAGAACTTCTCCACGAGGTTTCCAAGACTGAACCACTATACAGAAGCAAACTGCCACAGCTCACTCCCGTGGAGCAGTGGGTGGCTTCAAACCAGTGACCCTTTTGTTAGTATTCCTACTGTTTTAACCACTGAGCCAGGACTGCTTGTGGGACTCCTTAATTTGACTGTCATCAAGTCACCTCTGGCTCACAATGAACCAGTAGGACAATAGAAATAACCAACTGGGTGTCCAAGGGAGGAGGAGCCCAGGGCCTTCACTGTCCCCCACAGATGCCTGGGTTCAAACTGCTGACCTTTCTGTGAGCAGCCAGTTGCTTTACTCCAGGGCCACCAGAGCCCTTTGTGCACTCGCTCAGGATGTGTTTGGTTTCCCAACAATGAGTGGCATCATGTATTGTGTGTCAGGGAAGCTTGTTACGGGCTCAGTGCTCAGGGCCAGTCTTAGGAGCTAGTCACACGGATACCACCCTCTGCCTCTCTCTTACCGATATTCCAGAATTTGGAGGAGAACAGGTGGGTAGCATGAACCGAGGTGTTGGCACAAGCAGTTGAGATACTCTAAGCTTCCTTTATCAGGAAGGGTGGTGGGAATGCTTCCGGAAGCCCAGGTGCCAGCCGAGCACCTGCCTGGCACACAGGCACTTCCGGGGATGCGGCCTGAGGACCTGCAGTGGGAACTCTGTTCTGAGGTGGTGTCCAACCTTCAGCACCTTTATGTCCATCAGCACCTTTATGTCCATCAGCACCTCTAGGACCTTCAGCGCCTACGTGGCCTTCAGCACTTATGTACCATTCCAGAGGTGCCTGTGCTGCCTTCCACCTGCCGGGAACTAGAGGAAGTTTGTCCTTTCTTCACATACTGAGGCTAAAGGGGCCACCACACGCCAGCCTTCCGGGGGGCAGATGGAAGTGAAGGAATGACACATGTGATAGGGAGTGTGCCTGGGAGGGGGCCCTTTCTTAGGTCCTGATGACCTCAACACAGCAGCTTCTCCTCCACGTACCTCAGGTGGAAGTCAGGAACAGGGGATTCAGGGCACATTCAACTCTTCCTTCCTGAGATTTTAAAGCTCTCCATCCTACCTGCTTCCTGGGTGCCCACCATGCCGGCTGGCTCGCTGCCGTGTCACCTAAAGGTGGCTCACTGCACTTCCCAGCTTCTTCCAACCCACGAGCTTGCCGTCGGTGCCTTCCAGGTGTAGAGCTGAGGAGAAGACATGTGGACATTTAGAGGTTGCCTATTTCTGTACACTATTAAGGAAAGACAGTTCCAAATTGTCCTTCATGTGTCACATGGACCTAAATTGTATTTCCTCCAAAGACCACATCATTGGAGGTACTTACTCCTTTTCTCCAAATTATCTATACCCCCAAACTTAGTACTCAAACAAATGAGCACTGCCACAGTTCCTGGCCTCATGTCTCACATTGTCCTTAATGCCCTTTCCAGCACGATTTTTACTTCTTTGAATTTTGTTGTTGTTTTATTTTATTAGAATGTATAATCTAAAGGGTAAAGATGATCAGGCTTTAATCATTGAGTTCCAAAACACTGTTTAGGACATGATACTTACCAAATAACTTGTTGCATACCAAACAAATGAGACACACAATAAACGGTATCTACATTAAGACATTATCTGAAATGGCATCATTAAAGTAATTGTATTTTAATCTTGGTTCTATAACTCTTCCCTTGGTGAAGCATCTAACTGTGCCAGGTTTTCAAGTTGAGAGTTACACAGAAAATGGACACGTGAAAGCGCTGGGATTAGTATTTCATTAGCTCTTTGTAGTTTAAGTAAGCAAAGCCAAAAGTTAGCTGGGTTTGTGTTTGAGGCAAAGAAGGAAAACAAAAAACACCAAAAACCAGCAACACCAAATCAGGGCAATGATCATATCAAGAAATGGTGCTAATGCTACCGATGGGACAATGCACAGAAAACTGGACAGAGAGGCTACAGAAACAGAAAGGAATAAAAGAACTATCAGTTAGCAGATCAGTGATCCAGGAAGAAAGTCTCTGAATAGTGCAGTTTGCCGAGATCAGGGCAAGGTCTGAATATAGAGCAAATGAAACAAGACATGTGTGATAAAAATCTAGCCATGAAGAAATCGATAATGAGGTTGGCAAAGACATCTTAAAGAGGACACAGACCACACTAACTATAAAAGATATAAATTGAACTTCATTAAAATTAGGAAACAGATGTTATGGACAATTGCCTCCATGAACAACTATCTCCTTTGCATCAAATGAGAAGAAATGGATGATGCCTGGTTACTATTACTGAACAGTTTGAGTTACCATTCCACAGAAGATTCTGGATCTAAAGGGGAGAAACCTAAAACAGAATTTTAAATCCTTGTGGAAACCAGCCTTTCTGAAGCCACAGAGGCTGACTTCTACCCTGCAATATTATTCTAACTGTAAACCAAAAGCAGCCCCTAAAGACTTCATAAAATTAAACAAAGTGATTTAATAGTAAATAATGTCTGCCTTGAGCATTGGGATCTTTTTCTTAAAAGAAAAAAAAATGCCTTCATTAGTATACAATTCCCACGTCCCTTCCCCCCATCCCCCACCCCAAGTACACTTCTCTATGCAACCTTAATTCTGTATTCCTGTGCTAACCATAATAGCATTGGGATCTTTTAAGATCTGTTTGTATGGGATCAAATTAATAACAGCAGCTTAAAAGATGAGCTAGGAACCTTAGCAGGGAGTTTATAGACATTTATCTGAATGAAGAGGAAACAAGAGGGTGAGAATGTCTGCCCAGATCACAGAATGATGTCAGTGCCACTGAACTGTGCAGTGAGCATTGTTGAAGTAGTGCTACAGTTACTGTGCCAGCCCTTAGCTACAAAAAAATTACTGTTTAAAATGTGCATGCCATCAAAAGCTCAAAGGCAAACAAGACCATGTGGAGAAGACATATATATTTAGAACATAAAAATAATCTCCAGGAATTAACTAGGAAAAGACAGTCCCATCATTACTAACATGCAATAACCACACGCAAAGTTCTCAGCAGAAGAAATCTGTAGCTAAGAAGGCTGCCAGATATCGTGGACCTGTTAAGGTCAAAAACAACTACAGCAGTGCACTTTGCTCAGGAGCACTTAAGTTACTGCAATATTTAATTACCCATTTGGCTGTTACAGAAAATCCCTGAGCAGGAACTGAGGGCTGTAACGTATAATAGTTATTGCCTGTTCTTTCTCTAGCAATGGGCTTTATATGTTGGGTTGTAACGTCATGGAACCCAGGGAACCAAATGTTTGTCTTAGAGCAGCCTGGTTTTTGCACAAAACTCTTCCGTTTTGAGAGATCACTAACACCATGGAATTGGGTTTTGGCATATAGAACAAAGGGTGGAAGTCTGACGTGGTGCTGGTCCCTCTTATGATAATATTGAAATTAAGTTCATTTAATTTACTGGGTCATCTTTATGAGCTGTCTCTATGTACTTGTGCCTACAAACAAAACAGTGTGGTACTTTAAAAATAAAGGACAAGGTTGAACAGATACTGTACCAAAAGCAATAACATAGATATCCTAGAAAAGGAGCTCAAAACCATATAGTCCAAAGGTATCACCGTGCACCCACCAGAAAGGTTAAAAGATAAAAATCCAGAAGATTATCTAATGTTGGAAAGAAATGTGAAATGATCAAGTCTTTCATTTACTGCTGCCAATTAGCAGAAACACTTTGAAATACACAGCTTACTAAGCCTTTGTCTACCTTAGATCCAAAAGTTCTCTAGATGAATCTCCAAGATACATGTGTGAAGTCCACCAGAAGACAGGCATGGAGAATTTACCTGTACTTCACACAGCACGTGCAGGTTACACAGGGTTGGTGTTTGGTCTGGTTGGTTGGTGCTTGGGGTTTGCTTAACAAAACATGCTAAACTTCTAATGCTAGTTTCCTATGCATATTATATGCATGTGTGTTATTTATATAAGCACATTATATACAAAATATATAAATAACATAAAGCCAGAAGCAGCTCAAATCTGAATCTCCAGCTAGAGGGTTAAACAAACTGTGATATATCCATACAATGAGATGTTACTTAGCAATAAAAAGCAACAAACTGTTGTCAAAACCCACAGTAGTTTCAGTAGGGAAACCAATCAATTAAGTGCTTGAGAATTCTTATTTCAGTGTCAAAGAGCAAGAGCTGCTGGACTAACTCAGGTGAAAAAGATCTGGGTCTTAGAGGTTGCTTCCAGGTGGAGGGCGTAAAGGACTGGGGGAGCTCATTGGGAATTGATTCGAAAGAACCACAGGGGACCCTAGAAGGAGCTGAATGTTCTAAATCTTGATGTGGGCTATAGACATACAGGGGTGAGCATATGGGAAAAGCACACGACAATGAACTGACAAAGGAGTCCTCACCGCACAGGGATCAAAAGAACTCAACCGCCAGCCGAAAGGTTGTCAGGAGAAGGGCTTCTCTTCTGCTTACAGAGGGCTTAGGCCTTGGAAACCCCAGAAAGCAGTTCTTTTTCTGACACGGTCACTGTGAGAGAGAGTCATTTGCTTTGAGTTTGGTACACTTAAGTTTGACACACAGAAAATAGTATAGTGAAGGACTTAACAAAGAGGTTGGAGTACCAGAGGCTTCTTAAAAAAATTTTTTCCCTCTAGGTCAGGAAATAAAACCCTTGACAGCCCCCTCCTTCACAGGTGCAAAAAATGAGTATGATTCATCTGGGAAATCAATTAGCATTTGTTTAACCTGCAGATAAGAAAAAGATCCATGTGTTTATCCAACACGGAATGAATGGCTATCTTTTATCAGCAATTAAATGCTTAGGGCGTGCATGTGCATGTTATGCATGTGTGTGTGTTACAAGGGGTCAGGTTTTTTCATGTTACAGGCTATCTTCCAGTAAACGTGGGACTTCTTTGGAGCAGTGAACTGGGGCGGGTTCAAAGGCCTTGGAAAGAGAAATAGTCAGAAACTGTCTTCTCCACGGATGTGCACTTTGCCCCCATTTGTTTAGGAGTGGTCTCTCTCTCTCACTAAGTCAATTTGCTCTACCCTTGTGTTCAAGGTGGACAGAGATGATAACAGGACTAGCTGGTAATATTGCCCCAATCTATTTCTTTACTCTAGAAGGATAACAAATAAAACGCTGGGATATATCTAAGTTTGTGTATTTTCTAATTCATTCCTGTTAACTGCATTTGGGAACACTCCTTAAGTGCCTACAACGTGCTAGGTAGGTAATCCACAGCCATCCACCAAGACAGACTGAAAAGAAAAATAATTGCTCAACATTTTTCAACAACAAAATACCTCATTTTTATTAATAAGAAGGAGCTTGAAGCAGTCTTGGGGGGAAAAAACCCTACTTATCAGAGTAAGATTCTAAGAAGAAGTCACAAGTACCTGCAGCATTTGTGGCTACTGCTGACCCTCCAATGGGTTTTCAGAGACAGTAGCTCGCATGAGAGTTGACTGCCCATCTTTCTTCCACAGGGAGGCTGGTTTTTAACATTTTAGTATACATATGAAACATAGGCCTTCCTAGACAGAGTCCCCAGAGGTTCTGATTAAGTATATTTGAGATGATGTCCAGGGAACGTCATGCCTAGCCAAACAATATAAATAACAGCTTTCACAATACCCATCCTCAAATCCCTTCTGCAGTTGGATGAGAAAACTATCTCTGAAAAATGCATAGCTTAAGCACTCACACACAAGTGCACCAAAAATTATTTATGTCTAAATAGAATTGTGGAATTTGAATATTTGAATGAATTTGAATGAAGGAGACTTCAAAAACTGTAACCAGATGAGGATGGATGCCAACCAAAATCAAGGTCAAAACCAAGACCGACGCCTCTAGGTCGGTTCTGATTCCTGGAGCTCTCCCATCAGATTGCCAAGGTTGTAAACCTTCATTGGGAGGAGATGGCCCATCTCTCTCCCAAGGAGCAGCTAGTGGCTTCAAACTGCTGACCTTTCAGTTAGTAAGCTCTCCCTTAACCTACTGCTCCATCGCTGTTGTAGGTCTCCTCACAGAAGGGTGACACGATCATTGACCGGGAAGAGAGCAGACTCTTTTTAATGGCTCATGACAACTGAATATGCACAAGGATGAAGTTAGCTTACTATGACCATGGCTACCCTGAAGTCTTTGAAGATATGAGCTCTTTACTTCCTTCCCTATCTGACCAACCCATCCCTAATCCATACTCTGTATGACCTAGGCAGTCTGTGCTGTAGTTTTCATAAAGTTACTTCCAATTTCCTTAGCCCTTATCACCTCGTTCACCATTCCTTCTGAGCCCTTTTGAGCTGATGTACAGTCGACCATTTCTGCTGAACCATAACCAACCCTCTGAAACTCCTCTTTTAGCATCATACCTTCCTTATTTTTTCCTCCTTAGACAATTACTCCAAGAACACGCAAACTACAGCATACCCAAACCGTTGCCTGAAAGTCTAGACCAGACAGCTGGGGTCACCCTGGGAGACTCGGTCCTCATCAGACAGCATGCAACTAAACCTCTTCAACGATGCTGGGACGGACCTTATACAGTCATCCTGACCACCCCCACCACAGTTAAGGTCACAGGTAACCCCCATTGGCACTACCTCTCCCAGGTTAAACATGCCCCTCTCACTGAGCAGGTCTCCTACATCTCTCAAATGGTAGGACCCACGACTCTTCACCTCACTCAAATCCCAAACCCTAAGTATCTCTTCATATTGTTACTAACCACTCCCCCCACTAGTCTTCACCTCACTCAGATCCCATGCCCTAAGTAGCTCTTCATATTGTCATTAATCGCTCCATGCCTTTTAAAATTCTTACTTCACAAGATAAAATAAATTACCAACTTGAACCAGCTGCTGTGATATCCATATTTTCCCCTGGCTACTGGTCCTGGGCCATCCCAGTCCAGCCTCTGAGCCCCAGATCTTCACCCTGTTCAGCAGGAAGTAGCTAGAAAGAATATATAGCCCTTTTTTTCTCACTAAAGAGGCTGGGATGCCAGGCCCAGACCAAGGTCAAAGGGAGAAGAAAGAATTCAAGGGATATTAACATGTCAGCAAAGGGAGTGAGTAACCTTGCCCATCAGACTAAACTACCAAGGAGTGCCCCTTCCTTTCCTCCCTAGAAGACCACCTATCTGGCTAAACCACAATGGAAAGTCCCTTCCTTCCCTCCCTAAAGACCCTTACCATAAAAACCCTGCCCTAATCAACATTAAGGTGTGGTATTCCCTGGTCTGCCTCTCTGACTGTCTCTTTCTCTGCTGACCAAGGAATCTCACCTGGGAGCCCCCTTAATAAAGCTCCTTTAGCTTCCTTTCTTCTGAGGAGTGGTGGGTCCTGACTGCTTCAAAGAGACATCATTCCTCAGGAGAAAGTTGAAGCTGTCTGCTCCAGTGGAGATTCCAGACTTAGAAATCCAGGCTGCTGAGTGAATCAGAATTGACTGTTACACAACACTTGCTCTTAGATCCACTCATCCGGATCTCAAACAATCCATGGGGAAGGCTAAGCAGGACTGTTCCCATTCAACAGATGGGAAAACCAAAAGTCAGGAACCTTTTACTCCACTCTTTACCACTCCACGTAGCTGTGCTCAGAGAAGAGGTGCAGCCAGGGCAGATTCATACCTCGACCTCCTCCACTCCTGGACCACAGCGTTATGTAAGTTCAGCCCTCGAAACCTCTATGACTTTGTGACATTTCTCAGGGCAGAGTTGTTCTTCACATTCACAAAGCCAACTGGGGAGGGGCCTGGGGGGCAGATACGAAAGGCTGACACCTCATAACAAGCGAGTCACTCCCTGTCTGACAGCTCTCAGTGGGCTCTGAACAACTCCTCCCACTCCTGAAAAGAAAAGAACAACAAAGAAGTGCACCATCAATTCTGAGTCCAGCTAGGTACACGTGCAAACCGCTGCTTCAGGTTCTCCTCAGGGGATATGTGAAAAAGTCAAGTTCACGGGAAGTTCATGGGAAGCCTGCGGCCACTTCTATCCTCCTTCCTCACTCAATTCCGGCACTTGGGATGAGTCCATAAAGAGTAAGGATGTCAGTTTAAATACGAGGCTGCACCTGACTCAAGCCATGGGATTTGCAATTTTATACACGTGTGAAAGTTGGATAATGACTAAGGAAGAGCAAAGAGAGGAACCTGTGCCTTTGAATCGTGTGTTGGAGACCATCGGATGTGTCATGGGCTGTGCACATATCATCAGGAGTGTCTCGTTTCTGACATAGGCCATCGTGCTTGGAAAGGAGAGGTCAGCATGAAGGAGGGAGGCCCTCAGTGAGGACTGGTGCAGGCACTGCAGCAACCGGCTGCTTTGCAGTGGAGATGGCAAGGGGTGTGTGGGGTGAGGCGGGTTACACACAGGGGTCACTCTGAGCTGATTGGACAGGACAACACCCAACAGCAGACATGTGCAGAGTCGCCTCACACTCTCATTTCCTCCTTTGCTGCTGGATTGAGTTAGTTACCGTTTTGACATATAAATCTCTTATATATAAATACACTCTGTCAAAGTTCCCTTGATAATTCCTTGTCGCCTGTTAGTCTGCCGTACTGTGATAGCTTTGTATGGTGTGTATGACAGTGGAAATTATACCACTTGTATTTCAAAAACCATTAGGGTCACCTTGATGGCCAAGTTTCAGGAGAGCTTCCATATGAAGACAAACAAGCAAGAAAGACTTGTCGATCTGTGTCCAGAGAAAAAGTCCTGCTAACAGAAATCTTATGGATTAATAACAATGGACTTGTTAACAATCTGACTTGTTTGTACACACCATTGGACAGGATCAGATTCTGAAGAGACACGTGATGTTAGGTGAGAGAGCTAGCAAGGATGTGAGAGCCCCCTGGAGAGACCCCTGGAGACTGACACAACGGTGTCAAGGTCTTATCCTCTTGGCTGGCATGAGGACCACACAAGGTCAGGCCGTGCTTGCTCGATCCCACGTAAGTCCCAGGCCGCTCCATGGCCTGTCTGTCTAAGAAGACCCCACCTAGGAGGTCCTCTAGGAGAACAGGGAGATGGCCATTCACTTACCTTAGACTCAATCAGTAGAGAAGGACACCATGTTAGCTAATGGGGGTGGGGGTCATTGAAAATGCAGGGACTCCTCAGTGACACGGACTGTTGCCACAGTCACAGCAGCAGCCTCACACATGCCACCAGCCACCAGGACAGAGAGGACTTGGCTGTATTTCACTGTTGTAGGAAAGGTCATCACCCAGAGTCACAGCCGATGGCAACAAACCAGAGCAGAGGAGGAGCCTGACCAGGCAGCAATCCAGGACTTGAGACAAACGACAACACTCATGCGTGCGCACCCAGCGGACATGCCTGGCACTCCTCCTCCTCCTCCTTGGCAGCGGCGCCTGGCAGCAGCCTGCAGGTGTGCTGTCAATCACCTACCACTTACGGCCACCCCGTGGACACAACCAAATGCCGTCTGGTCCTGCATATCCTCACAGGCGCGGCTGCCGGCACTGTCAGTCTCTCTCTTCGGCCTCTTGTCTCTCTGAGACCACCTCGTTCTCAAGCATGATGTCCTTCTCCAGAAACTGGCCCCTCCTAATAGCACGCCTGAAGTATGTGAGTTGGGGTCTGATCACCATTGCTTCCTGGTGTTCTTCTTCCTGGAAGCCACTGTCCTTGTCCACGCGAGGAGCAAGGAGCCACCAACTTCTCAGAGCATGCACAGGTGTCAGAGGCCCGTCTCACGTGTCCACAGAAAAGCACAGAGTCAGGGCTGAGAAGTGGCCTTGAGTCATGGCAAAAAAAAAGCTTTCTCTGCTGCAACAGAAGTCTCAGCAATTTCCTGTCTCTGCAAACCTGCTGAAGGGTCAGCTTCGAGCCAGTTGACTGAGAGTCCTCACCGACAACTGCAATGACACAAGGTAAGGCTCTCTCATGACCTGAGAAACTCAGTAGCTGCGGGGGGATTAAGGTAGAGACCAACATTTCTTAATCCCTTCCAGCCTGAATCCAGTGTCAGGGGGCTTCTTTATGGGGTCCCCTGTAATATCGTTGTAGGACAGTAAGCTGAGAAGAACTCTCAGTATCTACAAGGAAAACTCGCCAGGAGTGCAGCGTGTCCTGGGGCAACTTGGGCCCCTGCAGGAGGAAGCTCCTTGTCAATGGGGAAGGCCACACCGCTTGGACATTTCCAGGGAACACCAGGCCGGCGGTGCCAAAGGAAGCAAGGACTTTCCCCACAGCTGACACGAGAGAGAGTGGGCCTTTCCCTGAGTCGGCTCCTTGAACCTGGACTTGCAGCCTTCTAAACTGCCATCTACCTGAGGTATCTAGCAGCACTCGAGGACTAAGGCAGAGACGTGCCTCAAAGGAAAGCCACAGGACAGGGATTCTCCATAGGCATCTGTATCTTCTTCATCTCAGCCTATGAACAGGAGAGATGGATGCATTGTGTCATTCAAAAAACTTTCCGTGGGTGGTGGTTCTCCTTGACCCTGGAAACTGGGGCTTTCCAGAGAGGCATGTCTAGTTTCTTGGCCTGTAACCTCCTCTGGTCGTCCAACTGGACGGAACCCTGTCTACGGTGTTATCCCTTGCATGTATCTCCCAAACCTCGCAGACTCTAACAGAAAACAGTGATGTTTCAGATCCTCAATTTTTAAAAATGTGGTTTCAAGGCTGCATACCTCAACAAACACTGCACAAAGCTGATGCTGTTTTGCTGAAAAACTCGGTCTCTGCAACAGCCAAGTATCCCAAGATCACTTTGGCCAACCATGGGAATATACGAGCCCTCGGAAACGATCTCTAAACACAGTGAACACAGTGGCTGCAGCGCTGGACATGAGGGCATCAGCGATGATGAGGGTGGGGAAGCACCTGGCAGGGCTCCTGCTGTTCCAAGGTCACCACGAAGGGATCTGACTCAACTGCTCCTAATTCTACCTGGTAAGAACAAAGGAGAAGAGAGGAGCAGGGAGTAGCATCCGTGGCTCTGGGAACGAAGACCTTTGAGCGAAGGATCCTAGTTCTTTTCTTAGCCACTATACCATTTTGTTTGGAAGCAGGAGTGGTATCAACTTCCTAAACAACAGGCCTCTGGAAACTCTATGAACTTTGAGAAACAATAGATAGAAAAAGACTTCAAAAAAAAAAAAAAAAGAAAAAGACTTCAGGTCTTTTGTTCATAGGGTCGTTATGAGTAGTGCTTAACTCCATGGCATCAACAACAACAATAACATGCCATTTTGAGATTAAAAAATATAGCTGAAATCTGCAAGTATGAAAACTTCACTCCACATGTATCACAGGCTGTTGGCAAAGTTGTTTTCACCCAAGGTTCCCCACTTCTCTCTTCTGGTTTCTACTTAAGGAAATTTAAAAATGATGTCATCCCCGGCATGAATGTTGCCAATCCCACGTCTAGGCAAGGGATGGTCAGGGAGAGACAGCGCAGGGCAGAAGGAAGAGAAGATGTGAGGTGTTTCACCAAAGGCAACCAACATCTGTGAAGAGCAAGCAAAACAGGCCACATGGGCCGAGCACCAGGCATGAAGTCACATGGGGGAAAGTGGTTTGTCAAGGCTCTAAATAAGACTTGGCCACTCTCCCGTGGCCGCACAGCATCAGGAGAAGAGGTGAGGGGCAGGGACATTGGACTGAGGGCTGGAGGACACAGGACCAGAGCCCAGAGCTGCTGCCTGACCGGGACAGGCTCGTGGTGAGAGGACACGTTTCCTCTCACCATCAGCAGGCTCGAAGCTGCAGGATGGGCCCAGGAGAAGACTGCAGGCCAGCCCTGCTGGGCAGCTTCCTGACCACACACTCCTTCAGTCAGTTCCCACCATAAGTTCATCTTGCTCAGAAGTTTCTCAAGCATCTTCTCCAGTGAGAAGACAGATGCTCTGCCCTCCATTGGATCTGGAAACAAGGACAAGGCTCCCCAACAGCGAGGGTGATGGACATTCTGACGGGCCCATCAGTCACCCTCCAGCCAGGGCCCCACTGGTCACCACCTCATTCCATCTCACCCTGTGAGAGAGCCATGCGATGGGGCTGTCAGGAATGTCCTGGCCAGCAGGGCCAGCTGAGAGTGTTGACAATCTTTGCCTAATGGTGACCTAGGGATGTGACGCTGTCCCTCCTGGACACGCAGGGTCCAGTTGCACAGTGCCTGCAACAAGAAGCTGGAGTGCAGCCGCGATGGAGGACATGTACAGGACCAGGCAGTACTACACCAGCGCTGGAGAGCTTGTGCGGGGACCCGGCAGCAGTGCGTCCGGACCGCAGCAGTGCTGGAGAGCATGCACAGCACCGGGTAGTATCACGTCCCACTGTGTATGCGGTTGTTCTAAACCAACCAGATGGCACGTGACAACCATGCAAGTCAACCACCGCCCCTCTGTCACTTTGTCGTACTGGTGGTGGCTTTGTGTGGGTGACTTGTTTTCATTTGTTTCGTCAGCACTGTTGAGTGATTTTAGGGTACAAAACCTGACAGACCAGCCATGGCCATCAAGTCAATTCTGACCCCTGGGGTCCGGTAGGCTGGAGTAGAACTGCCCCGTGGGGTTTCTGAGGCTGTGATCTCCACAGTAACAGATTTCTCCATCTTTTCCTTCAGAGCAGCTGGGGACTTCCCACTCTCGACATTATAGATATCAGAACAAGGTTTTAAGGCTGCACAACTTGTGCTCCTGGATTTTGGGGTAGCCCTCTATGAAAAGTAATCTTACCTTTTATAGAGATTAAAAAGAGACTTGGAAGTTTCCACCACGTAGAAAGTCATTAAGGGAAAAATAAAATTTCCCTGAAATCCAAACATTGATAATACCCATCATTGTTGTGATGATGCTTGAAGCGGTGCCACTGGTATCTCAAACAGCAGCAAGACCCACCCCCACGGGGACAAGTCTCAGCAGAGCTTCCTGACTCAGACACTTGAGGAAGGAGGGCTGCTTCCAAAAGCCAGCCAAAGAAAGCCCTGTGGATCACAGCAGGACATTGTCGAACCTGCCCCAGTTGGACACCTCAGCCGGAGGGCTCCATTTCAGAAGGAAGACAGTGTATTTTGTGACATGAAGGTCCAATGAGGGCCTGGGAGACCCTCAGTGAGACCGACACAATAAATATCCACCGTGGACGTGACTATACCAACACTCATGAGGGTAGCACAATGCTGGTGTTGTTGGGTGCCATCGAGACGAGTACAACCCATAGTGGGCCTCTGAACGGTTGAGCTGAACCCTGTCCTCACAATCTCCAGCACCCTCAAGCCCATTGCTGCGGTCACTGGGTCAATCCACCTGGGTGAGGGTCTTACTCTCCTTCACTCTGCCTCTGCCTTTCTAAGTAGGATGTCCCTTTCCAAGGAATAATCTCTCCTAGCAACATGCCCAAAGTACGTGAGGTAAGGTTTCATCATCGTTGCCTCCAAGATGCATAATGGCTACACCTTCTAATGGCAGGTGCCAAGGGTAATGAAAAAGGAAACTCAAGCTGTACTGAAGGCATTGGCAAAAATAAGATCACAAGAATCGATGGGATACCAAAGGAAATCTCTCAAATAGCAGATGGAAATTTGGGGAACAGCTGCCTGGCTAACTGACTGGAAGAGATCCACGTTTGCTCCAAAAAAAAGGTGATCCAACAGAACATGGGAATTATTGAACAAGAGTATAAATATCACATGCAAGCAAAATACTGCTGAAGGTCACTCAAAAATGGCTAAAACATAGTACAGGCAAAGAAAACTGCCAGACATTCAAGCTCGATGTAGAAGAGGCCATGGCACCAGGCATCTCATTGCTAATGTCAGATAGATCCTGGTGGAAAGCAAAAAATACTAGAAGAATGTCTATTTGTGCTTTATTGACTATAGAAAGGTGTTTGACTATGTGGATCATAACAAATTATGACTCACATTGAGAAGAATAAGAATTTCAGAACACATAATTGTGCTCATGCAAAACCTATACCAAGACCAAAAGACGGCTGTGAGAATAGAGCAAGGGAACACTGCGTGGTTTAAAATTAGGAAAGGTGTGCGTCACGGTTGTACCCTTTCACCATACCTATTTAATCTGTATGCTAAAAAGATCATTCTAGAAGCTGGACTCTATGAAGAAGAAACACAAGGCTAGACAACATCTATTCGGTCACCGTTAGTTACAGTTCTCCCTCTAGCCTCTACCTGTCTATCTATCATGTATTGATTATCCAGGTATCTCTCCTCTCCAGTGCTGCTATGACAGAGATACCACAAGCAGATAGCTTTAGCAAGTAAAATGCATCACTCACAGTTTAGGAGACCAGACGTCTGACTTTAGAGAGCTGGTTCTAAGAGAGAGGAAGGTAACAAGGAAGGACGAGGGTCCTTGTCTTTTCTCAGCCTCTGTAGGCAAGCCCAGCATTTCTAGGAGAGCTCCATGTGTCGTCACATGAATCTTCTCCTGGATCAAGGGAGTTCACCACCTTGACTGCAAGGACCTTGGCATCAAGGACGAGCCCTGCTTGCTCCTCTTTCTTAGTGGTACCAAGCTCCTCCTTTGTCTGTTAGACTCTCGCTCCTTTGATCTCTTGTAAGATAAAAAGGTTATGATGCAGGCCACACTTCCAGGAAATATCTCTTACATCTGATCATGGCTTAGATGAGACTAAAGATGGTTCACTATCAGGTCATGTGTGACCACTAAATTACTGTCCCATTATATGCAAAAATCTGAGCATAACAGCCCAGTTAAGTAAACATTTATTTGGGGTAGAGGACACAGTGCAATTCATGACACTATTTATCTACTCATTGATACTATATTTCACGCTCTCTGAGTACCCCATTTCAATGCACATTTTGGTTTCAATCCTTGGACATTTTTTTTTTTTTTTACCATTTACAAATCCTTGGACATTTTTAATTCCGTTTCTTGAAGGTGTATTGCATCAAGGACACCAGGTTCTAAATGACCCCCCTTATAATCAGAAAAACTGTTGTATTTTCATCACCACATTGATCATCAAAGACGTAAAGATGTGTCCACCCCACCTCGAGTCCTCCTGAGAATGTCCTCAGGGAGGGAAGGGGAAGGTTGGGTGGTATTACTGGAGGAATCTCCAGGGTCATGTTTTGAAATCCATCTATACTTGTTCTTGGTCATAACATGTGACACTCTAAGTTACTTCTCAAAACTCTGTTCCAAAGATGCTGACATCATTGATAGGAACAGGGGCTCCAGAGGGGAACTGGTCTTCTTCTAGTTCATCCCTTGAGAGGAGTGACCCAGGAGGGTGTGCTTCCTCCCAGGCTGGTCACATGACCTCACCCACATGACCTCACAAGGGTGACCATGTGTCAGGAGGGAGGCAAAACATTCTATTCACATTCCCAGCTTTGACAATAGCCTGGAATTCTTCTTCCATGGGAGAAGAGTTGACCTTCTCTGTCTGTAAAAAGGGTGGTTTTACTACAGGACCTTTCAGTCTTGCTATTTTTAGTGAAAGTTGTTTTTGTTTTAATTTTAGTACTTCAAATGACTAACTTCCTGTAGCAATGCTGCAGCATTTAGAATGTGAGATCTTTTCAACTCCTAGACTCCCTGCTTTCTGTCTCCATCCCCCACATGGTGCATCTTTTAAAATTTATGCCTTTTAAAAACAACACAAGCTAACCATTATTGTAGAATGTGTATAAGGACCCAAGAGGGGTGGGAGAGGAGGGAAGCAGAGGGATGAGGATGTGCAGGGGACAGGGGGATTAATCATGGGGTTGTACAATTTGATGGGGGCAGGATCAGGGAAACAGAAAGAATTGTTCTTAAAAATAATGTATTCGAATTTTGAAAATAAATAAGTAGAAGTTTTTTTTTAAAGACATGTTCTATCCTCTTTAAATGATATTCATCTTAAAAAAAGGAATATTCTCCAATTTCAAATTTTTCTAACCAAGGAATGTAGCATGGGCGAAAAGATTCAAATGGTTATTGGTTTAATCATGTGCAGGAAAAAATAAATACATTTGGGAAGTAAGTGCATTTCCCGCTGTGTTGAAAATTCAAGGTGAGATTGTTCACAGCTTCAGTTTGCTCGGCTCCACAGTCAACACTCTTGGCACCAGCAGTCAGGAAATCAAAAAGCGTATCGCGATGGGAAAGTCT
>NW_006399822.1:1963385-1964696 GCF_000299155.1 Elephantulus edwardii
AGGTCCTTGGAGAGGGACATCATGCTTGGGAGGGTCGAGGGACAGTGCAGGAGGGGAAGACCCTCTATGAGATGGATTGATTCAGTGACTGGGGTAATAGGGATGGGAGTGTCAGAGGCAGTGCGGTTGGCATAGGACAGAGCAGGGTTTAGGGCTGTTGTGAATAGGGTCGCTATGAGTCGCAAACGACTTGACGGCACATAACAACAAACAACAGTGTTCTCTGCAAAGTTTCTGAGAAGTTGCGAGGGATGGTAAAGATGAGCTTCCACGGCATGCTGAAGCTTGCTTGCTCTCCTTTACTTGTCTCCTTGTCTCCCTACTCTGCACTGTTGACAGGTTTTGGGGCGTTCCAAGTTCCGTTGAGTTAGTTCTCACTCACAGTAAGCCATCCATGTACAGCAGAACACTGGGCCCTAGACCAGGCGCACAATCGCTGTTTGAGGCTGGTGTTGTGGCCCCGTGTCAATCCATCTCCTCCAGGATCTTCCTCTCTGTCATCCACCTTCTTCTTTACCAAGTGAGAGACATGAAAACCTGAGTCATCCCCATAACTGCACACTAGCCTCCACTCCGTCCCGCTTAGCAATCAGAACTTACACTACTCCTCTCCACTCCCTCGGACCTGACAACAGGAGGGAGGATGGAAACTGTTCCAGGACCTAACCCAGGGCAAGTGCCAGGCAGGAATCTGTGCTCCTGAGCAGACGGGCAGGCGTGGCAGGAAAGCAGGCACCTGAGGCTCCGGAAAATCCTTCCCTCTCCCGAGAAGAACCGATGAGTGGGAAAGAACCCCCAACACTGTCCTTCTTTCTCTCCCCTTGCAGCTCAGCTGGGCGAAGACCTGGAGAGGCAGAGGAGACAGCGTGGGGAGGTGCTACATCTGGAACAGAGGCCCCTGGGGACCAGACAGAGTTGGGGAGATCATGAAGAGGTAAGAGTGGAAAAGGGGAGCCTTTCAATCGGGTGTGTGGCCCAGGCTCATCCTGTAGCTGTGTATGCACACACTGACTCAAAGCAATCCAGCACACAGCACAGGCTCTGAGAACCAGAGGGCAGTGTAGACGCCGCCCAGGTACCCGGTTGGCTGCAAGGTGGGTATAGGGGTCACACTGTGGAAACCAAACAAACACAGACACAGCTCACTGAAAATGAGGCAGCATTTTCTAGTCTGAACCCAACTAGCAAGGTTGAGATTAGATGAGGCAGCAGAAATATTCTCCAAGACCCAGAGCATAGCATCAGCAAAAGCGAGGAAAGGCATGAAATGATGGACCAACATGCTGACTGCAACAAAGGGCTTGAGCATGA
>NW_006399822.1:1966158-1969231 GCF_000299155.1 Elephantulus edwardii
GGGGGAATGGGGGGGTGGGAGATTAGAGGAAAACAAATCGGAAGGGATAGATGGGCCCCCTTTCCCTTATACTCCTCTGGAGATGGCAAGCTGACAAAGAAGAGGAAACTGAGCGTTGTTTGCATCCTGGTAGCACAGAGAGGACTCGTCTGGACAGGGAGCTGACTGCAGAGCCCAGGGAACTGGCTTGAGGTCTGTGCTTCTCACTAACTGTATGACCTTGGATGAATCAACACAGCATTTGTGAAAAAAGAGTAAAGTAAGTTCCCAGGGCCTCTCCCAGCTCCAATTCCCATGATCTGTGTCTCTGGAAGAACGGGGAAAGTTGATAGGAAGCTGAGCCATCAGAGGAAGAAAAGTGAGAAACTCTTCTCTTCCACGCTGCAGAAGATTACACAATTATAACAGCTCCGTGTTGGAAAGGACCGAAGGAATGACCCAGCATAAATTCCCACCCTTGCAGGAATCCCCGCCATAAGGTCCTTGACAGTGTCTTTGACTTATTCCAGTAAGAAGACATTTCCTATCTCCTAAATCACTGTTCTGTTTTGTTTTGTTTTCAGCAATTCGGTGGTTAGTAAGGTTGCTGGCCAATTGGCAGCACCATGGTGGACAGAGAAGAGATTGAGATTGTTAACAGTTACAGCTTGCTCAGCTCCACAGTCAACACTCTTGGCTCCAGCAGTCAGGAAATTAAAAGATCACTTACATTGGGTAAATCTGCTGTCAGGGACCTCTCCAGAGTGCTGAGAAGCAACGATGTCTATCTAGAGACTAAGGTGTGCCTGATTCAGGCCATGGTCTTCGCAATTATTTGCTATGGATCATAGAGCTAGATAATGACTAAGGAAGACAGAAGAATTGACACCTTTGAGTTGTGGTGCTGTAGATGAGTCTTGAACATACCTTGGACCACCAAGAAAAAACATAGATCTATCTTGGAGAGGGTAAAACTAAGTTTGTCCTTGGGGACTAGGCTTTTGAAGCTCCATCTGACATACTTTAGGCACGTGGCCAAGAGGGACCAATTCTTGGAGAAGGACACCATGCTCAGAAGGGTGGAGAGGAAGACCCGGATGAGATGGATTGATACAGAAACTGGGGCAATGTGTCAGAATCAGTGAGACTGGCTCAGGACGGGCTTCAAAGCTGTTGTATACAGGATCTCTAGGAGTCACAGGTGACTCGACGGCACATAGAAACAACAAAAAAGTTGCTATCGGGTTGAGTAAAATAATTTCTAGTGTAAGAGTCAAACACTGGAGAGCCACCTGTCATGCAGAAGAATAGACAATGCCCAGAACTTCTTCCTGGCCCGTAAGCCTCTTTCATCTCATAGCCTGTGATTCAGCGGCCCTCAGGGAATCTTAGTGATGTTTTGGGAGGGTGTCTTTATAATCTGGCATTGTGTCATACAGATTTGGGTAGAGAATTTATCATTTTAAGTTTTGCCAAGAAAATTCCATTGTAGTAGTGTTCAACCTGTGGAAAGTCTAGACCTGATTTCATTTCTTTCGTCGCTGTGGCCTAGAGGGTAAGGAGCTACACTGTCAACTAAAAGACATCAGCTGTTCCTCGAGGGAAAGACGGGCAATCTCCTCCCATGTGATTTACAGCCTCTGAAAACCCGCTGAGGGTCAGCTGTGAACAGGTTCACACACATAACAAAATGGTGGGGTAGATCTTCAAACTTGTCCAACAGAGGAAAGTTTGTGATACAATACTGTTACCAACCTTAAAAAAAAGGAAGAAAATAATCAAGGAATGATTAAGTAGTTTATAAGTTTGCTATTGCTGCTGTTAACAAAAGAGAAAACTTACAGTGCTTAAAACTACTAAGATACTGTTCATTATCTAAGAGTCTGGTAGGTAGGAAGACTTCCCTGGTAATTCAGGTAATTCTGTTTTAGGTTAGCTGAGTGGCAATCTTAGTTCCATATCCACTCTCCAGTCCCCTTGGTCATGGAGCCTGACACATTCACAGCCTGGGGCCTGGACATCTTTGGGGACCATTATGCTGTCTGCATAAACACTTGTCTCAAGTGAAAATACTTGAAAAAATACATTAAGAAGAGATATGCAGTTAAATGCACCCCAACTATGTCAGGATTCCATGTCTGACAACTCTCAGGAGTGACCGTGGCTGTCCTCACCCGTCACTTCTTATCTCAAGTCTCACTTCAACTATTACGGTTTCTTTGCTTGCCTGCCCCTCCACTTTATCATGAGAACCCTCTTAGCTTATCCGTCTGCCAAAGGATGTGGCGAAGGGTTTTTATTCCCAAAAGGAAAGGCGGTTGTCCGCAGGTCAAAGGACAAGATTTGAAAGGAATCGGGGAAGAGGGAAGCGGAGGATGCACTGACGTTCTCAACTTGGTGAAGTCTCTGGAACAGGCAGATTCACAGCACCAGGAAGGAGGTGAGGGTCAGCGGGGCTGGGCAGGAGTGAGCTCCTAGTTTAGGGAGCACTGAATGTCCACTCAGAACACAATCATTGCTGTTGACTCAGAACTCACTCACAGCCAACCCTCCCGCGGGTTTTCCAAGGCTGTAGACTGCGCGGCAGAAGATTGCTTCTCTTTCTCCCCTGAGCTGCTGCTGCTCGATTCCAATGGCCAGAGAAGTGCCACTTTTGGTTAAATGGCACAACTAAAACCACCAGAGCTTAGGGTCACCAGAAGACGAGGCCATCAGAGCTCCCTGCGCTTCTGTTAGAGGCCGTGAATCACAAGATGAATACAATTGATGCCAATTAATTCTCCTCTAAAAATGGTTGAAATGGCAAATTCCATGTGACTTATATGGGAGCTGAGGTGGCATGATACTGAGGGAGCTGTTCTGCTGACTTGAGGCCTTTCTAGCAGGTCCAACCCATCAGCTGCTTCTCGAGAGAAAGATGGGAATCTCCAAGTCTTGGGGAGGTCATGAAGTAACTGCCCCTCCTCACACACAGAGCTGGGGGTGTGGGGGTGCAGGGGTGGGTTGCAGCTCTCACACACAGAGATGGGGGTGTGGGGTGCAGGGGTAGGGTGCAGCTCTCACACACAGAGATGGGGGTGTGGGGTGCAGGGGT
>NW_006399822.1:1969616-1978123 GCF_000299155.1 Elephantulus edwardii
GAGATGGGGGTGTGGGGTGCAGGGGTAGGGTGCAGCTCTCACACACAGAGATGGGGGTGTGGGGTGCAGGGGTGGGTTGCAGCTCTCACACACAGCTGCGGGTATGGGGGTACAGAGATGGGGTGCAGCTGATGAGGGTGCAGAATAGTTCACCCCTTTGGAAAATAGTTTGGTGGTTTCTTTTTTTTTTTTATTTTTTTTTTTGGTGGTTTCTTAAGAAGTTAAACTCAATAACTTCACTCCTGGGTATTTGCCCTGAAGAAAGGAAAACCTTTGTCCACACTAATCAAATGCTTAAGCCAAAGCCAAGCTCAACTCTCAGGTTGCAGTGACCTGGAGGCCAGTGTCACAATGACCTGGAGGCCAGCACACAACTGCCCACAGGGCAGTTTGGTTATATCCATACTTAGGTACCTTTATTTACAACTTACACCCTTTGTAGACAAGTTTTACTGGTGTTCATGCAACCATTCTGTAAGGTCGCAGAGGAAGGACAGAACCCGGTGCAGGCCAAAAAACACAGTTTATTGAGGAGAAACTGCCGGGCTGGCTCTCAGGCAGAAGACCAGCCCCTACCAAGAGTCAGAGGGGGATTTTATACAACTTTCTTACAAGGAAATTGGGAAGAAGATGCTTACAGATGCTTCTTTCAAGATAAGGAAGTGGGCTAGGGTCTCAGAAAACTATTCCCGGGAAAAGAGGGGTAGAGTAGTTTCACAGAGAGAAAAAACACAGCTGCTGTTCCCTGTGATTGGATTCTCTCCGTACCTATTCTGGGAGAGGAAGGAAAGGGCTCTGCAGTCCTATACCTTCATATACACTTTCTTCTATAACATCAATTACAATTGATTAGTAATGTATTCAACATCTTATCAAATCCTCCCTGTGTCTTGCCTTTCCTACTCCCTTCCCATCCATCCACCAGTCTCTGTTCCCCCTTCTCCCTCCCATCCTTCAACCTCCACAAATGGGTCTATTTGTGGGTAGCTCTTTCAGTCATGCATGGCCTGTTCCTATCATCAGTTCCCATGTACACAATGTCCATCCACTCCATGGTCCTTCCCTTCACTTATTCCAGTGAAGCGTTCATTGTCGAACCATTCACTTCCTGCACTTAGAGGCAATTCCTTTTAAAGGCAAAACCTTAGTGACTGAGTGCAGATTGGTAGTTGCTTTTCCAGGGCAGTCTGGAGAAGGAGAGAGTGCTGCAGTGTTATTGTCGTTGTGCCCTGCGAGTTAACAGCTCTGTGAACACCTCTGAGCCGTCCTGTCCTGTCTGCACCGTCCTCACCATGTCCAGTGCACTCAAGCCTTTGTTGCAGAGGGTCGTCCTCTCTCTCTCTGACCCTCCACCTGCCCCAGCACAATGTCTCTTTTCCAAGGACTGGTCCCTCCGACAACACGCCCACTGTTCTGTGAGACAGAGTCTCACCATCCTTGTCACTAAGGAGCCCGTGTGTCACCCCCGCAGGACAGACTTGTTTGTTCTTTCTGCAGTCCTGAGTCCCCGAGTCCCAGAGTCCTGAGTTCTGCCCCTACTCCTCCAACACCATAGATCAGAGGCATTGACAGGATGACACAAACAGAAGGTGTTTGTGACCCAAAAAAGGGACTAGTCTGCTAATAATGCGAATAAGGTAAATGACTTTTTGAGTGAGAACAGAAAGGTAGGACATTAACATGGGAATTGGTCAGTCTGCCACCCTGTCAAGGTTAAATTGAGTTGCCCCAGAGGCAGAAAATGGGGATTTCACTCCAGGAAAAAAATGAGAACCAGAGAATGTAGCATGTTCTTTAGGTCTGAGATTCTAGGTCAACCAGAAACAGCGAGGCGTAACACCTAGGGATATGGGGACTCAAGACCCCAAGATGAGAGGAGCAGGCACAGCAGAGGCAGTGGGAACCAGAGCCTGTGTGGGACAGAACTGTGGGCTCCCAACTCAGGGAGCGAGAGAGTCGATGCTTGTTGGCAGAGTGGGTGCCTCCGGGTCTCCGCTAGGGAAGCTAGGTCTGCCCAGGCCCACAGAGGTGGGATTGAGCATCATCAGACAAGTGCCTGCTGGGAGTAGGGAGTGTCACGGGCTGTTAGAGCAGGAGGAGCTTTGTGACACTTGCCAGGAGGCCAAGTCCTCGAGGTTGAGGCTCGGAGAGAGGCATGCCTGGGTTTGAGCCTGAGAAGAGGTTCTCTTGACTGAAGGTGTATCCTGAGCGCTCCTAAATCACAACCTGCTACTTCCCTAATAGGGAGTTCTTGTGGCTTAGTGGTAAGGAATTGTGCTGACAACCCTAAGGTTCATGGTTCAAATCCACCAGCTGCTCTGTAGGAGAAAGATGGGCAATCTCCTCCTGTTCAGTTGCCTCTGAAAACTTACTGGAGGGTCAACTATGGGTCAGTTCTGACTCCACAGTATACAACAGCAACTTCCTTAATAAATCCCCAAATTGGGAGTATTGCCTGTGAGTTCTGTGCGGCCTTCTCAACTCAAAGCTCAGTGCCACCAACTCAGCACCAACTCCCGGCTTGCCCTCCACTGACCTTCGGAGGCTGCAGATCTCACCGGAGGAGGTGATGCACCATCTTTCTCTCCTGGAGCTGCTGGTAGTGGGTTCAAACCTCCAGGGAGGTGCAGCCGAGGCACACGCTGCAGCCTATGCCCCCAGCACCTGCCCTGTGCGGCCACAGTCATGACCTTGAACCCCGGAGAGACACAGTGAGAGCTGGGGGAGGAGAACGGACAGCTGATGTTAGATTTGGCAGAGTCTGACCTCACAGGGCCTGGCTCTGTGCTTCCGATGGAGACTCTTCCCGATGTGAAGTTAGTGGACGTCTGGCCCTGCTGCCACTCTGCCCATTCCAGTTGGACAGTGGTACCTGAGGGAACTTTTTGGAATGCTGACATATTCCACATTATGATTCTGGTGGTTATGTAACAATGCACACCTACAAAACTCACCACATTGCACACTTAAAACTGGCGAATTCCAACCCATATAAAGCATGCATGGCAAAGGTGGCCCTCCAAAGAGCATCACTGCATGCAGGGAAACCCGCAGGAGTCTGTCATCCACGGTGTGACCCCAGGGGCCGTCACTCAGGCAGCTGGTGGGAGGGGAGGTTTCAGTTTTGTTTTGCCAGAGGATTTCTCTAAGTCTAGGTGAGTGAAAGCAAAACAGCCCCGAGAATTTTCAGAGTTTTCCTGACGCCTCAGAGTCCTGTGCTCCCAACCCCAGTGTGCTGGGCCTCCCACACGTCCACTGACACTCTCGGTTTCTCTTCTTATTAATGGAGTCTGATCACACACTCAGGACTTGGCTCTCAGCTGCCACGTCAGCATGTATTTTCCGAACTGTGTTCCCCAGAGGGCACCCCAGACCCTTGGTCCCCGTGGGTGATCACCAAAAGCCCAGACCACCCTCAACCTTTGTTTCTTGGTTAATTCTGCCTGGAATTCACACCTGGGGCAGTTCTGAAGAGGAAGAGTCCTCCGTGCCCAGAACCTCTCATGCCTGACACAGGTGGAAGGGAGCCAGCCTCCCTACAAGGCACACAGCTTCTGTCCGTGCTTCCTGAAGATCGCCACCCCCCATGAGAGTCACTGGAGAACCCCAAGACCAGGTGAGGCTGTGGAGAAATTGAACCCCAATTCACCGCTGGTGGGAATATAAAATGATGTAGCCTCTACATTGAACCCTTATTCATAGTACAACCACTATGGAAGGTGGTGTGGCACTTTCTCAAAAAGTTGGAAAGAGAAATTCCATTTGACCCAGCAATTCCACTACTGGGAATATACCCTAAAGAAACCACAGCCACGATTCAAGCAGATATGTGCATATCTATGTTTATTGCTATGTTAATCACAATAGCAAGGAAATAAAAGCAACCCAAGTGCCATCACAAATGAATGGATAGAAAAACTATGATACATTCACACAATGGAATATTACACAGCATTGAAAAATAATGAAGTTGTACAACACTACAAAACATAGAGGACCCTGAAGGATATTACACTTGCTAGGTGAAATATCTCAGTCACAAAAGGACAAATACTGCATAACACCACTGATATAAAATCTAACAAGATATGGGGGTGTTGGGAAGAGAATGGGAAAAGAGTGGCTACATGATGAACACTGCATTAGATCAGATGAGGGAAGAGCCATCCAAAAGGAATAATGATTAAGCATTACTTACATGACAACAATCTGGAATAAGAGGTACATTGCCAAGAGGGCTAGGGGAGGGGGAGAGTGAAGGGGGGAAAAATGTGGAACCAGGGAAAAAAATTAAAACATTTTGATGTGAAGAGAGAGAGAGAGAGAGATCACCCTTACTCCATGAAGACAACCTGAAGGCAAATTTTCAAGATCTTTCTTCTTCCTCATAAATGTCTACACCCGCTCAGTCCTGACCCGTGGATTTCCTTGAATGCTCTGACTTCGCTCTGCCCTTACGGACTGCTCCTGCTCTCCTTCTTTTCCTCACCAGGACAGTGGCCATGTCCTCATACTCCACCCTGAGAGTCGAGCAAAGCAAAGGCCTGCCCGTGCTCTGTGCTCCCACCGTCGACCTCCACAGGGACCAGGAAAGCAGTCACTGTAGACCGAACCTGATGAGCTGGGAGCTGAGGAAGCAGACAGGTGGTCACCAGGCAGGAACCGGGGGTCCTCACCAAGGCAGCCACCCTCAGACACTGGAAGTAGCAAATATTCTAGCGCACCACTGGAGAAACTTTAATTTCAATTCATTTTTTTAAAGTTTAATCTTACACTTGATTTACCTACAAAGTTCATATACATTACCCCTCGTGCGGGGTCCCTGCACCCACCAGAGAAATGTTTTGAACTCTGGCCATTCCCAGACAGACAGTGTGGACGTAAAACCGTGTTACAGGGAAAGCAGTGAATAGAGTTTTCCTTGTTTGGAAAAGAAGACGTTTTAAGATCGTTGCCAAAGAACGCAAATGCAAACCTCCTTCCCTGGAGCTGAAGCGGACCCACAGTGACCCTGAAGGACAGAGAGCCCCGCCGCCAGGTCGGAGGCTGGACCGAAAATCCTTCCGAAACTACCTCATCCTTCTCCTGTGGAGAGGCTGGTGGGTCCCAACCGCTGGCCAGCAACTTAGCAGCACAAGGCTTAACCTGCAGCATCATCAAGGCTCCTCCTTCAGGGGTCGAAGGCCAGCCCAGAGCCCACTTGAATGTCTCCATTGTCACGATGGGTCCCAGGTGACTCAATGGCACCTAACCCACTAACTAGACCCCAAGGTCGGCTGGCCTCTCCATCCCTGTTACAGCTCAGGGTGAACTAGAAGTCTGTCCACTGGGAATCCGGAGTCCACTGAGGGCTGCCCTGTGGACCAAGCAGGCTCCCCTGATCTGCCAAGGCTTCTCCCCCCCAGCACCACTGATGCTGCGAGCTGGGCACTCTAGTGGAGGGAAAGTGCCCTGTGTCCTCGGTTGTAGGACACGCAGCAGCGTCTCTGGCCTCTATGCTGGCCATTAGCCATCCCCCTCTCCATGTGATGACCAGAGCATGTGCAGCACGACGGCTCGCATCTTCCTCCTGAGCCCATCCACCTTACTGCCCTCCTCCCTCCACTCCCCAACCTGTGGCCTGCCCCAACCCTCAGGGGTCTTCTTAGCTCTCCCCAGAGCCAGAGATTGGAAGGTTCCCCCCCAGGACAGGTGTGGGGGGTGCTCTTCTGAGTGAGGTGACTCTGAGGCTGGGGCTGGTGGTCTCTCAAACAACTGTGTTCTTATCATCCCAGGTGGGGGTGAAGGTGTGTCAGGCAAAGTATAGACCTGCTTCCACCTTGGTTGGGCTTCCAGGTTGCAGACCCCTGCTGGCTCCTGGGTGTCCAGCGAGCAAGAGTGAGTGCAAGGCACCAGCAGTCCTCACAAGGGCTCCCGGCTCCCAGCTGTCTCTCAGTGCCAGAGGGGTAGAAGCAAGCCAGACTGATAGGAAAGGAAACTGGGCATCGGGTAGCACTTCCCCAGCAGGAAACTGGGGAGTCCCTGGGGCAGCTGAGTCACAGCTGTGCCCATAAAAAGCCCTGGAGAACATACCTGTCGGGAGCAAACCACAGAGACAGAAACTGAGCGCACTGCTTCCCGCCGCCCCTCCTCACTCACGTGGTCAGGATCCCCCCAGCTGCTGGGAACAACCGCCCAGCTGACTGCCGTGGGTGCTGCGGGTCCACCCAGCCTGCCCTCATCCTCGTACTGCCGCACTGGGGGTTTCCTCACACTGGAACTCCCACGAAGCCATCCACTGCGCTCTTGGTAGACACTCACGTAATCGTCCTGGGCATAGTGATGGCCGCATTGGGCCTCTGTCTGGATTCCTGAGTGCTGCGGGAGCAGAGAAACCACAAGTGGATGGTGAGAACAAATGGGAATTCACTCCCTCATTTGGAAAGCGGGAAGTCTGGCCCAGGGCACCCATGCTGGAGGCAGGAAGGTTTTCCTCTGGCCCCTCCTGCTCCGGAGGGTCCTTGCCTCCTCAGCTGAGGATCCAGTGTCCCTTACAGCTGGTCCTGAGTCTTCGCATCAACCTCTTACTGGGTCTAGGAGCTCCCCAGCACAGGGAATTGGTTTCCAAGGATAACTTCCATTTCTGGACCTTTTTTCCTTGGACATTTGAGATCCCGCTGTCTCTGCTGCCTTTTCCCTCCTCGCATCCCTTATAAGATAGAAGGTATCTGGCCACACCCCAGATAAACCCCCCTTTCATTGGATCAGGCTGTGACAAATTGCGGGTAGTGTGTCTCCCCTTTAATCCCCTTCCAACTGCTTGATTTATCACATCAGGTCATCCCACGAGGGAATCACTGTATAACTACCACCTCACGTGCTTAAACACTGAGAGTCGTGGCCAGGCCACGTTGGCATATTTGGGGGATACAATCCAGTCCACTCCACCTGGGTTCTAGCTGACAATGTTCTGAACTGACATGCATACATGAGCTCACCCTCATCCACTGTCTAAGCAACCACCCTCTTCCTACTAATCTACAGGATTTTATCCATGGAGCAAATACCAGGTCCAGTCACACGTCACCCTGGCTCTGTCTACACCAGCCACCATCAGGGGACACATACTAAGCTGCTTTGTCTCCCTTTTCATTATGGCCTTGACCTCAGGACTTCCTGCTGCTGCCACCCTGCACATCCCACCAGCGCCTTCCTGCTCCTCTCGGTCAGAGTTCTTCTGTCTCCTCAAGTCCTCAACATCTCCTTGATCTTGTTCCTGGCTTACCAAGAACATAGATGCAACCAGAAGAGAAGGCCCCTGGCTCTGTAACCAAAGTCAAGGAGCGTGCTGGAGAGGTCACCTGGAGGCAGCGCTCGCCGACAGGCCGGTGCTGCGTCTGGATGCAGCGCCTTCACAGAGGTTCACTTCCACCCGCGGCATGCTGTCCCACAGGAAGAGAGAGAGCTGGAAGTCCCTGGAGCTAGAAGAGGGGTCAGCATTATTGCCTTACTGGATGGAAACAAGGCTTACAAGTGAGAGGAAAGGTTAAAGAAGAGCATTTTCCAATTTGAGGATAATTCAGCCAGGATCCCTTTCCAGGTCCTAGAAATAGCCAGGATCCCTTTCCAATTTGAGGATAATTCAGCCAGGATCCCTTTCCAGGTCCTAGAGAAAGTGGAGTCTCTCAAACAATGGTGGATGCAGACATGGGACGCAGGGATGTAGGATGTAGGATTACGGATTGTGTAGGTCCAGTGAAGGAAAGGAACGAGACAGAGAGAGGAGAAAAAGGGAAGATGTGAAGGAGAAAGGACACAGAGAGCAATGAGAAAGGAAGACATCAGAACAGTAACAAGTCCCGGCAGTCTCTACCCTGCTCAGATGGTTAATACACACAACAGCCAGTGCAGACCACGCACGCTCCAGAGGCAAGTCGGGGGGCAGGGGAGGGTTCATGTTTATTCTCCCCTCGAGTTCAGCCAGGAATGCTCCCTGGCAGCGAGGATGGTGAGGCTTGGATAACATTAGGAGAGACCAGTCCCAGAGAAGGACAGTCCTTGGAGAAGCCGAGGGAGACTTTGGGGGACATGGATTGGCTGAGCGGTGCACCAATGGGCAGGCCCCGCTCACTGCACACGGGTCATTCCACAGGGTCAACTCCACGCTCAGAGCAAACAGCAGCAGCCCAGCAGCTGAGGGGACCTGCGTCAGCGTTGCTCACTCACTGAAGGCAGCAATATGTTAGATGCCAAGGCTGTGCTTTCCCCTGGGCCCAGGCAAATGGGCAGGTGGTGCTGTGTGTCACTGAGCCAGAACCAACCTATAGCTGAGCCTCCAGGTGGGTTTTTAGTTTAATTGCACAAAAAAGGGACGGCCCATCTTTCTCCCACAGAGCAACTGGTGGATTTGATCCATGTGCCTTTGGGATTTTTTGGAAGGAACCGCTGGAGAAGCTCAATATCAGCTGTGAAAACTAGGCCGGGGGCTGATTGTGGAACAGACCACCAATTACTCATATGCAAATTCA
>NW_006399822.1:1980133-2043875 GCF_000299155.1 Elephantulus edwardii
GGATAGAGCAGGGTTTAGAGCTGTTGTGCATAGGGTCGCTATGAGTCGGAAATGACTCGACGGCACATAACAACAACAACAAGCCTTTGGGATGGCAGCATAGTAACTTACCACGAGGCCACCAGAGCTCTCAAAGCAAGAGTCCTTCTGAGAAAAGGAGACCCGGGTCACTGGTTCGCTGGCCCTCCAAGTGGTCGGGTCATTCTATTTGCTACCCTTCTCTAAACTCTTAACTTCCTCATTGCAGACTCTCATTGAGTTGGCTTCTCGCTCCAAGCTCCTTTCCAGAAGTATCTGGACTCTCGCTTCTGAGAGTCTCTTTCTTTAAGGTAAATATTTAATTTGTAGCCTAGACGCTCACATGGAAGCTCGAGGTTCTTTAGACACACAGAGGAGAGCTGTCGTGGAGGGTATGAGATCTCTGTCTTCCCATCCCCCTGTGTGCTTGTTGTGAAATCGAGGGTATAAAGGGATGTTCAGAAAATAGCTTCTTGAAGAGGGCTTCCTTCCTGTGGCCAAGTTCATGTAGACATGTCACAACAGAGCAGGGGGGAAAGTGAGAGATTTAGAAAAAAATACATGAAATTTGCTGAAAAAGATATTTCTTATAAAAGCTTCTTCCACTCCAGGAGAAAATGAACAAGCCAATTCCCATAAGTTTCTGAAATTTGTGAAAGTAAAGAAAACCTCACTTCAGCCAAGATTCTGTGTCTCCAATCCCAGGCTGAGGATACAATCAAATTGAAGGTTGATGACTTCAACTCCAGGAACTCACCTCTGGCTCCCTCCCGGCCTCCCCTGCAGTCCGTAGACATGTCGCTGGTCTTAATAAGAAGCAGTGGAGACATTCTAAAGATTTCTAAGCCAGGACCACATATGATGTCTCACTGGGCTTAAACACTTGGGACCGAGGTCTCAGAGGACAAGCTCAAGTGGAAAGATATAGGCCATAAAGGAACGTTCGACATCCTACCCAGGTGAGTGTTTACCAGGATCTTAGCAGCTGTTGGTCTCTCCTCAATCAAAGCTCAAAGAAATAATTAGTCCAAACGGATCATGAGACCCACAGCATTCACCACCGGAGACAAGGAGAAGGAGGCATGCCTGGCTACCCCTACTGACTGCTCTGATCAGTCACGGCAGAAAGTCTCAGACAGAGAGGAATTTTAAAAAAAATATACAGAACAAAAAAACATAAGAGACCAGAGGTGGTGGTCAGTCGGAGACTAGTTTAGGCCCTGCGAATGTAGCCTGTGGGTACCCTTCAAGCCAAGAACAGAATCTCCTCCCAAGAATAAAGTTTCAGGCAGACAAGACATGCCTGCAAAGTGAAGGATAACGCCCAGAAGACTGCACTCCTCAGTATCCTCAAACCCACAAAAGCAAAAAGGCAGCATTTGCCCAAAAGCAAAACTCAGAGGCACGAAGGGGCAAAAAAGAAGAGAAATGGAAATGAGGAGACCAGGAAGGAAGTGGAAAGAGTCCCGTTAAGTTGAGATCACACCAGTGTCAGAGAACAAAATGTAGTTGAATGGAAAATTAATTTGCTCCATATATTTTCATGCCTCCTAAAAATGAAGAGATGCAATAGAGTCCCTACTGGACCAGCCTGAGATTTGGAAAGATTTGCTGCATGCAATCTCTTTAATCCTGAACACAGCCTTTGAGGCAGTCTCCCACGTAGACCCACACAATGAACTCAGCCTTTAACTAAGATGTCAGTTCTGTCATCACAGGTGTTTGGTTTTGGGTTTGTTTTTTCCTGGCTTTGGTTTGCTTTTTTAATGTAAAAAAAAATTATTTACATAAAAGTTTACAAAACCACACTGACTTGTCATTCAATCATTAATAGAATTTGCTTTCTAACATTAATTACCATTGATTAACATCTGAAAAAGGTAGAAGGTGAGCAAAGGAGAAGACCCTCAGCTGGCCTGGCCCAGCGACGCCCACAACGGGCATTACTGAGACCGTGAGGACGGCAGGGTTAGGACCTGTTCTTCATGGGGTCACAAGGAGGCAATGGGAGCTGTTGTGGCCTAGTGGTAAGAAACTATGCTATCATCCCAAAGGCATGCAGTTCTAAACCAACAGCTGCTCCTTGGGAGAAGAAAGGATGGACAGTCGATTTACTGCCTCTGAAGACCTGCTGGAAGATCCGCTCTGGGTTGAATGCCTCTCGACAGCGCCCAACAATGAGTCACTGTTGATTGATGACACCTAAAAACACTAGAAGCAAAGTAACAACCTATTACAACAGCTGATCAGCCCCTCATGGTATTGTATTTCCTTTCACCCAATTTACCATTTCACCCTCTCCCTCACTTCCCATTCCCATTAAATCTCTAAGATTGACTGTGTCTGTATGCACACCTTTCTTTTTGTAATAATGGTCTTCTATCCTGATTGTCCTTTTGTGACTCGTGTCACTCAGCATAACTCGTTCTGCATTCGCCCAGGTGGATTCACGAATCCACCCTCACTCTCAAGTGAAGATCGGACTGGGTTTAGATTCTAATTTGAAACTGTTTTCACTCACATTTTCCTACCTTCCTCTGGCCTCCAGAGCTGCTCTTCAGAATTCTGCCACGCTGACATTTCTCTGTGGTTTCCTTTACTGTCTAGATACTTTTCCTAATAGAATCAGCAGGACTCCTGCTTGGTCTCAGTGCTCTCACCATCCCCATGTTGTTAACAGAACAGAACTCTCCTGTTACGTGCTGTTAAGTCAACTCTGCTTCGTGAAGACCTCATGTGTGAAAACATGGCTGATATTAAAAAGGTGTTCCTGGGTAGTGCAACAGTTAACTTACTTGGCTGCTAAGTTCAAGGTTGGAGGTCCATGTCCCCCAGAGGTGACTTGGAAGGAAAGTCTGAGAGTTTACTTCAAAAAAAAACCCATTCATTGAAAACCCTGAGGAACACAGCCCTGCTGGGACTCTCCTGAAGGTGCCGTGAACGAAAGCCAACTCAGCAGCAACTATTAGTATTAGAATATAGGATTTGTTTTCTTGTCACTTCAGTTGGCATTTACCAACCAAATCTAATTGGTTGTCATTCAATAATTCACATATATTTTATATCATTAATTATAATATACTGATCCAATTCATCACAATGCCTCCTTCACACGGCCTTTCCCTTCGCCCAGCCTAGTGCCAAGCCATGCTGGAGTCCCCCCTAACACCAATGACAACACGCAGAGCACAGCTGCCCCTTCCCTTCCCCCAGGTCATTCCTGAGCATCCTTCTAGAACTCTGTGTCTTCCTTTCTTGGGTGGTTCCACGCTGATTGTCATACCCTTCCTGCCTTTATTAGATATGCCTTTCTCTTCACCCGTCTTAATATGTACCTGCTGTCTATTTACCATGTTTTACTCCCCCACCCCACCCCTGCCATCCTGGTGCCCTTTCAGGAGTGACTTGAGGTCACTGTGGGCACCTCGGCTGCAGCACTTGTGACAAATTTACTTCACTGGTTCGCGGGCGCTGGCCTCACCTGCTCATCCCTTTGAGACTTTTGTTGGATGTTATCTAGACAGAAGGAAGGATGAAAAGCTCTCCTGCTCCTGGGATGAGAGTATGTTATTGTAAAGGGAACTGGGAGCCAGTGAGGAAGTCTCCGGAAAGGCTGAGGCTGGCGTCTAAAATGTTGACATTTTTTAAACTGTGTGAAAAGGAAACATCGCCTTTACTTTCTGTTGCCCTGGCCTTCCCCGGTGTGTGTCCTTGATGACCGACCTCTTCCACTCGCCATCATCTCCTCTCGTTTGCCCCAGGCTACATTGTTTCTCAAACTCTTTCCTGTTCTTTAGTCAAAATGGGGTCGTTTCAAGGAGAAAGTCATTTCCTTCACGTTAGTCCAAATTAGTCATGTGACAGACAAAGGAAACAAGACTATGAAATAATCTCCATCACAGACCCCAAATCCAGATGATGGAGGAAGTCTGAACAATCTGGTAGCCCCGTGATTGGCCAGCCAGCGAACGTTCTAGGCGATGCTGACCATAGGTCTCCAGCCCCGACCTTTATGGTGTGTGGACGCACCACAGGCAAGTCACTGGGTATGGCTGCGCTCCACTTTACTCAAGAAAGTAAGTGCCCAGCTAGATGGGTCCAGGGCCACCGTTTGCCAGGTCCTGACCATTCTGATGTCTTCCTCAAAGCAGGAAGACTTCCAAAAGGATCCTTGGAAGCCCATTGGAATAATTTCCATGTTGGAGAGCTCACACCTTTATAAAAACTTTGGTACTAAAAGAAGGTAGAAACTGTGCAATTCAACACCCAGAGCCCAGAACCGACCCTTCAGTCAGCTGAGGGACTGTCCGAGTGCCCCTGTGAGGACCAGCATGGGAACCGAGGTCAAGCCTAGGAAACACCAGATACCACATTTTATCAAGAAGTCCCACGGGAGACCATGTGGGCCACCTGTACCTTCAAACTGGGGAAACAGACTCCAGAAGCTTGTGTGACGTGCCCACAGTCACGTGCCGGCTCGCGGTCGAGCTGGCTTCCTGTGCCCTGTCCAGTGTTTATGTCAGTCCATCAAAGTGCAGCCTTGGTGTTGACGGCGAGGTGAGGTGGGGTATGTGCAGGGCACGGGTCGGTGCTGCCGTGAGGAGAGAGAGAAAGGAGGAGAAAGACTGAAACTCCGGGACCTCGAGTTTGTTCTCAGGTTACACATCGGGAGAAGAATTTAAGACGATGGCTCATCACCTGAACCAGCGGTCAACTAGCATCTGACAGCTTGAAAAGTACCAAAGTCTGTGCAGAGGGAAATTTTTAAATTCCCAGTTTAACCTTGATTCCCCGAGCCTTGTCTCTCAGAGGGCTAAGCTGACACCTAGACTAAGGCTTTTCAGCACAACAGCCCTTGTGAATCTGCAGGACGCTGCCCTGTCCCGGGGCACTTCCCTCCCCCTGAATGCCTGGCAGCCCCAGTGGGCACCAGGTGACTGATGGGTGGGCGTGACACCTCTCTGCGTGGGTTTGCAATCTCCAGGTGTCTTTTCACACGCTCAGGCATGGCGCTCTGTCTCCACTGACACATTCTACCCTCTGTTTAACTGGACTGTTGTTTAGTTATCCAGTGCTGCTGGACCGGAAATGTCCAAGTGTCTGCTCAGGTATGCAGGGCTGCCCTGTCCCCCACCCCCCGCCCCGGTGAAGGACTGCCATGCGGATTTACTCTCGCAGAATGGTGGTGGTGGTGGTGGTGGAGGTGGTCGACGTCGTTAAGTCCACGACACCCTCTGAACAGCAGCAGGTCTGACCCTTGCCCTATCCTGAGCCATCGACACCCACTGTGATGTGCTCTAACCCCATTGTTACAGTCACTGTGTCAATCTTTCCTGCCGAGAGTCTTCCTCTCTTTCTCTGGCCGTTCGCCTTTCTCAGCAGGATGGGTTTTTCCAGGTCCCTCACGACAACATGCCCAGAGTCCGTGGACAGTCTCACCATCCTGGCCTCTGAGGAGCACGCTGGCTGCACTTCCTCCTAGAAAGACTTACTTGTTCTTTAGACAGTCGGACAGTCAGTCCTGAAGGATCCCTGCAGGGTTAGTGGCGGTCAGAGGTTGGCTCCACCAGGACATGTTCCAACACCTGAGACCCTGGAGAAGAAGGAACTCGCAGCAGGATCCCACCGAGTTCTGAGGGCGGATCCGCACCAGCCCTCTTCTGAGGCAATCACCCATAAAGGGTTAAGTGCACCAGAGGAGTTCTTGCTAACAAGATCTCCTGACAACCTTGGCACTTCCCCTGGAATCAGATTTACATACCCATTTGCCCTCTTGAGATAGAGAAAGAGAAAGAACCTTGATTAATCAGGGATCATTTGATTTGGTAGGATGTTTCCTGTTTTTCTTTACCCTGTGAAAAGTGTACAAATATCTCCTGCAAGTCAGTGAGAATATGAAACACAATTTAACCGGAAAAAGGAAGAAAACATGAACAGACTTTTGACAAAAGGATGCCCAAATGTGAAAATGTGTCCAACATCTCAGAAATCAGAGAAATGCAAATAAAAACCATAATGAGCTATAATTACGTAGATCCTGCGACCAAACAATTGGGTTCACACTCCCTCAACAACAGTGCAAACACCAAAACACATTTTAAAAGAAGTGTTTGTGAGGTCTGAAACCGAGGGGAAACGACATTTGCCCGTCTACATCATTGCTGTTGTGTGCTGAGTCGGAACCACCCATAGCTAACCCTCCAGTGGGTTCTCAAAGGCAGCAGTTCTCACAGGAGAAGACTGCCCGTCCACTTGTGGAGCAGCTGATGAGTTTGAACAGCACACCTTTAGGATTGCAGTGCAGCTTCTTACGATGAGACACATTAGAATGATTAAACTGTGGTGTCACCATACAAAGGACTAACAGCAATGAAACAAATTACTGCATTCAACCATATGGAAAGGAGTTTAACAAGATGCTGAATGACAGAAGCTACAGCCTCTCCACCTACCTGTCACCAAATAAAATCCACACCATACAGGCCCGCCGGCATCGGTTTGGGAATTAAACGGTGTGTTTAAGGACACATACAAAAGTGACTGACATACAAGCAAAGGGAGCGACTGGCAGCCAGGGAAATGGGGATAGCAGCTCCTTCCAAACCTGAGAGCAAGGCAGGCTTAGTTGTGGTGGGTGTTGAGATGGAGGGCTTTGAGATGGTGGTAGACACTGGCATCATGGGCATTGTCAGGTGGGGTGTTGACAGGTGGGGTTGAGATGAAGGGCTTTGAGATGGAGGATGTTGGCAGGGTGGGGGCTCGAAATGGGGAGCCACAGCTGTCCAGGTTGCAGGTGGTACTCTTTCTTTTTAATAATTGTTCTGTTGTTGCTGAGAAGATGCAAAAGCATACACCAGTTCACGTTTTCACACACAGTTCACACATAACACAGATTACATTCAAGTTCCACAATCTGTTCTCACGCCCTTTTCTGAATTTTTCCCCTCTCATTAGCATAGACTTGCTGCCCTTAAAGGCTCCTATCTAATCACTGCAGTTGCTGTTGTCACTTTGACCCCAGATAATTAGTTATTAAAAGATCGAAATGCTCAAGTTTACTACTTACGTTAAACTATTATTTCGTTGTAAGAAGATTTCAGAGGATATTGCTTATTTGAGGATCAAATATTCTTTCAGCAATAGTTTCAGGGGTTCACCCAGTTTCCTTAGCTCCAGAAAAATATAGACTTCAAGAGGATTTTAAAATACTATTCTGCATTCTCCCCCTTTTGATCAAACTTTTTCTATAAAATCTTTGATCAGCATGTTCAGTAATGGTGGTTGGACCCCATTCTTTAGTCTCATGGCAAAGGAGGCAGGTGTCCATGAAGGCAATTAGTCACACCCTCCACACCCTCCCCCTGTCCCTCATGCTCCTTGTTCCTATGTTGTTCCTGGTGAAGAGAGACCAATAGTCCTCATGCCTTGAATGGACACTCTTAAGACCTTAAACAATGAACTAGGAAGTAGAGCAGAGGCACTAACCATGATTAGGTCATTTAATTGGGATGGTCCCTGAAACCATGACTCCAAACGTCGACTATTCCCAAATCTATGCCGCATTTGGTTGTATGTTAGCAGTCTCAGCAGTTGCTTTTGCTGTTTGTTTTTGTAAGCAATTGTTTTTGTCTGAGGAAAAAGAGAGACGGGACACCCAGGAATGGAGAAAAACTGAGAGTGTAAGGCAGGGGGCGAACAGCTCCAAGACAGAAGCCCAAAACCAAGCTTCTCTGTAACTTTATTGAGAATTGCCAGGCAGCAAATCACAAAGAGAATTCCATGCCAATGAGGCTGGGCTCTTTCTATTGAAAACCTAATGCTTGACTCAGGAGGGAGGGGTTAGCAAATACAATCCAAGAACTGTGAAGATGTCTTAAGATCTGTCTTGGCACTTGACCCCTGTGACCTATCCCAGGAGGAATTCCAGCTTGTATTTGTGCCTCCCTCAAATCCTGATAAAGCATTTTGGTTTATCATTTAGACTAGTATGTTGTTGTTGTTGTTGTTATGTGCGAGTTGCTTGCAACTCATAGCGACCCTATGTACAACAGCTCTTATCTCTGCTCTGTCCTGTGCCAATCTCATTGTCTCCGACACACTCATTCTGATTGCCTCAGTCACCAAATCAATCCACCTCATAGAGGGCCTTCCCCTCCTGTGCCTGCCCTCCACCCTTCCAAGCATGATGTTCTTCTCCAAGGACTGGTATCTCATTACAACATGACCAAAGTATGTCAGACGAAGCCCCAGAATCCTTGCCTCTGATGAGCAGCCTGGTTTTACCCTCTCCAGGATGAATCTGTTTGTTTTCCCAGCAGTCCATGGTATTCTCAATACTCTTCTCCAGCACCAAAGCTCAAAAGCATCAATTCTCCTTCTATCCTCCCTGGTCATTGTCCAGATCTCTGATGCATAACAAGTGATTGCAAAGACCATGGCCTGTACCAGACACACCTTAGTCTCCAGATACACACCATTGCTCTTCAGTGCTTTAGACTAATATATAGTTAGATATTTCACTTTCCACAGGCATTGCTAATTCTTATTTCGTTTGGGGTTGGGTTTTTTCAAAACTGTTATTGAGTGGTGGTTTATTGAGTCTTTTGCTTTATAAAACAAATCTCTTTTTCATTCAACTGTTCATGCATATCTTGTTCTATAACATTGATTTCCATACCAACAATGAAACTGCACTTTCCCCACTTCCTCCCTGTAATTCTGGTTTCCATCAATCCTTCTGTACTTCTCATTAATCGTGATGTGCTGATCATCCTCTCATTGGAGTTGGCCTCTCCCTTCACTCAGATTCATCTGTGCTTATTATCTGTTTTTACTCCCCTCTTGCTCCCTCCCATCCCTGGTAACCATCGAAGAATCATCCTGAGTATAAATCTTTCCTTGCATTTTCACAACTGTCAACTTGGATAGACTTACTTTGCCAGTGTTATTCCTTGATCTAGGGGTTCTTTAGAGAATCTCTATTTTGGAGGAATAATTAAGATGGTGAGTTCAAGTGGATGGATACAACTGAAGAGGACTGAGTGGTCAAGAAGTTGGTCCCAGAAGCCAAATACCATGCACTTCTATTTATATGAAATATCTCAGACAGGGAAATGTGCAGACACCAAGGTTATTGGTGGTTACCAGGGGCTGGTTGAGGGAGGGGCCAGGGGAATTCACTGCTTAGGGACACTGGACGTCTGCTATGGATGAGGAAAATTCTGAACTGGATCATGCTAATGGTTGGACAATATGATAAAAATAAATTATGTCAGTGACATTGTACATGGACAAGTGTGTAAAAGGCAAATTACTTGTGACATGTATTTTCCACCAAAAAAAAACACAAAATGCCAAATTCACTGCTGTGAGTCCATTCAGACTCAGGATGACCGTCCACCGAGCTCCCAGGGCTGCTCATCCTTCGAGAGGGGACCACCTACGTACGTATCCCTTCCCCATGGTGCTACTGCTGGATGAAAAGCCGCTCAACGCGCTACGCACCACGCTTCTGTTGTTGTTGTTGATGATGTTGTTTCATGCCATCAAGTCACTTAGTGACCCTGTGTACAACAGCTCAGAACCCTGCTCTATCCTGTGCCAACCTTATTGTCTCTGACACACCTACCCCCAATACCCCAGGCACTGAGTCAATCCATCTAATTGAGGGTCTTCCTCCCTTGTGCTGTCCACCCTCCCAAGCATGACATCCCTCTCCAAGGACTTGTCCTTTCTTGCAACATGTCCAAAGTGTATCAGACAAAACATCAGAATCCTTGCTTCCAAGGAGCAGCCTGGTTCCACCCTCTCTAGGACAAACCTGTTCTCCTAGCAATGCATGGTATATACAACACTCTTCTCAAGCACCACAGTTCAAATGCATCAATTCTCTTTCTGTCATCCCTAGTCATTTATATAAAAGCAAATTATGATTAGGTTATTCTATGTGTGACAACAGTCCAAATAAGAGGCACACTGCAAAGTGGACAGAGAGAGAGGGAGGGAAGGAGGAGGGAGGGAAATGTGCAATGATGAATTAATGAAAATCCAACTTGTCTGTAAACTTTCATTTAAATCACTTTTTAAAAAATGAGAAAAAAAATAAAAGCACCCTGCCCTGTCCTGCCCCGTCCTCATCATCTCTGCGATGTCCACACCCACTGGCCATCTTCCTCTCTTTCCCTAACCTTTCCCAGCATTGCTGTCTCCTTTCCCAAGGACTGGCCCCTCTTGACAACATGCCCTAAGTGTACGAGGCCCCATTTCACCATCCTCGCTGAAAGAAGCCCACAAAAACGTGATACTGAGTCGTGGAGACCTAAGACGTGGAGAATTTATCTCAGGAAATTAAGGCCAACTGGGTCAACCGCTTGCAGCGTGAATGAAATGAAGCTCAGTGTTTAATCATGATGTTTTCCACATACGGCTCAAGGATTGTACCCTGGAACTCCACATCCTCACCACTAACCGCAGTCATCCATTAGTTCCTTTTCCCATCTTCGTGTGCCACAGCACAAGTGGACAGTAGACGGCAGTGCACGTCTCCTGAGGCCTCGGTGTGCACGTCCATGATTTGTGCCCAGCATGGCTTACAGGTTCTTTTCATTTTCAGGTACAGTGTCACACACTGACATTTATGCCCTGCACAGCTGTACTTGCTAAAGTTTGACAAATGCAGATGCCTATACTTAGACATGTTGTTAGGAGAAGCTATGCCTTGGAAAAGGACATCATGCCTGGAAAGGTGGAACGTCAGCAAGAGAGGAAGACCCTCCACCAAGAATTGACTCAGTGACCGCAGCAATGGGCTCAACTCTGCCTGGGATGAGAAGGATGGCACAGGACAGGACAGAGTTCAGATCCGTGTTCACAGGATCACTGTGACTCACACTCAACTCACTAGAGTTGAGTCTGCCTTAGTGAAGCGGCCACAGCAAAGATCTCAGGACCAACATCTGCTGATGTGGTGGCTCAGAGTGAGAAGAAAGAGCTGACACGGTGGCTGCAAGCCGCAGCAGAGTCAAGCACACGGTGACAGCGAGGACAGTACAGGGCTTCGTTCTGGGGCGAGGGACAGCGATGATTCAGAACTGACCTCACGGAACCTGACAGCAACGTCACACAGCTAGAGGCCGGATCAAGGTGTGGACACTACCATCACCCCAGGTGTTTTTTACTGCAACAACATCCTCCTTGGCCCCACCTATACATAGAAGGCTTGCCAATCCCAGAACTTGGCACAAGTGCAATTACACAGTAAATTCATTCCCAGTGGAAGAACTCTTCCTTTCATCCTAGTAGGTGTGTGCACATTGAGGTTATGGTGTTTGTTCCTTTCTATAGAGAGGTGGCATAAAGAATGTGACCAGTGTCATTGAGCATCATGGGAGAAGGTTTTGAATGGACACCTGTTTAGTTGTGCATACTTACGCCACTGGACCAATAGGCAACGTCATGACAGATAAAGGATAACTGAAGTTGTCAACATTTCCACTTTGCTTGGATTCACAATCAACACCCCCGAGAGCAGCAGTTAAGAAATCAAATGGTGTGTTGCATTAGGAAAATCTGCTGTCAACAACCTCTCCAAACTTATAAAGAGCAAGGATATCAGTTGAAAGACTAAGGTGCACCTGATCCAAGCCATGATATTTCTATTTGCTTCCTATTCTTCTGAAAGTTGAACAACAGCTATAAATGACAGAAGAAGAGATGTCTTTGAGTGCTGGTGTTGGCATGGACTGCCAAAGAACAAGTCCGTTCTGGAGGTGCAGCGAGGGAGCTCTGGAGAGGCAGGGATGAGGAGGCTGTCTCACACACTTTGAGCATGTTGTCAGGAGGGGCTAATCCTTGGAAAAAGACATCATTATGGCTAAGGTAGAGGGTCAGAGAAAGGGAGGAAGACCTGCAACAAAACAGATTGGCACTGTAACTCTAACAAAGGGCTCAAGTATTTCTGAGATGAGAGGATGCAGGCGGGGCAGGCTCAGATCTGCTGGTCACTAAGCCACTCTGAATTCTACTCAATGGCGCCTAATAACAACTTCCTCCAAACACAGAATAAAACTTAAAAAAAATCTCTTAATATAGCACGTGTTTTGTTATAAATAGTTTAACCACAATTGGGAAAACCCCCCCAGCATTGTCCACCACCAGGGGAAGGTCTGGGGCTGGCCAGTGAGCCTCCCCTCTGACCCACAGGAGCATGAGGTCTCTGCCAGAGCCCCAGTCAGGTGTGTGCTGAGCCCTGTGTGTGTGGCCCAGTCTCCACAAGCGCTTGCTGAGGGCTTTAATTCAGTCCTTGAAAGGACCTGGGTCCCCAGTGGCCAACTTTATGTGATAGAATTGTGGTGGGTTCCGCTGAAAATCATCTTAGTGCTTACCACTTCCAGGCTCTCTATGCTTTGCTCTGGAATGTTCCCTGGATCTGCTCTCTGGCCAGCCAGCTGTGGGGCTCACAGGATGCAGAGGAAATCCTTCATCATGCTTCTCGCCATCATCTCTTCACTACACCTCCAAACCCACGCACGCATCGCAAGAACCGTGTCGACTCGGGCTTCTGAGAGCAGTGACAGACACACCGAGTGTCCATCGTTCCTGGATGGATGCTGCATGAACCAGTGCATGTCCACTCTTAAAGTCCTGCCCAGAGACCACCCACAGGAGGACACCAGAGCCTGGAGAGCTTGGCCTGCCCAAGGCTGAAGTTCCCACTTTAATAAACAAAATGTGACCTGTTTCCACACAGGCCACCCATATTAACAACTCAGTCTTCTATGACCTTGGGTTCTTGCCAATACTGAACTTATCTTATCACTTCCAGCAGATCCAAGGTCCTGTCTATCTGCCCCACCGGGAGGGCATCACTTACACGGGGTGTCGGGTAAGCCTGGCATGCGTGGCCTGGTACGTCTTCCCGTAGAAAGGTTTCGATAAATATTTGTTCCAGGTGGGGTGGGGTTAAGAGATAGCAAAGTGAAAGGAAAACCACTGGATGACACCTCCCTCCAGCTTGTCTTGTGGATGCGTGAAGACGTGAGCTCTGGGGTGATGCTGTGTGTTTTCTGGAGGCAAGTCAGAAATCCAAGTCTTCAAGAAAAGTCAAAAGGGAATATGAAGCTAGAGTGGAAAGAACGATGTTTGAGCAAACTGAACGAAGGAACAAGTTCCAGGTCACTGACCTCGGAGCATGTGCTGTGCCCCCAGCTGGAGAGCTTGTGTCCTGTGTTTGTACGTCCAGAGGTCCTGTCTCGGTTCTCCGCTGCTGCTGCCACAGAGACACCTCTAGCAGACGGCTGTGACAAGCAGTTCAGGGACAGGAAGTCCGAGCGCAGGGCCAGCTCTAGAAGACCTTCTCTGTCGTTAGGCTCTGGAGGCGATTCCTCTCTCCTTCCTCATTACTAGGTCCGACGTCCCTTGAAGATCTCCGCGCATTTGACCTTGCCCTGTACGGACTGGTTTCCCGACACAGCCCCGGGTGCAGGGGACCGTCTTCACGCCTGGCCTCTTTCTGTGGTAACTGAGTTTAATTCTGGTCTACTCTCATCTCCCATGAGATGAACAAAGGTTCCCAGGGAAACTCCCCTTACATCAGATCAGGGCTGGAACAGGATTAAAAGTGCTATATCCCACCCTCAATCTTTCTACAACTACCTGGCTTACCAGATCCTGGGGAAATCATTACATATGTGCATTTTTGGGGGGCAAATTCAATTCATGGGTCACAGGGGTCACTGCATAACTCCATACTGCTTAAGTGCACTTTGAGAAGCATACAGTTCAATCCAGACAAGTCTCCATCACCCAAGGCTGTGATAAGGGGTTTGTAGGGCCAGACAAGCAGATCCACATCTCGTCATCCTTCAGCACTGCGGTGTGTGGTCAGTGCCAACAAGCACCTTTACCCTTGACCATTGACCATGGACCTCCCTGACCAAGTGAGAGTATTTGTTTCAAGCAGAAACATTTTCCCATCAAACCAGGCCTCCCCACTTTAAATCCCCTGTCAGCATTCTAAAATTAAGAAATGGGAACTTCTCATAAGCCACACACAGCGATGAATTTGCAACCTGTCAGGCGAGGTCAGCAAGCAGACACGCACTCCTCGCACCACCTGGGGCTTGCTCGGCTCCATCTCTGCTGCGCTGCAGATGCTCTGAACTGCACCTGCCCTTCAGAAACCCGCAGACGCATACACAGCAGGACAGGGGTGGTGGGACCTTCGCTGGGAAGGAAAGCTGCTGAGAAGCTCCAGAGAGAAGTGGCCACATTGTTTAAAGTGAGCCCCGCAGTCCCTGTGTTCCAGATTGGTCCTTTCAACACTGTCCTTTGCTGGATTTTTAAGGGCATAGTGCCCCTGGATCCAGAAACAATCTGAGGGCAGTGAAAGTCATAACAGCCAGGGGATGGGCAGCACAGAACAGAAGGGGCATTTCAGGAATGCACTCAGAAAGTCATCTTCGGTTGCAGGATTGTCAGGCGTCTAAGAATCATGAGGAGACATGTCCATGGTCTGGGGTGTAAGTTTAGTACCCAGCTGCTAACTGAAAAAGTCTGCAGTTCAAATCACCAGTCGCTACTCGGAAGAAAGATGTGACTGTCTACTTCCTAAGATCTCCAGCCTTGGAAGCCCTGGGGCAGTTCCACTCTGTACTATAGAGCCATCATAGGCCAGAAGTGACAGCAGCAACAGGTAAACCATTGGAACTGTACATACACTGAGAACTGCCTGACGTTCAAGCTGCGTTTAGAAGAGGCCGTGGCCCCAGGGACATCATTGCTGATGTCAGATGGATCCTGGCCAAAGCAAAGAACACCAGACAAATGTCTACGTGTGCTCTCTTGATTGTGCAAAGGCATTTGACTCTATGTATTAAAACAAATTGTGGCTAACATTGAGAAGAATGAGAAGCCCAGAACATTTAATTGTGCTCGTGCAAAACCTACACCTAGACTCAGGACTATTATGTGAACAGAGCAACTATGTGGTTTAAAATTAGGAAAGGTGTGTATCACGTTGTTCTTTCTCCGTACCTGTTCAATCTGTATACTGAGAAGATTATTCAAGAAGCTGGACTCTGTGAAGAAGGATGTGGCATCTCGATTGAAAGAACACTCATCAATAACCTTCATTACACAGATGACACAACCTTGCTTGCTGAAAGTGAGGGGAACTTGAAGGGCTTATTGCAGAAGTTTAAATATTGCAGTCTTCAGTACAGATTGCATCTCAATGTCAAGAAAACAAAAATTCTTGCTACAGCACCAACAGGCAACATCATGATAAATGGAGAAAAGATTAAAACCCTCAAGGACCACATCTTACTTGAATCCACAACCAGTGCACTTGGTTCCAGCAGTCAGGAGAGGTATTTGCACTGGAAATTCTATTGTTAGGGACCTTTCCAAATGAGTCAGAAGCAATGATGTCAGTTTGAGAACTACCATGCACCCGATTCAGGCCAGGGTCTTTTCAGTCAGTGTATCTGAGAGCTGGACAATTAATAAAGGACGACAGAAGAATTGATGCTTTTGAACTGTGGTGTTGAAGAAGAGTGCTGAATATTTCCTGGACGGACAGAAGAACAAACAGATATGTCTTGGGAAAAGTGCAGCCTGAGTGCTCCTTGGAAACAAAAATGACAGGTTGGCCTCACATACTTCGGGCGTGTTGCTAGGAGGGGCTATGCCTTGGAAAAGGACATTAGGCTTGGAAAGGAGGAAGGATGGTGAAGGAGAGGATGCCCTTCAATTAGGTGACTGACACAGTGACTGCAGCAATGGGCTCGAGTGTGTCAGAGGTCGTGAGGATGGCGCAGGGTTCAGATCTGTTGTCCACGGGGTCACGATAAGTCATACAAGACTCGACAGCCCCTAACAACATTATGTGTAAATGTGTGTGTGTGTGTGTGTGTGTGTGTACACATATATATCAGAAAGTATAATGCCTAATCATATATTTCTTTCAAACAGTTCTTCCCTTCATCTGCTCCCATGCAGTATTCATTATTTATCTCTTTTTCTTAGTTTCCCCTCAACCTCCAAGTCAGTCCTGTTTTATAACAGTGGTATCAGTATTTGTCCTTTTGTGACTAAGATATTTCACTCAGCATAATGTCCTTGAGGGTCACCCATGTTGTGTAATATTTTTATGAGTTTCTTATCTTTCAGTGCTGTGTAGTATTCCATTATGTAAATATACTATAGGGGGGTTTTTATCCGTTCATTTGTTGATGGGCACTTGGTTTGCTTCCATCTCTTTGCTATTATGAATAACACAGCAATAAACATGGATGTGCATATAACTGTTAGGATGGCAGTTATGGTTTCTTTAGGGTATATTCCTAGTAGTGGAATTGCTGGGTCCAATATTTCTATTTTCAACTTTTTGAGAAAGCGCCATACCACCTTCCATAGTGGTTGCACCATTTTACACTCCCACGAGCAATGAATAACGGTTTCAATTTCTCCACAACCTTATCAGAAGGTGTTGTGGGCTGCTCTGCTGAACTTTGTTATTGTTATTCGTGTGAGGTGATATATCGCGGTTGTTTTTATTTGGCTCTCTCTGGGAGTAAAGAATTTTGAACATTTTTTCATGTGTTTGTTTGCCATCTGAATGTTTTCTTTGGTGAAGTGTCTATTCATTTCTTGTGCCCATTTTGTGATTGGGTTGTTTACTTTTTTCTTGATGAGGTTCTGAGTAGTCTATAAATTTTCTATATGAGTCCCTTATCAGATATGTCATTAGCAAATATTTTTCCACAATCTGTGATTTTTCCTTTCTACCCTGTTGGAGAAGTTTTTGGATGTGCATAGGGATTAGATTCTCAGAAGGTCCCATTCATCTGTTTTACTCTCTCCTGGTTGTAGGTTCATTTTAACAATTTTTAAACGTGTTATTCAGTGGTGTTAAATTCACAAAGCTGTGACATTACCTCTGTTCCTTTTCAAAAGTTCTTCCTCACCCACACAGCTCCTGGGGACCCTTCTTCTGTCTTGCATGTGTGTTGGAACGCTGGCCCCTCCCCTGCGGATGTGGTCCTGATGAGAAGCAGGGCAGCTTCGGTACGTGAGTGAGACTCCGGATCTCAGGACGGGAAGCTCCACATCTAATCACTCCTGGGCTGTAGAAAGAGCGGATCAAACACAGAGGGGCATTATACACACAAGGGAGACACACACCACATGAGGTCCATGAGCCCGGGAACCTTGGGGTCCACCACAGGGACCTGTTAGCACAGAGGACACCCGATGTAGACTTCCATCCTCCTGCCCCACCCTCACTGTCCACCCTGTCCCTGAACCCACTTTGCAGTCATTGTCAGTACAGCTCACTGAGGGTCTGCTAGCCCATGTTTCCTCCAAAAAAAGTGGGGGGCTGTACTCGAAGTGAGACCCTCTGCAGATAGGGGGGCAAGGAAGCCTGCTTCCCACCCCTCCTGGGGAGACGACCTCCCTAGGCTGTGTTAGAAAGAGAACACCTGCTGTTTGGCCTCAGGTCTGATTTATTGGTGTGTCACCTGGTGACTCACTTTGGCCTTTCCCAGGCCCTGAGCTGTGAAGGAGTTGAATTCAAGGTCCCACAGCTGTGAGATTTATGAGCCTGGGTCCCCCAACCACCATGAGCTGGTTCCTCCTGTGAAGATGGAGGCCCACTGCTTCCCACCTCGTCTTCTGGAAGACGGGAGCTGGGTTCAGGATATGCCAGTTCTGAGCACACTCTGCACGTCCTGTGGCAGCCTGCTTTCATCTTCTCTGCCTTTCTCCTCAGTACACGTTGTCCCAGGTCCCCCATCTCACCTTTCATTTCATTCTGAATTCTCAGAACTACCTTCACTTCTATTCTTTCAAAGAAAACAGTCTGGTCTGCAGCACCAAACCCTCATCAATTCTGATGGCCGCTGCTTCACTTGGAGGGTTTGAGTGGAAATTTGGTCAATTTCCAAAACTTGACTCCTATTTGGAAACTAGCTTTTATAACTTAAGCCTCTGCTTGCTAATTTCAGCAGCTTTGTAGCTTGTTTTTATTTAGCTATTTTACAATATTTTAGCCTGACTTAAGAGAAAGTTTACAGAGCAAATTGGCTCCCCGTATGATTCACAGACTTCTTGTTTCGGGACATGGGTTGCCATGTCCATAATGAGGCAGCACTTGTCCTACTCCTTCCCTGTGTTCCCCTTTATCATTCATCCTTCCTTCCAAGCTTTAGCCCTGGGAAAATGTGGTCCTTTTTCTTTCCTGTGTCTTATTGTTCTTGAAGGAGTACATACGTTCCCGGTGTTATTATTCATCTGATGAATAAGTTGTTCTTTCAAATTTGAACATTTCATTGGGAACTCCCAACAATTCCATGGTAGAGATCATGTTCCTCTTCAAGAGAAGAAAGTATAGGCCAAGGGACAGGTGAAAAGACATCCTAGGACACGCCATCCAACTCACTGTGTTGGACAGTCTATGGGGCAGTGGCCGTTTCTTCAACAAATAAATGGTGAGGAAAGAAAGGATTAAACAAGTTATACAAGGCATGGTATCTTTTTTTTTCTTAATCCAAGCAAAGGGGACTCTTGTGGCCTAATGAATTAGAAGTTGTGCTGCCAACGCAAAGGGAGGCAGCTCTAATCCACCAGCAGCTCCATGGGAGAAAGACATGCCATCTCCTCTCACGTGATTTACAGGCTCTGAAAACCCACTGGAGGGTCAGCTATATGTCAGATCTGACTCCATGGCACGTAACAACAATTCAAGCAGACCAGGTTAGGAAGGTGTTCATGAGAAACCGAATTCTGAACAATGACTTGATAGTCAATAATATCAAGAAATTGATGTTCGAGTGCCTGCATGGAAAAATAACATTGAATATTGCTATCATATTTAAAGTAAGTCTTCACATCTAAAAGAATTTAGATGGATTTACAGATGAGGGGGAAACCCCTGGAAAAGAGGACTGTGCTCGGAGAGTAGTGGGTCAGGGAAAGCGAGAGCGAGAGAACAGCCCTCAAGGAGGTGGGCAAAAAGCGCGGCTCAGCACACAGCTGGACAGCGCAGGATAAAGAGGGTTCTGATGTGCGTAAAGTGACCGTGAGCCAGATCAGCCCATCAGAACCTAAAACAACACATGATGTAAAACATAGGCGAAAATATGTCCTAGGGGGACCTTCTAAAGATTCAATCCTTATCACATCAGAAACTTTCTCCAGCAGAGTGAAAAGAAAACCTACCAACTGGGGAAAAACATTTGGCAATGCCATTTCAGACAAGGGTTTCATATTGAAAGTTTACAGAATCCTACATGGCCTCCACAAGAAAAAGATTGACAACACAATTACAAAATGGGCAAAAGACATAGAAAGAATTTTCCCAGAGTAAGACATTCAGACGGCAAACAAACACATGAAGAAATGCTCCAAAGCACTGGCAATAAGAGAGATGCAAATCAAAACCACAAATCTCACCCCAGTAGCAGTGGCAAAGTTTAACAGAACAGCAAGTAATAAATGCTGGAGAAGATGCAGAGAGATGAACTCTTATACACTGCTGGCAGGATTGTAAAATGGTACAACCACTCTGGAAGGCAGTTTGGTGTTTTCTCAGAAAGCTGAACACAGAAATTCTGTATGACCTAGGTATTCTACTGCTTGGAACATACCCCGAGAAAACGAGAACTGACACACAAACAGAGACTTGTACACCAATGTTCATAGTAGTGTTATTCACCATCACAAGAACATGGAAACAGACCAAAGGTCCAACCACAATAAAGTGGATTGAGAAATTATGATACATTCACATGAAGGATTATGCAGCATGCAGGAGCAATGATTCTGAAAATTACTGCCTAACTTGGGAGGGATTGGAGACCATTACTCCAAGTGAACTAACTCAGTTCCACAAGGACAAATACTGTATAAGATCATAATGTAACTAGTAAAACGTGTATGAGGATCTAAGGGGGGGCACAGGGGTGAGGATGAGTAGAAGGCATAATCATAGGGTGGCACAATTTGATAGGTGGAGGGAGGGGTGGGTTAAAGAAATGGAAAATAACTGGTGTGAAAAGCAATGTATACAAACTTTGTAAGTAAACCAGTATAAAATAAAAAGTTTGTATTTAAAAAAAAAACACTTAAAAATATGCTTTAAAAAAATATGCATTAGGGGGGGAAAAAACCTCAGAAAAATACACCAAAGCTGTAATGCCTAGTGTTCCATTTGTGGAAGTGTGGGTTCGTTTTGTTCCTTTTCTTAACTTTCTCTGATGGAAGTTCTCATATGATTTATAAAAATTATATACAGATGAGATGAGGGCATAAAGATTGCTGAGTGAGTTAAAGTCTTCTGGCACGTTCTGGAACATTCATTCAGCTTCCTGAGAGAGACAAGCTGCAGTGTGGCATCCATCTGAGACTTTGCTAGAAGGATCACCAGCCGAGGGCAGGGTTCAAGTCTCAAGGGGAGAATGGCCTTGCTGTGATGATGAAAGGAAGTCCTCTCAGTCAACAAGGTGGTCCCTGGCCACGACAACTGACCATTTGGAGCAAGAGAGGCCTCGGCAATGGAGCTGACAGGATGGGAGAGACATGGGCAGAACATGACTTCTTAAAACGTCCAGACTCACTGGCTAGGCTAAGAGGCTTGACTCCTGACCCCTGATGTGAGGGCTGAACACCACAGAAGACTGTAAGGGTCTCTCTGCAGCACCCTCTACCCCACGGGCACCAGCCTGTTTGCCCGCCTCCCTCCCATCCCCTCAGTGAGGGGTCACTTGGTCCATGCTTCCTGCACACTGTCCCCAGTCCCTCATGGTGTGCATGGGTCTGGGGCCAGCCCTGGAAGCATGAAGGGCCATGCTAGCCCTCACGAGGGGCCCAAGGACTGCACCGAGGGGCTTCCTGTCCCCTCCACCCGAGGGCACTTGGGCTGCAGCTGCCCAGTCAGTGGCTGCGGTTCCGGAGCCAATCTGGGCTCCAGGTTGCTCAACCAGCCGCTTCCCCTCTTCCCCTTTCCCGCCTGCAGGGGCCTGGGGTGCGGTTGGCCCACAGGGAAGCGCCCCCCCAGCCTTTCCTCGTCTCTGATTGCTCTTCCCTCCCTGCTTGCCACACAGCTGCTAAGAGAACCTTCCTCTCCTTTCTATTTTGGGGAACAAAAGCCCAGCACCGTTTGTCAGCCAAGAAGGTCCGATCCGGGAGGCAGGTGTCAGGACGGGTGGCCCCTGGGGACAAGCTGGGAACCCTTGCTGCAAGAGTCCTGGGCTGTCACCACACTGACCAGTTGGCTTTGGGACAGGAAGCTGTTGTCTGATGGCCAGGCCTGGGCGTCTGAGTTCAGGGCGGGGCAAGGATAAGCCCGCCCCATCCCTCACTGTGTCTGTGTCTCTCTCTCTGCCTCTTGATTTCTCTTTGTCTGTCTCTCTCACTTTCCGTCTGCTCTGTAGACTTGGTGTGTCTGGGGGTCCCTCTGCTGCTGGTGGACAGATCTCCCCATGGTACCTGTCCCCTGTCCCTTTGGGACGCTCTGCATCTACTCTGCTCTTTCCTGAGACACAGCTCTGAGAGGTGTTCCAAGGGCTCCGTGCTCCCACAGGCCTCCTTAACATACGACAGTCTCTAGCTTCACTCAAAGTCACGCTGACATGGCTTCTGGGGCTCTAGTCAGTCCCTAATATCCAGGCCTCTCCAGAGAAGTATGCGTGTCTGCCCTGCTCTGTCCCCACCCCTGGCCATGATGATAGGGTATGAGACGAGAGTCTTCAGGCTCAGAGGAAGAAGGTTCTGGACCACTCCAGAGACATCTAGAACACACTGGACAGTTCTGACTCAGTGTCTTACAAGGTCCATAGATAGACGTCTGAAGGATTGTTCTCTAGAAATGGACAAAACCCCCAATTCACCGACATCATTGAGCACATCCCCCTGCTCCATCCCAGCAATGGACATGGAGACTGCGGCTCCCAGCACCAGCACTGGAGATGGGCATCAGGGTCACACAACCCCTTCAGGGGCCGGATCCCTGCATGCTGGCCCCACCGGTGCTGGGGTACTGGGTACGGGTTCAGAGTTCTGTAACGCCTTCACAGAACCCATGCTGATCATCAAGGGCACGGGCAGGAGGCACGAGTGCAATCGACGGCTCCCAGAACCCCAGGCTGCCTGTTACCGTGACATGAACCTGAGTTGGGGACTTGAGTCACAGAGAACAAAGCCAGCACACACAGCTCAGCGTGTGGGGAAGAGGGATGAGAAATCCCAGGGCAGAGATGGTATGGGGGGTCCAGAGACAAAAACAAAGCTGTCCGTGTGCAGGGAATGTGCACGTGTGTGTGCTGTGCATGTGTGTGCTTCTGCACGTGTGCACATGTGAGTGTGCAGATGTGTCTGCTCATGCTAGGCATGCACTGGGCATGTGTGTGCCGTGCATGTGAAGATGTGGATGTGTACATGTGTGTGTACACACGTGTGCTGCATGTGTCCGTGCCCATGTGATTGTGTGCATGTGCAGGTACGTGCTTGTGTTGTACATGCACGGTGCCTCTGTGTGCCATGCGTGTGCAGATGTGGCTGCATACATGTGCACATGTGTGCACCCACGTGTTTGTAGTGTATGTATGTGTCAGTCTGGAGACTAAGGTGCCCCTGATCCAGGCCATAGTCTTTGCAGTTACTTGCTCTGCATCAGAGCTGGACAATGACTAAGGATGACAGAAGGAGAATGGATACCTTTCAGCTGTGGTGCTGGGGAAGTGTTGAAAATGTCATAGACTGCTAGGACCAAACAAACAGCTTGGTCCTGGAGAGGGTGAAGCCAGGCTGCTTCTTGGGAGGCAAGGATTCTGAACCTTCGTCTGACACACTCTGGACATGTTGCAAGGAGGGACCATCCTTGGAAAGGGATGTCATGCTTGGGAGGGTGGAGGGACAGCGCAGGACAGGAAGACCCTGAATGAGATGGATTGACTCAGTGATTGGGTAATCGGGATGGGTGTGTCAGAGACAGTGAGGTTGGCACAGGATAGGGCAGGGTTTAGGGCTGTTGTATGTAGGGTTGCTATGAGTCGCAGGTGACTCAACGACACATAACAACAACATGTGTACTTGTGCACATGGCAGTGATTGTGTACGTGTGCACTTGAGCACGTGTGCACATGACTGTGTACGTGTATACTTGTGCGTGTGTGACTGTGTACGTGTGCAGGTATGTGTGCTTGTGTTGTGCATACTCTCTGTGCTATGCAAACCTGTGTGCACACATGACTATGTGTATGTGCAGGTGTGTGACTGTGAGCACACTGTTTCTGGGTCTTCACTGCTTTCAACAGAACATCACAACTTCAGAGTTGATGGGATCCACATCCAGCTCTGCCCAGGAGGGCAGGCGGAACCCCGCTGTGGCTGGCCCAGCTCCCTCTCCCACCAGTAGGGTCTGAGCGTTGGAGGAGGGGTCCTCTATGCTCAGCCCACCTCAACGGGACAGGCAGGGGACACCACCTTGGTTAATGCGGGGAAAGGGGCTGGAGAATATTCCACACTCCACCTGCTATCACCAGGAGAGGCTGGAAGTCTCATCCAACTTCAGAGCCTGAGTGACCAGGGGGAGCCTCGGCCCCTGAATCCAAACCCCGCGGGGGAGGGGTGGCAGGGAAGAGTGCTGACTCATGCCAGTGAAGGTCCAGCCTCACCTCCTTTCAGGTGAGTCAGCATCTGAGCCCAGATGCTGCCCACACTGGGAGGCGGGTCCACCAGGCGCTGCCCACCCCCATCCCGTCTCTCTTTGTGAGGCTATGCAGTTTGGGAGTATCTTTAGGGCAGCCTCATCCACCCTGCACCAGACAGAGCGTCCTCAGCACCTGGGCTCCCCCTCAGCCACCCCCACTTCCCTGTTCTGCCTAGGACGCTGGCTCTCCTGGGCAGGATAAGCCTGGCTGGTGTTTTCCAAAGAGGACTGGGAGTTTGGGGAAACAGTGGCCCTCGTGGTTGGGGAAGTCCTCTGGACAGTCTTGTGATACCACGCAGGTGACCCCCAGAGTGAAGAGGTGACCCCAAATAACCCAGCAGGCTCCTGACTCAGGGGAAGCCCCTTGGATCCCACCAGTCTGGCTTGGCCATAACGCAGCTCAGCCTCTTCTGACCATGCTCTCTGGGTATGGGGTGGTCACCGGTAGGTGACACTGGGGCCTGAACACTGGACTGTGTGTGTCCAGCAAGCCCCTGGCCGAGTTGGGCTCCAGGGCACCCTCTGGGCTCATGTCTAAGGTCCAGCAGCTCCAGCCGCTGTGAGTCAAAATTGATTGGATGGAGGTGAGTTGGGTTTGCTTCTTAAGAGTGGAGAGTCCAACATCCATATCTATTATTAACTCCTAGAAATGATTAAAATATATTTCTTATCCTAAAAAAAAAAAAGAGTAGGGAGACCACCCACCACCTGAGAACTTTGAATGGCAGCTACTGGGTGAACAGTACTTCCAGGATCTGAGTCTGAGAATGGGGGCCGGAGGCCGAGAGAGCAGGCTTGGTCACGTCCATCAGGACCCTCGCTCCCTGTGTGGGACAGGAACACCATCTGCAGAGGGTGACACACAGGTGGGTATGCAGATGCAGGCCTGCGGACAGGGAGCAGGTGCTGGACAGAGAAGCCTCATCCCTGAAGGCTACTGGTCCTCCTGGGGGCCAGAACATAAGAGAGGAGGCCAGCAGGCATGTGGGGAGAGCTAGAGGGAGCGGGGGAAGGCATGCAGGCTAACTGAAACATCAGTGGTTCTAATTCTCCAGCTACTCCATGGAAGAAAGATGGACGGTGTCCTCCCCTGAAGATTTACAGCCTCAGAACGCCACTGGGTCAGCACTGAGTCAGAATTCACTGGGCGACAGTGGAGCGGGCTTAAAGACAAACGTGCCTCTGATGTCTCAGAGCCCGGGGTAGAGCGGAGAGAGAGCAAGGCAGACAGTAGGTTTAGAAATGATAACGATGGAGTAGGGAGAGGAGGAGGAAGGGATGAGAAACCAATGATGCATCTGTCGACGTGACGGTGAGGAAGGTGCAGAGGAACCTCAGACCCCTCTCTGCTGAGACCACATGACTCTCACAAGTAGGGACTGTATGTCTGGTCCCCTCAGTGTCTCGATAGCCCCTGTCACATAGTAGGTGCTCAGCAAACACATACTGCCACTGCCCTCTTCCAGCTGCTTCAGGCAGAGAAGGACACACACACCCCCAAGAAGCCAGAGACACAGGTCCGTCCCCCCTTAGCTCTTCATGTCACCTGGAGCTTTTTATTCTAGGACATCCCTGTGTGCATTGCTTATAAACAAGAGCTTTTTTCCCAAAACTCTTAGCGAAAATTATGACCCTGTTTCTCTCTCTGGTTTCTGCGGTCCCTCACCCCTCAACCGGCAAAGGCACAGACATCACAGAATCTGGACCAGCGTGCTGCTCACAAGCAAGGATGGGGACCCAGTCTCACGGCAGAAGGGACCAGGGCCAGTCCTTGGCGGAGGGCAGAGCACGTGGAACAAACAGCCGGTCAGGGAAGGAGAGGAGGCCCCTGGTGAGGTGAACTGATGCTGACTGCAGGGATGGGTTCAAGCCGAGCAGGACCAGGCTCCAGGCCTTCATTCTGCATGTGCAGGTTATTGGTAACCTCCGGCGACTCCAGGGCACCTGGCAGATCCTCTGACCTTACAGGAAGCAATTCGGGAAGAGCTGACCTGGCAACGGGGAGTTCTGGTAAAGGACTTGTGGTGCCAACCCACAGGCCTGGGGTTCAAATCCACGAGCGGCTCCCAGGGAGATGGATGGGCAGTCTCCTCGTGTGCGATTTACAGCTCTGAAAACCTGCTGGAGGGTCAGCTCTGGGTTCCAACTGGACAGCGGGCGACGGCAGCAGCCTGACCACAGGGCCCAGGACAAGCCTGGGGGCGGGGCGCCACCTCGTGTTGCCTTGCAGTATTACAGCCCGTCTCCTGCACCTGCGCTTCCAATCGGAGTTCACGTAAGAATCACCTAAACCACGGCCTTGCATACCCAGAGTGGGAATGCAGGTCCTAGCCGGCCCCGGCAGGAACGCTCGGATGGAAGCTGCTTTAACATCATCTGAAAAGGTGGGTGGTGCTCCAGGGAGCCAAAACTGGTAAACTCACGTGCTAATAGTTTTCCAAATCAACAACCGAAAACATAAGCACAAAATCATCTACCGCCCCCTCAGCCCTGTCCTCCTCCTCCCAGCAGCGTGTGCCCACGTTTGGTGCAGGGACAGCCTGCCCATTTGCGTGGATGCTCACACCCATGGCCCTCAAGCCCCTGGTACAGCCAGCCCCCTGCCTCTCTCCTGAAGATCCCTCCACCCCGGAGGCCGGTGGGGTCAGGGCCAGCCCTGCCACACGCCTGCACTGGGGTCGGGGCACACGGACAACCTGCGACTGCCCGGCCTGGGAGTGAGGCCCCAGCAGTGACTGATAGCCAGTGTGTGCAGCACTCCTGAGCCTGGCTGTCACTGCAGAGGACTCCCGCTGTCAGTGGCTCCACAGGGCCTCCTAGGCTGTCACCTTCAGGAGCCCCGATGGTGGTGTATTTTGTGTTGAGCTGCTAACTGAGAAGTCAGCAGTTCAAACCCACCAGCTGCTCCTCGGGGAAAAGATGAGGCTGTCTCCTCCCGCGAAGCTTTACAGTGCTGGAGACCTGATGGACTCGATGGCTATGGGCTTGTGCCCGCGAATGTCCACAGAAGCAGCTCACATGGCCTTTCCCATGCAGCCCACACTTCAGCTAGCAGCTGAGTGCTTTAAGCCTGGTGCCACCCGAGCATCTCGGCTCTGTGGTAGAGTTGCTGTCTCTGTCTCTTAGCCGCCACTGCAAGTCAGCACCAAACATACACAGAACGATCCCCTCTTCCCTCATTCCCACCACACGGACGTGGCTCAGGGCTGAAGTCACCTCCTGACAGGCAGAGTCTAACACACACAGGCAAGTGTGTGCAGGCCTCGAGGGGCCCGCTGGGGGCCTCCCCCCAACTGTCCCAGTGGCAGGAATCCCATAAGCAGGAGACCTGTGGCACCCCACATGACCTCCAGGTGCGCCTATGGGCTTACAGACCCAAGACACACCCCCAAGGCACACCTGTGGACAGTCCAATTTGCAAAGTCTGGGTTGGGGTCCAGAAATCTGTTTTTACCCCATTTTCCAGAGGGCTCTGAGCAGGCAGCCTGGGGGTGGTACCACACCACTTAGGATCTGAGCTGAGATCACCTGTGGAACTGGGGAACCGACAGGGGCACCTGGGTGAGGTAATGGGAGATTCTAACAGGAGGCCTGGCCCACAGTGGACCGAAGGCCTGAGTCATCATGGATTTCCACAGAGTGCAGGTGACCCCAGGAGGAACCCCCCTTGCTAGAGCGGCTCCTGGGCTGAGTGACCAGTCCTCCTGGTCTGCCTGGGTACAGGTTGCCAGCTGTCCCAGCGTCTGTGTCCTGTGTCTGTGGCAGCCGGCCTGCTCCTGAGATGAGTCTGCCCAGGCCAGCTGTTGTCAACCCCGACCCACTGTGACCACTGAAACATTCTCACGCACAGTGACCCCACAAGACAGAGAACTGCCCATGGGGTCCCCAGGCTGCAATACTTTCTAGACAGAAACCCGAGCAGCACAGTGAGTTAAGCACTGAACTGCTAACCAAAAGGTCAGTGGTTTCAATCCACCAGGTCCCCCCTCTAAAGACCCACAACCTCGAAGTCCCAGGAGTGGGGGGTGGCTCTGCGGTCCCAGGATCACATGCATCATGAACGACTCGAGGTCAGCGGGCTGAGGTGGTTTGCTTTACAGACACAGGTTCCTGCATCACCCTCCAACAAAGCAGCTGGGGGTTCAAACCGCTGAGCTTTTGGTTAGCAGATGAGGGCTTTAAGCTCTGTGCCACCAGAATCCTTCTAACTTTGGGGGAAGAGAAAGCCCAGTGCCAAGGAGTTGATGTTGATTCATAGGGACCCCCATTTGGTGCCCAAAGCTGTAAATCTTTAGAGGAGGGACCACCTCCTAATGCACTTGAACCACTGATATTTCAGACAGTAGTAGCAAAGTATTACAATGAAATGTGCAAAGAGCTGGAGTCAGAAAAATCAAAAGGGCCAAACTCAGTATTTCTTAAGCTCAAGGAACTGAAGAACAAATTCAAACCTCGAGTTGCTATAATCAAGGATGCTTTAGGCAGAATATTAAATGATCCAAGAAGTATTAAAAGAAGATGGAAAGAATATACTGAGTCACTGTATCAAAAGGAATTGGCAGACACAGAAGAATTTAATGAAATAACATATGAGCAAGAGCCTATGGTGATGAAAGTAGTTCAAGCTGCTTTGAAGGAAATAGCAAAAAAATAAGGGCCCCAGGAATAGATGGTATACCAATTGACATATTTCAGCTAACAGATGCTGCCGTGGATGTGCTCACCAAGTTGTGCCAAGAAATCTGGAGAACAACCACTTGGCCAACTGACTGGAAGGGATCTCTATTTGTTCCCATCCCAAAGAAGGGTGACCCAACAGAGTGTGGAAACTTTAGAACAATATCATTGATTTCACATGCAAGCAAGATTCTACTGAAGATTATCCAAAAACGACTGGAATAGCACATCAGTAGATAACTGCCAGAAGTGCAGGCTGGGTTTAGAAGGGGTCATGGTACTAGAGATATTGTAGCTGATGTTATATGGATCTTAGCTGAAAGCAGGGAATACCAGAAGAATGTCTATCTGTGTTTCATTGACTATGCAAAGGCGTTTGACTGTGGATCATAACAAACTGAGGCTGACTCTGAGAAGAATGGGGATCCCAGAACACTTGGACCAAGGGGCAGTCGTCAGAACAGAGCAAGAAAACACTGTATGTTTCAAAATTGGGAAGGGCGTATGCCAGGGATGTGTCCTGTCTCCATACCTTTTCAACCTGTATGCAGAACAGATTATCCGGGAGGCTGGGCTCTATGAGGAGAAATGTGGGGTCAGGACTGGTGGAAGATCTATCAATAATCTGCGTTATGCAGATGACACAACCCTGCTTGCTGAAACTGAGGAGGACCTGAAGCGCTTGCTGCAGAGGGTCAAGGACTGCAGCCTTCAATATGGATTGAGGCTCAACGTCAAAAAGGAAAAGATTCTTACCACTGGACCAACTGACAGCATCAGGATGGATGGTGAAGAAAGTGAGATTATTCACAGCTTTAGTTTGCTTGGCTCCACAGTTAACATTCGTGGCACCAGTAGCTAGGAAATTAAAAGACGTATTGTGATGGGGAAACCTGCTGTTAAGGAACTCTCCAAAGTACTGAAGAGCAATAGTGTCTCTCTGGAGACTAAGGTGCATCTGATACAAGCCATGGTCTTTGCAATCACTTGTTATGCATCAGAGAGTTGGACAATGACTAGGGATAATAGAAGGAGAACTGATGCCTTTGAGCTGTGGTGCTGGAGAAGAGTCCTGAGGGTACTATGGACTGCTAGGAACACAGATAGATTCATCCTGGAGAGGGTCAAATGGGTGACTCCTTGGAGGCAAGGATTCTGAGGCTCTGTCTAACATACTAGGAGGGACCGGTCCCTGGAGAGGGACATCATGCTTAGGAGGGTGGAGGGACAGCGCAGGAAGGGAAGGCCCTCTATGAGGTGGATTGATTCAATGACTGGGGTAATCAGGATGGGTGTAGCAGAGACGGTGTGATTGGCACAGGACAGAGCAGAGTTTAGGGCTGTTGTACATAGGGTCTCTATGAATTGCAAGCGACTCGACGGCACATAACAACAACAACAGCATGCTATGGAGACACTGCTGACTTAGCACGAGCGATGTGTGGTCTCTGCGAGCCCTCTGCTGTCCAGGACTGAGAATGCAGATATCGAGGCTGCCCATCCCGGACCAAGACATGGCTTCCAGCAGCTTTGATCATGTGGGTTTGAGGTGCCGGAAGGCAAGCAATGGCCCTTTGAAAGACATCTGAGTCCCTCTCTGGAGCTGATGCCAGGGCTCAGGTGAGAAAGGGACAGAGGCACAAGTTAGCTCTGTCTCCCACAGGGATATGGCTTCAACCCTGGTGAGGGGGCCCAGCTCTCAGAGCACCTGCAGCAGCCGCTGGGCAACATACAGGGGTCACAGGAAAGCCTTTGCCTAGTGCCGCCACCTCCCTGTAGCCACCTGACCATGCCACCATCTTCCTCTGCCTACCTGCCCCCTTCTGTGTCCACCTGTTCCTTGCCACCCTCTACCTGCGTCTACCTGCCCCGTGCCCTCTACTCATGCCCACCTGCCTCTTACCACCCACTTCCCTTGCCCACCTGCCCCCTGCCTCCCTCTACCCATGTCCACCTACCCCATGCCACCCTCTACTCTTGCCCACCTGCCCCCTCTACCCATCCAACCTGCCCACACTCTGCCCTCCCTGTGCCCACCTGTCCCATGCCACCCTTGTGCCAAGGCTTCATCTTTATGTACTGCTTTGGGAACATGAAATGTCACAGCTGTGGCAAACAGCTGAGCAGGTCTTCAAAAAACGAAATCTCCAACCGTCAAGTATCCAGCAAATCTAGCTATACCTAGGCATCTACTCAAGAAAAATGAGCAGATTCCTGTACAGACTGCACACAGACTGCCACTGGTGGTGCCGTCAAGTTGGCATAGCGACCTCACGTCCAACAGAATAAACCCCTCCGGCCCTGGGCCGGCCTCAGCGCCTCTGCTGAGCTCAAGTCCACTACTGCAGCCACTGTGTCCATGGTCACTGAGGATTTTCCTGGGGTTTTACAATCATTTTAAATAGTGGCTTGTGTGAAAGTTCACATAGCAAATAGTTAATAACCATGTACACAGGTTTGGTTCTACAGCATTAATCACAATACCCATATTTAACCATGCTCCTCCTGAGATTCTCATTTCCAGTCATCCTTCTCCCTTACCCCTTTCTGCCTCTTGGGCTTTGTGACTGGCCTAGTGCTGCCCCTCTGACCTCACATGGTTGTTCATTTTAAGATGTGCGTGGCTGCTGAAGCCATCTGACAGGCCAAGAGGTGTAGTCTGTAGTGAGCCACTACTCGCCCGAGCTCAGACGGCAGGGCGTGCTGGAGTGCCCACCTCCCCACTGTGCAGCTCAAGGTCGGTCCATGCGGCTGGACCTCACTCTTTCCAAGGTGACTAAGGGCCATAGACCCAGGGTCCCAGAGACTCTGTCAGGTCAGCCTGGCCTTTTATGGTTTTGCACTCTGTTCAACATTTCCACCCTCTCAATTCATGGTCTGCCATCATCACCCCATTTCCAGGAGTCCGCAGGCATGGAAGCCACACACCATCTAGCTCTGGTCTCAGCGTGGTGGACGTTGAGGTTGGCGTGGTCCCTTAGTCTTTGTACAGATTGTTTCTGTACAGCTTTGCAATTCTTCGCTCTTTGCTCCAGATTGGGAGAAGCAAACAGCTGCACCTTGTGTATTCAACTGCTTACAGGATTCTAGGGTCACTGTGTGTGTGTGTCCTTCTCCAGGGACTGGCCCCACCTGGTAACATCCCCAAATGTACTGGGATGAAGCCTCACCATCTTCACTTCGAAGGAAGGAGCATTCCTGTTGTACGGCTATCAAGGCAGATTTTCCTTCTGGCGGTCCCCGTAGTCCACACGTCACCAATGCCACCAATCACAGCAGCTTTATCAGTGATAGCCAAAAACGGCAACGCTCAAGGGTCTATTCACGGGTGGACCCGTACAAAGTCACAGCCAAAGACAGGAGGCTCTGAGGCCTTTTGGCTGGGCCTTTCCCTCAATCTCTAAAGTGCAGATGCTCTTCAAAAACCCTGCCCGGACCTTTCCTCCGCACTTTCCTTTGGCAGCTTCATCCATCCTGTGATTGCTCGCCCTCCATCCCTGCTCTCCTCAGTCCCCATGACAACCCAAGAGGGAGGCGGGAGGAGGTCCCCTGCTCTGGGGCCTGAGCGCTGAGCGGAGCTGCAGAGGCAGAAGTCTGCCTGATCAATGTCCAGCTCTCCTCCCCCCTTAGCTCAGGAACCTGTCCTCTTGAATTTGCTCCAGAATTCTCACTTGTACAGCAGTTTCTAGACTCCAGAACACAACTGTCCACTGCTGTTCTGGACCTTGTGGTCCTTCAGCTGGGTGGGCCCTTCCTCAAGGAAGATCAATCAGCTCTATGTTGTGGGTTGAACATGACAAACAGGCCCTTCCTGCACAGGGCTGGCTGGTGAAGTGGCTGTAACCAGCAGGTGCAGATCAATTCCTGGTTGACCTGCTCGGAAGGGGCTGTTGAAGAGTCCGGGTGGGGTGGGTTAGAGTCTGTTTGGACGACATCACGTCTGCATTAAGGCTTAAAGATGGGAATAACAGAGTCTGGGCACAAAGATGGAGCCTTGGACAAAACACGAGGAAAGGTTAGAGGCTGAAATCCATTAACTAGATGGATCCTTCTCTGTGGGGAATTGTGATAACCACGGAATATTGGCCATCGACTCGCTCTTGATTCAGCCATGAGTCAGTTCCAATTCAACAGCAGTTGAGATGAATCAACAGCACTTGTTACACAAGATAGAGGACCATCTAGGGAGCTCTGGTGGCCTAGCGGGAAGCAGCTGCTCCAGGAGGATGGGCAGTCTCCTCCCATGTGATGAACTGCCTTTGAAAACCTGCCAGAGTGAGCTACAGGGCGGTTCCGACTCTCAGTACTTACCAAGTCAGTTCCAATTTGACAGCAGTGAATCAACAACTGTTGGAAGAGATACAGCTATATGAAGTGTCAGTACATTTTGAAAAATGTTCATTCTTATTTCTTTTAAAAAGTGACAGAATCGCTCAGTCAGACCCTAGGACCAGGACTGATACGTGGGTCACAGAAGGAAGGGAGGCCTGCTTTGCGAGAATGAGACACACAGGAGTCAGGGACAGAGCAGGACTCAGCCAGGGTCCTCCCCAAGAGGCTGGCCGCTCCCACCCCCCAATGCCACCTTGAAACCGTGGTCATTTCTGTCCACCTGGGAACTAGGATATGTTAAAACTTTGTCAATTTTTTTTCACTTGATATTGCACTCATCATGATGTGCTCCAGGGTCCCTCATGTTGTGTAATGTTCTACAAGTTCACTGTTTTCAGTGTTGCATAGTATTCCATTATATGTATACCATAGGTTTTTTTGTTCCTTGTTGATGGGCATTTAGGTTGCCTCCATCTCTTTGCTATTGTAAATAAGCAGGTCTGAGATGGGGGGTTAGGAGGGGAATAGGGTAACAGTGAACAGAAAATGATAACTTACTGAACAAATGAAGGAAAGAACTGTCTGAAAAGAATATATGATTAGGCTTTACATGTACAACAGCACAGAATAAGAGGTCTATCATTGCCAAGAGGACTGGAGGAGGGGAAGAAGAGAGGTAATTGTGCAGCAATGATTTTTTTCTGCAAATGTTCATGAAAATGACTATAAAAATAAAATTTTATTTAAAAAATAAATAAAACCTCATCAAACCCCCAACACCGAGAACAATGGACCCTACCCCTAGTTCTGTCAAGAGTCCCCTTACGTGACTCAGGCAGGTTGTGGTAACAAACGCGAACACGGGGAGGAGGAGGAGTGTTTCAGACACAGACACACAGGGCGCTCACGTAAACGGCTGTTTATTAGCACTGTCAATGGGTGACAAGTAGTTTCCAGTAAATATATAGAGCTGTGCGCAGGTGACAGACAAGCCAAGAGTCGAGCAGGACGCACGTGGCCTTATTTTTTCCATTCATTCTTCTCGTAGTCCCACTTGGCGGCGAAGCCCTGGATTGGGTTGGCCTTCATGTCCAGCATCCGCTTGGTCTGCATGGCCACCCAGTCCTCGTCTAAGGTGTGCGGGACGGGGCCGTACACTGCATGAGGGAGAGCAGGTGGGGTCAACGAGCCAGCCAAAAGGGCACCTAGTCCTGCCATCAAGGTGCGTGTGTACGCACGCACGGAGGGCTTGGAAGGAAGGGCGCCCGGTACTGCTGCCGATGCCCACTCACACCCACGCTCTCTCACACATCAACACACAGCAAGCCACACACACGGTGAGCCGGGCAGGGAGGGCTCCCAGCCCTACCACCAACTCTAGATCTCCATCTGTCCATCCATCAGGTACACACACAGTGAGGAAGATGAGATTTCCCAGGACTGCCACCAATCCCTTCTTCCCCGTCACACAAACGCGCGCCGTGGGCACAAGCGCTAGACTCTCAGTGAGGCACCCGCCCGCCAAATGACCAACAGGCAGCACAGGTCCTCCACAGGAAGCAGATGGCAGGTCCACAGCCCCACAGCCAACTGGACACACAGCCCAGGAGCCTTGGAGACCAGACATGGTCACAGGGCTGGTGTGATCCCACCACCCTTTTCCCCCAGAGCCATGGCCACAGTTTTTCTGAGGACCATGTGTCTACTGTCCCCAAGGGAAACCCTCCAGAAGGACTGCTCAGCAGACACACTGCTGAGTGGGACATGCCAGGAAATGTGGGGCACTTCTATCCCAGACAAAGGAGGCTCCCACGGCTTCAGCTGGCCCTGCCAGCGTTTCACGCCTGGCTAACCCGAAGGCAGGCTCTAGCATGGAGGTGCCATCCGTGACTTGCTGCACACACACTTCGGGGCCAGGGAACAGAGGGTCCCCCACTTACCATAGCGCTTCATCCAAATGACAACGAAGGCTGCGAGGCCGATGAAGAAGAGCGCGCCGCCCACCACCGTCTTCCACTCATTCGTGGTCCTGTTCATCTCAGCAAAGGTCTCATTGAACTTCATGTGGTACACTGGACACAAGGGGCAGGCAGTTCCTCAGCGCTCCCAGCGCCCAGCCCCAGCACACACCATGCACACACACCACCCCGCCGCCTGTGGCGTCAGCATCCACACACCCATCACCCTCTCCTGGCTCCACTGGCAGGTGGCCATCGTGGGTCCAAGAGAAAGCAAGCCGTGGGGACCCGAGGTAAACACTCCTTGCAGAGCCTGTGGCCCTGAGCCGAGGACTCAGTGTGTAGAGCACACACCAGACCCCCGACCCAAACCTGGGTCCTGGACTGTGGCTGCTTAAACACCTCAGTGCCAGCAGGACTGCAGGACAGAGAAGGCTGGGGGCCTGTGTCCCAGCAGTCTAGAGAGGAGCCTGAGGACGGCCTCACCCCGTGATGTGGAGCCACTGTTCCCAACTGGACATGCTCGCTGCTCTTACTCTAAGAAAGCAGGTTGCTGGGAACAGAGCTCTTGGGGAAGGTGATGGCCAAGTAACGCAGTTTGTTTAAGTAAAGTCACTGAACTATGAGGACTACTAGACAGCAAGCGTTTGGTTATGAAGGTATTTTCCACACTTACAGACACAATTAAAACTTTTCCACTTTGGTGCTCAAGGGGACCACATCAAGCCATGCCAAGCTCCTCCAGGACACACTGAGCTCTTCTCTAACCTAAATGCAGCTCCCACCGCAGTGACCTTACACCAGCTGCAGAGACCATAAGTCTTTATGGAAAGAGACTCCCATCTTTGTGCTGTGAAGCAGCTGGTGGACTAGAACTGCTGACCTAGTGACTGGCAGCCTGTGTCATTATACACCATTCCACCGGGGCTCCCTTTAACCATAACAGCAAGGGAAGGAGCTGCCTCTACAAGCCACGCCCTGCCCACACCAGCCTTCTCTCCAGCACAATCGTATCAGCGCCTACACAGGCTCCAGGTCCCACCAAGATTACTGAACTGTCACCAGGTGAGTCAGAGCTCTAACCAGGCCCAGGACCTAAGGACTTGACCCCCAGCTGTCGTTCTGCTCAGCTGACCCTCCTCCCTCAGACCAATCCCGCTGGGCTGTGGGCAGCCTAACTCCTCCAGATACTCACGCTCCACTTTCTCCTCCATGGAGAGCGCGCTCCAGGCAGCCTTCTCCTTCTCCTTCAGGGCCTTCTGCTGGGCTGAGAGGTTCCTGACAAAGGCCACATCGGGCAGCGGGTAGTCACGACGGTCGACATATGCCGGCAGGGTATAGTCTTCAGACTTCACAACGCTTCCTGAAAACGACGTTCAAGCATTTAAAACTCACACAGCCTGTCACAAGGAAGCAGCATGTGGGTGCCACGCTGGATGCACCACACCTCTGGGGCTGTGCGATCTCGGAAGGACTGTGAACAGGACAGGACATACTTGTCCTGCACAAGATGATGAAGCTGATGGACAGACTTGGGCACTTCCTCCCATGGCAAGCAGAGGCCGGCAAGCTGTCACTGTCAACCTCAGCACTGCGCCACCACTGAGGGTGGTCAAGCAGAGGTGGACAGCCGCTCTCTGGGTTCCATGTTTGGACCCAACCCAAAAGTCCAGCTCCCGGCCATCAAGCTGACTCAACTCCTAACCACCTTCCAAGGCGGAGCAAACCACTGCACAGGGTGTCCTAGGCTGCCGTCCGTCCTCCAGGAGCTGCTGTCATATCCTTCTCCTATAAAGCGACTGGAACTTTCAACCACCGAACACCTAACCCAGTGAGCCAGCCAGGCTCCCTCAGGCCTAGAGACGGTGCTGAACGCAGGCGGGGCCTTCTGAAAGAGCACTAACCTGAGAGGAACAATTCATACTGGGCCTGGGACCACTCGAGAGCCACAGATGGGAAACAGAAAACCCAAGAAACGCCGATGCAACAAGCTAAACAGAAAAAGCAGGCCACAAAACAATAACGTGTTTAACTTAAATCACGTGTATAAATAAACACACAAGCACTATTGGAAAAGGAAACCTCAAACTGTTACCAAAGGAAGAGAACAGAGCATGGCGCTCACCAGGTTATTCCCTGGAGTCAACGTCTAACTGTGAACAGGTCTGCACACTGATGTGCGACTGCTGTGCTGCCATCAGGTGCTGGGGTCGAGCACAGCTCAGATCTGAACCCTGTCCTATCCTGTGCCATCAACTCCGACACACCTGGGCCCATTCAGCAGTCACTGTGTCAGTCCATCTCACTGGGGGCTCTTCCTCTGCCGCCATGCCTCCATCTTTCCAAGCACAATGCCCTTCTCCAAACAACAGCCTCTTCCTAAGAACAGGCCAAATCAAAGTCCGTGACTTGAAGTGTTACCATCTTCGCTCCAAGGAGCACTCCGGCTGCACTTCGCCAAAGACACTATGTTTATGCTTTTGGGGTTCCATGGGGAACTGAGTACTCTTCTCTAGCACCACAGCTCAAACACTTCAGTAATACTTCTGGGAAGAAGTGTGCCCAGTGGACTATGATTTGTCCCAGTTGAGGGAAGCTGACTATCAAATTTAAAAACAGTAGACCAAATGCTGTTTCGGTAAATGAGGGAAGCTTGATACAAACTGAAGGCCACCTTGTGGGGCATTCCCTAGGAGTTAACATTGTTCTTAGTTTGTGTCAAATGAACCCCTCCCTCTTGAGATTAGCATAAAGAGGAACTTGGCCAAGTAAAAGACTTCACCATTATACTTTATTTTGTACTTCCTTGTGATTTTACTTTTTTTATCTTATGATTCTAAATAAATACTCAGAGAAGCATGGCTTGAGGTCTTCAGTCGAGAAATGCTGACCCCGTTTTATGCTCTCTGCTCTATCTCATTCCAGGCTGTTTGTCTCTTTACTAATAATTATAAAATTATTCTATTCTTTGGGACCCTCGGTCTGCAACACCCAGTCATCTGCTCTGAGGGAAAGTGTGGCAAGACAATACTGCTCTTAGCAGACTTGTTTCAGAGTCTGTGTCTGATACCACGCTAGGTTGTATACAGGAGAGTAAGCAAGCATCAGCTGAGGGGTGCAAGATACCCCCAGGCCCAGCCTCACATAAAGCTGGCCTCAGTGAGAGAGCATTAGATCAAGACATCTTCCAACATCTGCAGTGGCCCTGAGACCAGGTGAGCTACCATGCCCGACTCATTCCCATGCCTGCTTGCTCTGCCGTTTGCCTAATATGCATTCCTCTCGTGTATGTGAGGCTAAAGCTTTTCATCTTCCAGTACAAGGACCACCTAGCTCCCTAACCCTGAGTCGGGCTGTGTCTGTCCATCTAGGGATGGTTACCACTAACGCCCACATCTTGTATTGTGCTGGACAGACGCCTGATAAGCACAGAGCTAAACCCACACACAGGGCTGAGCTCCAGATACACTTCTCAAGTCAGGACACAGGTCCCTGGTCCAGAAGGAACTGAAGAACTCTAGCTTGGTCTGAGAAGTACAGCTTCGTTCACATCCACTGTCTCTACAACGTCAACATTATTAGAGTGGTTGGGAGTATCGTGGGAGGGTCAAACTATAAGGTCAAGCATGCTGGAGATCACCTGAATGTAGTAAAACAAGTAAACCTGAAGAGACAGGCAGGAGGAAAAGTAAAGGAAGAAAAAGAAAATCATAACATAAACATAAGTGAAGACTACTATTTCAAATGGCTGCACACACTCTTGGATCCAGAACCATGCCTCAGTGAGATCTTTACAACTCCCAAAACCCTCCACAGTCAGCAGATTGGGAATTCCAGCAACCAGGAGAGGGATTTACAGAGAAACACACAGTTCAGCTTGCTCAAAAGTAAGACAATTCTACTTACCATGCGCTCGCAGGCACACTGAGGTGGAGATGGCGCGCTTGCCAACGAGGCTCAATACCCTGGTGGCCAACATTCTGAAAGAGAGAAACACACGGCTTCTCTGTGAAGGATCCCAGGCACGAATCTGCTGTCGCTTGGACATGGATGTCTGGAACTTTTGATTTTCAGCTACTCTCCAGCGTACACAGCTGGCTCTCTGTGTCTTACACTCAACAATCACCCAGGGGGAGGTCTTTACAGCACTTTTCACTGTAAACCTCACACCGCAATAAAGGGCTTAGAGACTTAGTAGAAAATTAACCTTCTTAAAAATATCAAGAGGAACTGCAAGGAGGCGGCTTTTAAAAAAAAAGGTGTACGGTGAGGGCCGCACTCTCGGCAAACACCGGTCACTCTTCGAGCTAGGCATGCGTTAACTTAAATGGTGTTATTCCTGCTACAGACCCAGTACATGGACGGGACCGAGGAACACTGCACAAGATGGACCGGCCCCATGCAGATACTACAATGCAGGAACCCACCTACTGCCAGGCCCAGACCAAGAACAAGGAGGATGAAGACTCAAAAAATGTCAACAAAGGGAGTGAAGAGCCACTGGGCTGAACCACAATGGGAGGCCCCTCCCTCCTTCCCTCAAAGACCTTTACTATCAAAACCTGCCCCCACCCACCTGGTGGTTGTTGTTATGTGCCATGGAGTCATAATGACCTTATGTACAACAGCCCTAAACTCTGCTCTATCCTGTGTCAATCTCACTTTCTTCAAAACACCCACTCCGATTACCACAGTCATTGAATCAATCCACATCATAGATGGTCTTCCTCTCCTATGCTGTCCCTCCACCCTCTTAAGCATGAGGTCCCTCTCCAAGGACTGGTCCCTCCTTGCAACATGTCCAAAGTATGCCGACTAAGGCTCAAAATCCTTGCCTCCAAAGAGCCACCCAGTTTAGCCCTCTCAAGGACAAATCTGTTCGTTTTCTTAGCACTCCATGGTATATTCAACACTCTTCTCCAGCACCACAGCTCAAAGGCATCAATTCTCCTTCTATCATCCCTTGTCATTGTCAAGCTCTCTGATGCATAGAAAGTGACTGTGAAGACCATGGCCTGTATCAGGCACATCTCGGTCTCCAGAGTGTCACCACTGCTCTTCAGTACTTTGGAGAGGTCCCTAATAGCAGAATTTCCCATCGCAGTATGTCTTTTAATTTCCTGGATGCTGGTGCCAAGAGTGTTGACTGTGGGGTCAAGCAAACTAGAGCTGTTAACAATCCCTCTCTTCACCATCCGTCCTGATGCTGCCAGTTGGCCCAGTGGCAAGAATCTTTGTCTTCTTGATGTTGAGCTTTAATCTATATTGGAGGCTGCAGTCCTTGACCTTCTGCAGCAAGCACTTTAGGTCCTTCTCAGTTTCAACAAGCAGGGTTGTGTCATCTGCATAATGCAGATTGTTGATGGATCTTCCATCAATCCTGATACCACATTTCTCCTCAGAGAGCCCACCTTATGGCTCGGTTTTCCCCCGGTCTGTCTCTCCAGACCAAGGAATCCCACCCGGGAGCCCCCTCTTTAAAGCGTCTTTAAGCTTTCTTTCTGGTCCCTTCCTCGAGACCCTGGCCTTCCATCCAGTGCATAGACCTAAGTACGCTCTCGCTGGGGCCCTTTCTGACTCGGGCTCATCCACTCATCAAAGCCCCTGCACACCGCTGTCTAGTCCCTTCCGATTCACGGCCGCCACCCCGCAGGACTGAATCCAACTGCCAACAGGATCTGCGAGGATCTTGGCAGGATACGGCCAGAGCGGCTGCTGAGTGCGATCGGTGGCCTTTCGGTCTGAAGCCGCACGCTTTAACCACTGCGTCACTGGGGCATCGCCCACTCCCCCACCCACCCTCCCGGGGAAGCTGGATCCTTGCGGGCGCGGTGAAGGAGGGAGAGGGGCATGGACGCAGCAGCCACCAGGACCGACCGGCCAGGCTGTCAAGATCGAGCGAGCCTTTTCTCCCCGGGCCTGGCCCGTGCGAGGGCCGACGGGGTGCGCCTTCCGCGCCAACCAGCGGAACGCCTCTGGCGAGCCCCGTTAACCTGGGCGGCGGCGCCCCGTGGAGGTGATGGCTGCAGCGGGGACACGGGCGCCCTCGGCTAGCGGGCACCTCAAGGTCAGGGCCTGAAGCCAACCTGGGGCCACGTCTCGCCCTGGCAGCCGGGCCGAACGCCCCTGGGGGGGAACAAAGGCTGCAGCCCGGTGGCCCCGGAGCCCGCAGACCCCGCGCGCGGGCCTCAATGTCACCGCGCTGCGAGGCCCAAGCGCTGCGTCCCGTCCAGCCCCGGACCCTCGGCGCCGGCGGGCGCGCGCCCAGTGCCCCGACCTTCCTCGGCCTCCCCGCACGGCCCCGGCCAGCCCAGCCTCACCTGCCGCAGGCTTCCATCCACTGGCTACCGCGACCTCCCTCTGCGCCCCAGCGGCTCGCGACCGGAAGAGAGCGAGGCGGCGCCGCAAAGCACCACGGGATGCAGGAAGGCCCCGCGCCCGGCCGCCGGAGGTCAGCGGAAGGCGGCGTGCGCGGCGGCCGTCGTGAAAGGTCGCGCGCCGCGTGGCTTTCCGGCAGGCGCTGGGAGGCCGGTTTCCGGCCGGAGCCGCGGGCGACGGGCTGAGTCGCGGCGTCGCGGGCCGGGCCGGGCCGGAGGCGGGGGACGGCGGGTTGTCTCCGAGCGCCCCGGTTCGCGGCGGGGACGGGCTTCCGAGGGCCTCTGCCAGTCGGGAAGTCGCCACCACCTCGTCCCGCTTCTCCGCCGAGGCACCGCGTGACAGGGCTGTGAGTCCCAGGCCTACGGCGCGCGTCCAGGTCCTCCCGGGCCACCCGGGCTCAGCATGCCCGGGGTGAAGCTGACCACCCAGGCCTACTGCAAGATGGTGCTGCACGGCGCCAAGTACCCGCACTGCGCCGTCAACGGGCTCCTGGTGGCCGAGAAGCAGAAGCCGCGCAAGGAGCACCTCCCTCTGGGCGGCCCGGGCGCCCACCACACGCTCTTCGTGGACTGTATCCCCCTCTTCCACGGCACTCTGGCCCTCGCCCCCATGCTCGAGGTGGCCCTCACCCTGGTAAGCACCAGAAGGGCCAGGTCTGCCCTCCGGTCGGCGGGAGGGGAGCTCGGCCCCGCGCGGGTGTCCAGGGGGAGTCCCACCCGGAGGTGGACACGGCGCAAGCTCGGCCCCGCGCGGGTGTCCAAGGAGGGTCCCACCCACCCGGTGGTGGACACGGCGCAAGCTCGGCCCCGCGCGGGTGTCCAGGGGGTCCCACCCGGAAGTGGACACGGCGCAAGCCCGGCCCCGCGCGGGTGTCCAGGGGGTCCCACCCGGAGGTGGACACGGCGCAAGGCGTGGGGGCGGCGGTGAGGGGTCCTCGGCGCAGTAATCGGTTTCACCGCGGAGGAAAGAGCTGGCGGTCCGTGGCCGTGCAGATGGCCGGCCAGGGCGTTGGCTCGGGGTGCAGGTGGACGGTGCGTCCCTCCGACCGCCGAGCCCGCCCTGGGTCAGGTTTCGTCCGGGGTCTGGGAGCGGACGTGGGTGCGAAGGCCCGGGCCCGCGGTCAGGAGGGCAGCGCCGGCGCCTGGACACTGTCCGTCCTGGGACCGTGGGAGGGCAGCCGACCCCAGGGCTCGGGGGGGCAGCTCCAGAGCTGGGGGCTCGTGTTGTGTGCATTGAGATTGAGGCTGAGTCCGTGGTGTTAGCGGCTAAGGTGTGTCCTGCACAATTACAGAGGACAGGAGCGGGCAGCGCCTCCGCCCAGACTCGCTGCCGTGGTGGACACGGGGCCAGGGACAGCACTTTGTTGTGACCTTGAAGGTACAGGAGCGTCCCCAGGGCGCCCAGGAAGCTACCTGCTCTCAGAGCCACCTGTCTGCACGGAGGGTCTCTGTCTGATGCCTCTGTACGCTGTGTCCTTAGGAAGGTGGGGGTCATTCCTGTCGAACCCCACGCAGAGCTCTGTCACGGAGTGGGTCCCGACTCCTGGAGACTCGGAGGGCAGAGTCCAGCTGCCCAGGGTTCCCAGGCGGTCAACGGAAGCTGGCTGCCCAGCCTTCTCTTGCAGAGCAGCTGGTGGTTCTAACACCTTATGGGTAGAGGCCAGGTGCTCTAACCACAGTGCCAGACCGGCTCACTGAGTCCGGTCGGGTCCTGTCACGGTTTGGTTTGCTGGCTGCGAATCTCTCATCTGAGACGGCCTTCCTTCCAGAGGGACTGGTGCGTTCAAACCGGACCTTTCTGGTGATAAATAGCCTGACACTTCACCTGCTGTGCCTCCAGGGCCCCAGGAGTCCACCAATGGAGAGTGACAGTTGAGAAATTGTGGGTGGAAATCCCTTTTCTGTGCTTCCAACTGAAGAAAATACTTTGCTAATTAACCTAATTAAAAAGTAAGCCGGCAGGACGTCAGCCTGACATTACTGGGCACATTTTAGAAGGCCTGTTAAAATGAAACTCAGACAACTATGAGATATCATCTCACCCCAGTAAGAATAGCAAAATATAACAGAACAGCAAGCAGCAATTGCTGGCGAGGATGTGGAGAAACTGGAACTCTTATTCACTGTTGGTGGGAATGTAAGATGGTGCAACCATTGTGGAAGGCGGTGTGGCACTTTCTCAAAAAGTTGCAAATAGAGATACCATTTGACCCAGCAAACCCATTACCGGGAATATACCCCAGAGAGACCATGTCCGCCATCCAAGCAGATATATGCACACCCATGTTTATTGCAGCTTTGTTTACAATAGCAAAGAGTTGGAAGCAGCCTAAGGGCCCATCAACAAACGAATGGATAGAGAAGCTGTGGTATATCCACACAATGGAATACTATGCAGCATTGAAAAACAAGGAACTCAAGCAATATCATTCAAAGTGGGTGACCCTGGAAGACATTATGCTGAGTGAAATATCTCAGTCACAAAGGGACAAATACTGCATGGTGCCACTGTTGTAGAATGGGTCTGACATCAGGGTGGGGGTATGACAGAAAAAACTGGATAAATTATGTATATTGTATTGAAACAGATGAGGGAAAGAACAGATTAGAAGTGATATATGATTGAGTATTATGGTTAACACAGGAATCCAGATTTAAGGTTGCATAGAGAAGTGTACTGGGGTGGGGGGAAGGGACGTGGGAATTGTATACTAATGAAGGAATTTTTTTTTCTTCTTCTTTTTTTTCTTCTCTCTTCCGAGGGGGAAGTGAGCTGGTGGGGAGGGGTGGGCAGGTAAAAAATTGTGGCAATAAATGAATGGAAATCCAAAACCTCTGTTTAAAAAAAAAAAAAGACAAATCCACCAGATGCTTTGCTGGAGAAGGAGGAACCATCTCCTCCTGTACCAGTCAAATCTGATTTGACGGTACACGCACACAAATAATAAAAATAAAATAAAGTTTTAAAAAAAAGTATTACTGCAATTTTCCATAAAATAAAATTCTAAAATATATTTTTTAAAAAAATGAAACTCAGTCTGTTTCCTCCTGGGCTCTGTCTATTCTAGAACTGTGTTCAAATGAAGGCCTGAAAGTCCCAAGTCCTGCTTACAGTTCTCATTTCATGTTCTTTCATATCATTTGTAGGCAGGACGTATGTAATGAGTAGATAGTATTTCAAAATCTATTAACTTTCATGGTTATTACCACATCACTGGCCTGTGGAAGTGTGTGTGTGTAACGTACGCTTTCAGCCTATATGCACGAGGGAGTATGTGAGAGACAGCGCTACACACAGACTTGCTGGGAACCAGATTTCCCAGTAGCATTATTCAGGATCCTCCATTTCTCCGGTAAGGTTTCTTGAGTGCCTGCTATGCGCCAGGCCTGTGCTGAAGGAGACTGTGAGTTGGACATGGAACCAGCACTCAAACGTGCAGATGACACACTGGTACAGTCCTGAAAATCAGTGGGAGATCCCAGAGGAATGTTAGCCAGCATGGACTGTCAGAGAAGGAAGCCCTCCCAGAAGGACATACAAGAGGGGGTTTGGGGGCAGCCCTGGTGACCTGGGAGAAGGTAGGCAGAGAGCGTGTGACACTGAGGCACCAACTGTACAGATACAAAACAGAGGGCCTGGGGAGCTCTGGTGGCCTAGTGGCAAGGAGCTGCAACTACAATCCCAGAGGCGAACGGTTCGAATCCACCAGATGCTCTGCCGGGGAAGGAGGGACAATCTCCTCCTGTACCAGTCAGATCTGATTTGACAGTACACGCACACAAAAATAATAAAAATAAATAAATAAATAAAAACAGGGCCTGGAGAAGAGCTAGACTGGAAGGGGGTTGGGGTGGAGAGAGGTGAGCAGTGTGCAGGTTGCAGAGGACCTCAGGTCTCCTGAGGAACCAAGGGCACCATCCTGAAGTTGGGAGAGTCCTCTGAAGACAAGGTGCATGACAGGTGTGTGTTTTTGAGTGATTGTACCAGCTTCCTGTGTAGACGATGTGAGAGGAGGAGGGCAAGATGAAGGCAGGATGGTGCCCCACTCTGAGAGATGTGATGCTGGGACAGAGACACCACAGGACGTGATAACTCACTGCACATGGACACAGGGAAAGGCGGTATGAATGACACCTGGGTTCTGCCTTGCACCCTGGGAGCATGGTGGTGCCGTCTGTGGTACGAACAGAGCAGAAGCTGGTTTGGAGGAGCCATGATGAGTACAGATTAGGACATTTGAGAAATTCAAATTAAAAAGTCCTAGTGTCAGAAGTTTAAAACAGGTCGTGAGCGCAGACGTCAGGTGGCCTACTGAGGTAGCAGTGGCACTTGTAGCATGAGAGCAGGGCAGCCTGTGGAGGAACAGTGTGACGGGAGACAAGAATTCTGGACAGAAGCCTAAAAGGGGGGTGGATGGGAGAAGAGCTGGTGGGGTTCTGTCGCAGGCATCATTTGTGAGATTCTGGCCAAACCCCAAATACCTGAGAGCACTGAGGCTGCTGCCTGGAAGGCTGGAAGCCCCGCCCTTCATCAGGCACCTCGGAAGACAAGCCTTGCAAGTTGCTTTGGCGAAAAAGGCCTTAGCCTTGTAAACTGGACAGGTGAGGTCGACAACACCTGCCTGTGAGGAGAGCCCTGGAAGCTGCAAGTCAAGCAGATTGAATCCACCAGCCACTCACAGGAAAAAGGCAAAGTGGTCGGCTGCCATAAAGATCTGCAGCTTCGGAAACCCTGTGAGCGGTTCTCTCTGCCCTGTGGGGGCCAAGGGTAGCCCTGATGATGGCACAGTGGTGAAAATGTCAAACACAACTAATACTTCTCTTGAGTAACTTTTCCTGGTTAAAGGTTGTGTTCCTTAGAGAGTGAAAGGTACCCACTATGAACAGCTGCATTTGAGTCATCCATATATGTATTTCCCCCGGTTTGTAGGTTTGTATTCTTTCCCGTCATTTTCGTTTATCCACCTGTCCTCACTGCAGGTCATCACCTGTGTGCCAGTTTGTCGTACTGTGGTGACTCCTGTGTTGCTCTGATGATGGAAGTTCTGCCACAGTGTGTGCAGTGCCAGCAGGGTACCTAGGATGGGTGGATTTCAGATGAGTGTCTGAACTAAGATGCCGTAGGAAGAAAGGCCAGGCAGTCTCCTGAAAATAATCACTGACTGTTCTAGGGATCACGGAGGAATGTTGTGCTGGCTGAGTCCCTGGGTGGAGACCACAGTGGTCAAGACTGTGGACTGGAAAAAAAAAAGACTGTGGACTGAGCAGGCCTGGAGGGCACGGGGCCAGCAGCACTCCTCTGTGTGCCTGGATCACCGAGGGCTGGAGCTGACTTGGAGCAGCTTAGCAACAGCACTGGTCCCAGGGAGCAGGGCAGCCTCCCAAATGCCTTACCTGGGAAGGAAGATGCCCAGAGGGAGGCTCGGCTCTAACAGCAGAGGTGGGACTACTCCACTAACAGCTTGTCTCTGAGGGGCCCCAATCCTGCTGCACCCCCACCCGTTACACTCCATGCCCAGATCACGTCCTCTCAGCACTACCCCCAGTACGTGCCCCTCCCTGGTGGAGTGGAGTCTCCAACAAGAATGACTAGCAGCCCATGTCCCTGCTAAGCCCTGGTTGTTTATATGTCATTATGTTCACCAAAAACTTGAATCATAATCTCAGCAGTTAACAAATCCTTGAAATCTAGTGATCGGGTACATCCTGAGTAACTTCAGAAAGCTCATCATTTGAGTCTGTCCAAAAGTTTTGTTGCTGGCTGCCTTCACATCGGACCCTAACTCGTGGTGACACACCTGTTAGTACAAGTGCTCAGTAGAGTTTTCTTGGCTCTCAACTTGAGGGAAGCCCACTGCCAGCCCTTTCTTCCTTGGAGACTGCTTGCACCCCAGGCTCCTGAATTACAGTTAAACTGCTTGTTGTTGTTGTTGTTGTTGTTAGGTGCTGTCAAGTTGACTACAGCTCATAGCCAGCCTGTGGACAACACATCTGAACCTTGCCCTGTCCTGCGCTGTCCTCACGACCTAGTTCTGATGTGCTCAAGCCCACTGTTAGTCACTCTGTCAGTCCCTCTGTTGAGGGGCTCTTCTCTGCACTGACCTTTCTCCTTTTCCAGCATCGTGTCTTTTTCCAGGGGTTCACCCCTTCTGACAATATGCCTGAAGTATGAGTGGGGTGCTGTGTCACCATCCTTGCCTTTAAGGATGTACTTCCTCCAAGAGAGACTTGTTTGCTGTTTTGACAATACTCTTGTTCAACACCACAATTGAAAGGCATCTATTCTTCTGTCATCCTTATTGTCCAACATGGGCACATAGGAAGCAATTGAAAATGCCTTCATTTGGATCAGGTACACCTTGGGCTTTCAGTTGACTTTATTGTTTTTTAGCATTTTGGTAAGTTCCTTGACAGCAGATTTTCCCATTGTGACAGATCTTTTGATGTCTTGACTGCTGCTGCCATTGGTGCTGATTGTGGATCTAAGTACAATGAAATCACTGGCCACTTCAAGCTTTACTCCATCTCTCATAATGTTGTCTGTCGGTCCAGTGGTGAGAGGTGTTTTTGTCTTCTTGATGTTGAGATGTAACCCATACTGAAGACTGTCGTCTTTGGTTGTCTGCCTCAAGCACTTCACGTCCTCCTCACTTTGAGCAAGCAAGGCGTGTCAGGTGCATAGCACAAGTTGTTGTTGGGTCCTCTCCAGTCCTGGTGCCACATCCTTCTGCATGCAGTCTAGCTTCTCGAATGGTTTGTCAGCAAACAGACTGAATAGGAATAGAGAAAGGACACAGCGCTGCCACTCACCTTTTCTGATTTTATACCGTGTAGTCTTCCCTTCTTCTTCAGACAGCTGCTGCTTGGTCTGTATGTATAGGTGGCACATGAGCACAGTTACGTGTCCTGGGATTCTCATTCTTAAATTTATGTTATTCAGCCTTTGGCTTAATGACTTTATGACCGGGAGTGAAAAGTCTCGAGGCATCGTAAGGCAGAGCACTCATCATCCAGCCACGGTGGACATCAGGGGACTAGCCCCAGGAGTGTCGTTTTCACTGAGTGCCTGGGTCAGCAGCTGTGTGAGTGCAGCCTCCTCCTCCTGGTCCTTTTCTGCCCTCGGGAGGGTCACATCACATGGTTTTTGATGAGCCGGGAGGGCTGACTGGGGGTGGATATGCTGTCCCATCAACGGGCAGCATCAGGTTCCTTTGAAAGGTTTTTCATTATTATTTTCCATTTGAAAAAAAAATCCTTTCATTTCTCTGCTTTTTTTTAAGTACTTACATGCCTATTATTTATCCTTATAACCCTTTGACGTAGATAGTGAAGGAATTACTTCTAATAGCAAAACCCCATAACATGTTAGAAGGGAAATTAGCATAAACCTGCTGTCCTCTAAGCCCTTTTGGTCATTTCCTTTCCTGACTTCTGGTACCTTCTATTACTCTCTGCCCCAAGGGCTTTCTTACTGCTTTGCAGCCTGATCCCAGGGCTTCCCTGAATACTTTCAGCTCTGCCTCCCCCTAGGCTGTACTTTCTGGCATCTCTCTACTGTCAGCTCTTTATCTTCAGACTGGTCATATGCTGACCTGGAAATGCCCTCCTTTCCCCTCTCCCCCTGAACTTGATCTTCCATCCTGTCACCTCTGGAGCTCCTTTCCGACTCCACAGGGACACTAAAGCACTGACTTGAGAAGGCACTTTCCCATCCTGTTCCTTTGGAACTCCAAGCCTTGCTTTTTGGTATCTACAGGGAGAGCCACAAACACCCACCTTCTTGACCACCACGGCTTCTAGACAGGGCTCACTGCTCAGTCCCTGCCCTGCCTACATTATGGTTCTTGCACACGCATGCCACCTGAGATAGATGATACCAAAGCACCCAAGCCTGCACTGATGCTCACCCAGCCACCCTGCAGGACCGAGCAGAGCAGCCTCGGGGAGATTCCTGACATCTGTACAGAGACCAAACTGCCCTGTCTCCCACTAACAGCTGCTGAGCTCAGACCACCAGCTTTTAGGTTAGCAGTTGAATGCTTTAACGCTGTGGAGATGGGTGATGTCATTATTGTTAGGTACCGTCAAGTCATCCAACCCATCATAACCCCATGAACAACAAATTCAAACTTTCCCTCTATGTCTTCATCATGATCTCCAACATGTGCAAGCCTGTTATTACAGTCACTGGGTCAAGCCTTCCTGCTGAGTGTCGAAACACCGTAACTTTCCAATACCATAACCCTCCTACAACACCATAACCCTCCTCCTCTAGCGCTGTAACCCTCCTCCAGCACCGTAACTCAAAGGCACTGATTTTTCTTCGCTATTCCTTGTCCATCTCTCAGATGTATAGCAAGTAAATGAGGCACGCCTGATACCCTGTATCTGTCACCATGTTGCCTGTCTGTCTGGTGGTGAGGGATTTTGTCTCCTTGATACGGAGGCATCCATCTGAAGACTGTATTCTTTGGTCTTCTTCACTAAGTGTTTTGAACCAGTTCATTTTCTTCGAGCACGGTTGTCTCATCTGCTAGGACCGGCTGTTGATGGGTCTTCCTCTGTTGCAGTTTAGATCCACCAGTATCTTTAAGGAAGAAAGGCGAGCAGTTCCTTCCGCTGCAGCTTACAGCCCCTGAAACCCATTGGAGGGTCAGCTATGAATCGTTCCACTGACAGGAGTGAAGGAGGCAGGCATGTCCTTGATACTATGCAGAGATCAGTTTAGAAAATACACTACAGAATGCTGGTCTGAGCAGCGATAGATAGTTTTCTAAAATCCCTTTTTTTAGGTGGCAATCGAGACAAACAGCTTTGGAATAATTTGCAGGAAAGTTACAGTGCCGGAGCCATTATAAATATTTAGGGAAGCATTACCCTAATTTTGGGGGGATGACCAGAACATCCATTTGGTGCACTGAGCCCTGGTTTTGACCCAATATGGTCATTTGTAAGCTCTTGGGCAGCCAGAATTATAATTTTAATCCTCACGTGAGCCAGTGAATTCATGTAAGCCTGTGACTATCTTGTAATGTCTGCTTTTAGTCATAAAGAAAAATGGTTAGGCCAGAATGCCCCAGACCAAATCCAAGACAAGTTAGTAGGATTGTATTTAAAATCTAAATAGATGTATTTTTAGTCAGTTAATTGAGTGCATGTTTCCCTTCTGGGGACTGAGAATAGATTTCATTACATTAAAATTCAATTGTGACAAAAATAGGATGACCTTTTGTTATTTTTAATAATGGCATTAGGGCTTCAGAAAATAAAACCTTGAGATTTCAGTGAGAGCCTGGCATTATTAAACACACTTCAGACAAGTCTGTCCCGGGACCCCTTTTAGCGCCAGTCCTGCACACCTGTTTGCCCCACCCCTGCTGTGCAGGTTTCCCAGGGCAGGTTGCTCGGGTTACCGAGGTTAGAGTCTGGCTCTGCTGCTCCCCGGCTGTACAGGCATGCACCGGCGGAGCTTCCCTTTGCTCACCTCTGGAGGACTCGACAGATAGGCTCTCGAAGCTTCCCCAGGCCCAGAACGCCCCAGCTTTTCTGAGCTTAGAGAGCAAGTGGATGATGATTGTACTCTGCCCAGCCTCCCATTTAATAGGTGTGTGACGCTGGTACCTTCTGGACCTGGGAAGGGGGCTCCAGGGGCCTGTCCATTGAAGGAGCCTCATCTTAGGAGAGCAGGGTACCTGGGCCTCCTTGGCTTTGTGGGGACAGTAGGAAGCAGGTGGAGTGGACTTTTCTGCCAAAGCCGTCATCCTTTGGGTGAGCAGAATCGAGAGTGTGTGTGGGCTCTTACCCAGCATTCAGGGGGGGACTGGTGCTTGATAAAGGACATCATTTATCGTCTCAATTTTTCTTCTTTCAGATTGATTCCTGGTGTAAAGAGAATAGCTACGTGATTGCTGGTTACTACCAAGCCAACGAGCGTGTAAAGGATTCCAGGTACGTCCGTTGTCACCCACACTCCGTTGTTGAGAGAGTTCACGGGGCAGTTGGACGCCATCTGGCGTGTGTGTGTCCGCTCTGACCAGATCATCAGCTCCAGATGTGAAGTCTGCTCACAGAGAGCCCTCCCTGGTCTTCATCCCCTCCCCGCAGCACTTCCCTTCCCAGTGCTTGTTTACAGTGTGTGAGGGAGCCATTCCAGACAAAATTCCAAACATTTATATTTAGCTTTGGGTTCTGTTTTGTATCTTCTTTGTTTTCCGGAGGGGAACTCACACAGTGAACCCAACAAAGCTTTCAGCCTGGCCTTGCTGTCTACCCGCAAGCTAGGCACGATGGGACAGAGCACTGGGCAGGGAGAATGCTCTCCTTTGGGTAGGTAAGAGCTCTAGCTTGGTGGGTTTCTGATGTTTGCTAGTGAAGGTGAAGATCAGGTGTTTGCTTCTCCCTTTGTATGAACTCCTGGTGACTTCAGTCCACACGGTTCCCTCCCTGTGAGTCTTACTGATGTGTAGGTGGTGGCTTTCTGTCTGTGCAGGTCAGACTCCCAGGAAAGCAGGGGCATGTCCAGGGTGGGGCCATTGAGGTCTCGACACGGGTAGACCCACAGTCAGCACTCATGGAAGTGCAGCCTTCAAGAAATTAAACAGTTTGTTGCATCAGGCGAAGATGCCAAGGACCTCTGGAAGGGACTCAAGGATATCACTGACGACTAAGGTGCACTTGACCCATACATGGTATTCTTAGAAGTTGGACAGTAAAGAAATGCCAACAAAAAAAAATTAGTGCCTTTGAATTGTGTTGAAGAGTATTGAATATACCATGGATTGCCAAAGAACACACGGGCTGTCTTTGAAGGCACGCAGCCAGAAGATGGCAAGACCTGGTCCTCCATACACATCATGCTTGATAAGGTGAATGAAAGGGAAGCCCCTCAGTAGGGAGGGTTGGCACAGTGTTGTGAGATAGCAGAGATTATGAGGGTCAGGATAGGACAGGCTACCCTCCCTTCTACATGAGGACTGTGGAGTCAGAAGCAGCACAGCAACAGCTAACAGTAACGTGAGGTTTAGAGTCAGGTGGATACTGTTGTGTGCCAGCGAATCGGAACCCACCCATAGCTGACTCTCCGCTGGTTTTCAGAGCCAGTTGAGTCACACAGGAGAATTCCTGTCTTTTTCCAGAAGAACAACTAGGCCCCTGGAGACTGGGCCTCCGGCTCTAGCATCCTCGGGCCCAGTAGTCCTTTCTGTACCCTGGGAGTGAGGGCAGGGCTGTGGCCCTCTGGGCTTGGCTTACAGTCAGGGCTCCTTACTGTCACTAGTGCTATACCCACTGCTCCCACGGAAGCATCACCTGATGGTTAGCTCAGTGTTGTGAACAGATGTTTGCCGGGTGCCAGCCGGCACTCACTCAGCTTCAGGGCCATGTGTTGGTTCACTGTACGACATCATCACTGCTGTCCTGCATCTCCTGTGGGGGTGTCTCAGTTCCCTGCCTGGGGTAGATACTCAGTAAAAGGCTTGAGCTGTCAGGGACCGCCTGAGTCCCTAGCTCTGTACTCATGTGGGCAGGGTATGCCAGTATCCTGGACACTTGGGTTCCTGTGGCAGTGACAAGGCTACTCTGCTGGTAAAGGAAATGGCCAGGGCCAGCAGGAAACCAGGTACCAGCCTGAACAGCAAAGTGCAGGGGTCTTACCATCTCAGGTGACCTAGATCCTGACACGATGTAAATGTGACCACAAATGAATTGGTAATTGGAAATCTGAGACATCTTGAAGTGGTACTTTTATTTCCTTCCAAATAAAAGTTGTCCAGTAGTGTGACTGGTCTTAGGGTTAAGAGGATGAGCATTGTGAGGGCCTGGTGGCAGTAGCCTCTGTACTTTTGCTGGCATGCCCTGGCACCAGCCCTGTCCTTGTTCCATGCCTGCTCCCTGTGGGTACAGTACGCAGGGCCCAGCTGCAGTGTCCCAGCTGGCCCTGACCCATAGCATAGGGCACAGAAGTCAGCCTGGCAGAGTGCCCAGTTGTGCTGATTCTGCTCTTGCTGTGTGCTGTAGGGGCGGTTCCCATACCTCGAGGCCCAGTGACAGAGTAGAATTGTGTCATCTGGACCCCAAAGCTGTGGTCCCAGAACAGATCCGTACATTTTTCTGTCACAAGAGCTGGTAGATTTGAACTGCTGCCCTTTGGGTTAACAGTCAAACACCCAAGAACTTAACCTACCATGTCTTCTGGGCTCCTTAAATATACATAGGAACTGGTAAGCAGAGCCCAGCGTGGAAAGGCCACCCACACGGACAGGGCAAGTGAGGGAGCAGGCACGTAGAAGTGTGAGCTCCCATGAACAGGAAGGGCTGCCAGAGTCTAATGGGGCAGAAAGATCCCAAAAATTGGGGTGCCAGTGAAGGAATCCTCTGAGAAATCCAGGCCAGGTGGTAACCCCAACAAGACAAGTGCCTGGAAGTGTGCAGGAGACCAGGCAAGAAAAGGTCCTCTAGTACTGGGGGATGATAGCAGCCCCACCACTGGGGAATGATGGCATCAGAGAAGAAATGGGTCTGCAGTGGGCTTGAGCCACTGGCCTTTAAGGCTGGCAGATCTGACCTTTCACATCCTCAGTGGGCCTTGAGGTGGAGACTCCACAGAGGCTTGTGGGCAGAGGATGGGCTCCACTGAGCCGGGAGTGGGGAAGCGAGAGGGCTTCATGAAACTGTGTGTTGGGTTTTTTCCCAAAACATCATTCACATTTGAAAATAGCAATGGCCTCATGAGGAGAGAGGCTCAGTGGGTCCCTGCAGGAGGCCGGTGTGCAGGACGTAGGCTGAAACCTGAGACAGGATGGGGCAGACGCAGAGCTGCGGGTTCCCACAGGAGGCCAGTGTGCAGGACATAGGCCAGACTTAAGACAGGATGGGGCAGGTGCAGAGCTGCGGGTCCCCACAGGAGGCCAGTTTGCAGGATGCAAGCTGGATGGGGCAGGCGGAGAGCAGATGAGTAGAGATCTGGAATGGCTAAGGGTTTTTTACAATTTCCAGGTGCCTTGATTACCAGCTGCTGTGAAGTTTCTGTTATTCGCAGGAGACGACAGTGGCATCAGCTTTGTTGGTGCACAGGGAGAGGACGCACTCAGAGGGCACCGGGAGTCCCCTCTGCAGACCCTCACACTCGGGCTTACTGGTGTGGTATGGGGGCCTGCCCTGGCTCCCTGTCCTTGTGGGTCATCACAGCAGGGCCATGGTACCGAGCATCTCTCATGTGGGCACAGCGAGTGGGTGCTGCTGGTTGGCACTGCAGTCGTCTTATTACTCCTTGTTGATTCTGAAGGGTGTGCCGCATGGAGGACGGCCCTTGGCGCTCAGGGCTGACACCGTGATTGCGGCCCAGCAGTGGTCGTGAGCAGCGTGCAGGCCTGGGCAGGGTTTTATTCAGTTGTCCCGCAGGTCGTTTATGAGCAGACCGATGACCCCTCGCAGTGGCTGATGATGGCATCAAGCAGATGTTGTGAATAGCGTTAGTGGGACTTGGAGAACTAACGGTTTTTCTTCTGTAGTCCAAACCAGGTTGCTGAGAAGGTGGCTTCCCGGATCGCTGAGGTCTTCAGTGACACGGCCCTTATCATGGTAGGTCCATGGGCTGCCCCGCGGCTCCTGCTAGGTATATGAGGACATGTTTGCCCCCAGACCCCTGCAGCCTCACACGGTCTACCTCTGGCAGCAGACCTTCCCACATCAAAGGATTGCCTGCTTTCAGCATTTCCTGGAAGCCGTGTTCTCAGTGAGAAGGGCTTTGTGAATGAAATAAGATTGTTTGACATCACGGGAATTTCGTAGGGTCAGTGGGACGTGTCCTGGGTCTCTGATGATGTTGCTGGTAGGGTGAGATCTGTTTCTTCACAGTCCCAGTCCTGAGCCCCACCAGATGGCAGCGCTCCCGAAGGTGGGGTATCAGCCTCCCATGAGCCAAGTGGAAAACAGCAAGGGGAACTAACTTTGTGTCCCTTGGGTCACAGGCTGTGGTTTAAGGACTGCAGCTGTCGCAGCATGAGGACATCCACAGGGGCTGTGCTTGTAAATCGATGACCTTCAGTGAGGCCCTGACAGGGTCACACCACCCTTGTTAGACATGCAGGACTCGGACCCCCGAATCGGCCCATGGGCTCTGTGAGCATTGCCACTGAGAGCCACCAGCACAGCCAGTGAGGTGGGGAGATGCGGACACTCACGTGAGCCCATCGGGGCTTGTTAACAGTCTCGGTACTGAGAATTCAGAGCGTGAGGGCCTGAGTCCTGCATAGAGGTTAGAAGGCACCACAGGCACTGTGCATCAGGTGGGGTTTATCCAGAGGGCCCTTCCTATTGCCCTGGCCCACACACAGTCCTCATTGTGATCCCACCTCCTGAGCTGCTCCTAGCAAGGGAATGGGGGGTGGTCCTATGAGGCTGTTCTCTGCTAGAGAACAGTGACGGTGGGTCCCATGAGGCCGTCCTGCTGTGGGGGTGGGGGTGGGGGAGATGTGGAGAGCATGAGGTCATCCTGTTCAGGGGGTGGTATGGAGGGCATGAGGTCGTCCTGTTCAGGTTGCGGGGAGGGCATGAGGTCGTCCTGTTCAGGGGTTGGTGTGGAGGGCATGAGGTCGTCTGGCTCTAGAGGACGGGCGTTGGGGGGAGGGCATGAGGCCGTCCTATTCGGGGGGTGGGGTGGGTGTGGAGGGCATGAGGCCATCCTGCTCTAAAGGATACTGAGGACCCAGGGAGCAGTTCTGTCACATGAGGTTACAAAGAGTTGGAATGAGGTCCACTGCACTTGCTTCCTATTCTGCTCTGAGGGAGCAGTCAGGAGAGGCGCCTGCCCCTGCCGATCTGTGCACTCACTTTGCGTCCTTCACCCTGGCCCAGGTGGACAACACGAAGTTCACAATGGACTGCCTGGTGCCCACCATCCACGTGTACGAGCACCATGAGAACAAGTGGCGGTGCCGAGACCCTCACTAGTGAGTGCTGCCCCCCAGGGCCACCCAGCCAGCCCAAGCCCAGGGCTCTGGAGCAGGGAGAGCCCCATCACTTCCGGGTCCCGTCACCCTGGACCCAGCAAGTCTCCCCTCTCTGAATTCAGAGAGGACTTTGAAGTACCACTTCTTGGTCCTTTCACACCTGGTCCCAGGAGTCGGCCCTCCTTCTGAGCATGGACGAGCCCCATCACTTGCACGTCCTCTCTGCTCAGCACCCAGGGAGTCTCCCCTTTCTGAGCATAGAGAGGACATTAAAGTACAACATCCAGGTCACCCCTGGCCCCAGAGAGCATTTGAGAAGACTGCAGATCACTTCCGGGTCCAGGGAGCCTCTCCCGCCAACTTGAGCCCTCTGTCCGGCATGTGGTTAGGATTTCTTGTCCTCATTCTGAAAGCCTCCGCCATCTTCCTCCACTATTTCAAGATTGTGTTTAGTAGTATCTCCTCCATGGGCTGGCCATGCTTTATCATTTTTGTGTCTGTCTTTCTGTCTGTGTGTGCTTGTACATACTTCCCAGTGCTCCTGCCTGCCTGCCTTTCTCCTGCTCTGCACGCTGTGGTGTCTTCTCTGAGAAGCCCCCAGCTGCACTCATGGTTAGGGGACTAACATCTCCGTCTTTGGCCTCCTAGTGATTACTGTGAAGACTGGCCCGAAGCCCAGCGGATCTCGGCCTCACTCCTGGACAGCCGGTCCTATGAGGCCCTCGTGGACTTCGACAACCACTTGGACGACATTCGGAATGATTGGACAAACCCAGAAATCAATAAAGCAGTTCTGCACCTGTGTTAGGAACATCTACAGACTGGAGAAGAAAACATTTTTAAATGTAAATAGAATCACTTAGCCTGAGTGGAAGGCCTGTGTGCGGAGCCGTGGAGGGAGGGCCGGGGTCTGCGCAGTGCATCTCGGATGCTCTGGAGCCGCAGAGAAGCAGGCGGGCCGCCCTGTGGAGATCCTCCCCATTGTACGTTGCTGTAATCTTCCAGATCAAAGCTATTTCTGTTTATCCATGATTGTTCCTATTAAAGAGTTTTAACTAACCTTTTATAATCTGGAGAGAAGAATACTTTCTAAAGGTCTTGAACTTCCGTGTTTTTTAAAAAAGCCTGCTTCTTAAACCTAATGAGTATTAGTGAGTTTTGTGTTGTCTGAGACAGCATCATTTGTTCAAGACCAGCGCAGCACCATTACACCAGACAACAGGCTTATGAAGGTTCACCACCTGTGCCTCTGGTTCCACTTCCTCTAAGACAGACTTGTGTGTTCTTTTGCAGTCTATAGGATATACTTTTCTCCAGCTCAACTCAAAGGCATTGATTCTTCTGTCATCCTTATTTATTGTCCAACTTACAGGTACACAAGAAACACGTGAAAATATCCTGTCTTGGATCAGTCACACGTCACTCTTTAATTTGGCATCCTTGCTCTTTGCCATTTTGGAGAGGTTTCCCAGTGCACCACATCTTTTGATTTCTTGACTCCTACCATGGGTAATATATATATATATAATAAGTATATTAGGCCTAGTAGGAGGAAGCTATACTGCAATCCCAGAAGCATACAGTCAGGGTTTTACTGTGTACCATCAAGTTAGAACCCACCCGTAGCTAACCCTCCAGCAGGTTTACGGAGACTGTCAGTTGTACAGAAGGCAATTACCCATCCTTTTCCCACAGAGCAGCTGGTGGATTTGAACCATGTGCCTTATGGTTGGCAGCACATCTCCTTACCACTAGGGCACCACCGTGTGTGTGTGTGTGTGTGTGTGTGTGTGTGTGTGTGTGTGTGAGAGAGAGAGAGAGAATATGCACATATCGGCAGGAGCTGGTTGCCTCTAAATTTATATAAGAAAACAGATTTATTTAAAACTGAAATGAAGGTGGCACAGAATAGGACAAGGTTCAAATTTTATTCATTGGTTTGCTAAGAATTTTAGTCAACTTAATGACCTCTAACAACAATGACATTTCATTTCTTTAGGACACAATTTAGGAGTCTTGGTAATTTACTTTTTTAGGTCTGTTTCTGTGGATGTAGTATTTTTAAGTGTCCTGAAGGTAAAAGGTCTCAGTGTAATTTGATTTCATTTGCTTGGCCAACTTATTTTTCTGGTTGACAGATTTGAAAATGCTATTGTTTCTTTATACGGCATTTCTCAGCTTTCTCACCCACTTTTTTATCTTACCTGATAAAAGAACATAGTTGTTTCCAGCATGGTCCCTGTTTGCCATTTCTGTTTGCCTCACTCCTGGTGACACGGCAAGGTGTTAGGTGCCGTCGAGTCACTGTGAGCAGCTGACCCTGTGGACGACAGATCTGAACCGGTCCTGCTCTTTGCCGTCCTCACCGTCTCCGACATGCGTGAGCTCTTTGATACAGTCACTGTGTCATTTCATCCTGTTGAAGGCCTTCCTCTCTGCCTCTCACCCTCCACCTTTAGCAGCAGGATGGCTTTTTCCAAGGACTGACCCCTCCTGACAGCATGCCCAACATATGTGAGATCTGTTTGCTTCAACATTCTTACCTGCAAGGAATATGCTGGCTGCACGTTCTCCGAGACATACTTTTTGGCAGTCTGTGAGATACTCAGTACTCTTCTCCAACACCATAACTTGAAGGCATCGGTTTTTCTTTCATCATCTTTATTCATTGCCCAACTGTCAGACGCATAGCAAGTGATTGATTGGAAAGACTGTGGCTTGAACTCGGCACACCTTGGTCTTTAAATTGACATCTGTACTCTTGACATTTTGCAGAGATCCTTAACAGCAGGCTTTCTCGGTCCAACACATCTTATTATTTCTTGACTGCTGGTACCAAGACTGTTGACTATAGATTTCAACAAGGTGAAATAATTGACAATTAAAATCTTTTCTCCATCTGTCATGAGGGTGCCTATTGGTCCAGCAGTGAGGATTTTGTTTTGATATTGAGATGTAATCCATATTGAATGATGTCAGTTTTGATCTTACACAACACACATTTCAGGTCCTCGGTTCAAGCAAGGTCGTGTCATTTGCATAACAGATTGCTGAACCTTTTTTTTATCCTGATACCACATTCTTCATAAAATTTAAAGTCAACAAAGATATGTGTCAGGACTGTATCCTTTCTCCAAAGCTAGTCAGTCATGACAAGTGGGAACCAGAAAAAATAGCTGTAGGCATTAGTCGTGTGTGTGTGTGTGTGTGTGTGTGTGTATGAGAGAGGAGGATGAATTTAAAAATAGACTTCTGCCTTTCTACAAAGATGGTGCCAAAAGCAAAGAAGGAAGCCCCTGCACCTCCCAAAACTGAAGCCAAAGCAAAGGCATTAAAAGCCAAGAAGATATCCTGACGGGCATCCACAGCCAAAAAAACCCAGAAGATCCGCACATCACCCACCTTCTGGTGGCCTAAGACCTGAGACTGAAGGCAGCCCAAATACCCCTAGAAGAGCGCCCCCAGGAGAAAAAAGCTTGACCACTGTGCCAGCATCAAGTTTCCCGTGACCACAGAGTCAGCCATGAAGAAGATAGAAGGTAACAACACACTTTTGTCCACTATGGATGTCAAGGCCAACAAGCACCAAATTAAACAAGCTGTCAAGAAGCTCTGTGACATTGGTGTGGCCAAGGTCAACACTGATTAGGCCTGATGGAGAGGAGAAAGCCAATATTCAACTTGCTCCTGACTATGATGCTTTGGATGTTGCCAACAAAATTGGGATCATCAACTGAGTCCAGCTAGCTAATTCTAAATACAAATTTTCTCAACAATAAAAAAGAAAAATAGGCTTCCACTTTGCTAATTGACATTTCTCACGGCTTTCCATCAATCGTGTGCCCGTGTTTACAGTTCAGTATAAAGCTGCGCAGAACGTGTCCCTCCGTCTGCTCCTGCCAGCGCTCAGGACCCTGACTTCTGAGCATTTGGGGATCCAAGGAAGAATGTCATCGTTACTCTTGAGTGGCTTGGCCTATCACCCCTCAGGAGGCTTCATGTGCCTTTGAATGGGGCCCAGAATCACTCACTCTCACTTGCTCTTAGAAACCCGTTGCCGTCCTCTGCACCTTTCTCTCCGCAAGGACTTGGTCCTCCTCGAGCGTATTTCCTTCATGACTGCCGAGCTGCAGGTGGAGACGAGATCAGAGTTGGTTCAGAGGATGAGTGAGAGCACACCCAGCCGTATAGCCCCACGAGAAGCCACATCGTTGATCTTTCCCTCGGAGCAGCATGGCAGGCGCTCACAGGGCACTTGGCTAGACCTCCGAGGAGCCTTCAGCTGGCAGCTGTGTTGTCCTGCAAAGCAGGATAAACTGAAAACCAAAGTGATGGGTGTCAAGTGGCTCTCACGCAGAGTGACCCTGTGGAAAACTGCTTTTCATCGAGTTTGCTTTCTGACATAGATCACCAAGCCTTTGTGCCAAGACGTTCAAGCATCCAGCCTCAGCAGCCAAGTCCGTGAACCATTTGCACCATTGAGGGACTTCCACAAAGCGTTCTGTTGTGACTCGGAGTGACCTGTGAACAGCAGATCTGAGCCCTGTCCTGTCCTGTGCAAGCCTCACCATCTGACGCACCTGAGCCTTTGCTGCAGTCACTGTCGGTCCAGCTCATTGGGAGTCTTCCTCTTAGACTGACCCTCCACTATTCCAAGCACAATGTCCTGTCCAAGGAATAGTCTCTCCTAGCAGCATGCCCAAGGTATGTAGAGGAGGTTCTGCCATCCTAGCCTCCAGGGAGCACCCCGACATCACTTTGTCCCCGGCATGCCTGCTCTTTCGGTAGTCCACTTCAGCGCTCTCTAGTACTACAGCTCAAAGGCATCAACAATTCTTCTGGCTTCCTTATTCATGGTCCAGCTTTCAGATGTCAGTAAACCTGTAAGGAATTGCATTTGAGGTCATGCGTGAAGGTCTGTGGGTAAGATCCTGCCTCACACCCCCACAGTCCTTGGGGAGTCAGCCCAGGAGGCTGCATTCCACCACGAGGGGCTGAGCCCCCTAGGTGCTGAGGAGCTTTTTTTTTTTAACAGATTTATTCTCTTGGCATAGGAGGCTTGGAATCCAAGTTCAAGGTGCCAGCCAGCCAGCTTGAGGGGAAGGCTTTCTCTAATTTCTCACAGTTCTGAAAGAACGTCTTCATCTCCTTTCAGGACCTGTGGGCCTGGTGTTCAGGGGTGACTCATCTCCATGTGTGTTGCCACTAATTTTCGCCTGAAATCTAGAAAGTTATCAGTGTGAGGGACAGGGACCCCTTCACTCCCAACTCCTCTCTGTGATTGTAAGGGATTGGATTGTGTCCTCAAAAATAACATGTATATAATGATGCCCATGATCTGATAAAACCGGAGAGTTGTAGGAGGATTATGAGTGGGATACAGCACTGCCTAATCCCATCGCAGCCCTAATCGGATGTGAACGCAGCTCCCCGAGGGTGTGGCCTGTGAGAACTTTCATCTCACTAGAGATGAAAGGGGAGGAGAGGGAGCTGGGGGGACCTCAGGACCACCAGGAACTAATCTCCAGGAGTGGAGGGTGTCCTAGACTCGGGTGCCCGTGCTAGGAGGCCCCCTGACACTAGGGAAGGCCAGGCCTACGGGTGCTGCAGGAAACAAAGACTTGCCCACCTATGGCCGAGAACCTTCCCTAAGGCTGGCACCCTGAATTTGAACTTGAAGGTCCCTAAACTCCACGTGGCCAGTATACAACAACCCCAGGCTATCCCCTCCACATTTACCTTGTTACTCAGTGTCCAGTCTTCTAGGAAGTTGAATGTTTTCAAGGAGAGAGTCCTCTCTTTGCTCGCCGTGGGGTCTCACTGTCCATTCGTGAGATCCCAAAAAATGCTTCAGCCACGGCTTCAGTGATGGGCTCACAAGAGGAGGGGGTGGGGACGGTGGTGGTCAGCCCAGAGTCCTTGCCAGGAAGCCAGGCTCAGCTTTGTCACTCCAGTTCCCAGACGCTACTGCACACCCAAGGTCTCATCTGAAAAGGGGGCGATGACAGTCAACAGCAGAGCAGCATGGAGACCGGGCTGGAGGACGGGGAGGAAATGTGTGCGTGCACATGCTAACATTCTGTGTCATAGCCACAGGGAAGTCCTCCTCTGCTGAGTTTTCAAACCATTCCAGAACCATCCATTGGCTACGATGACCCCACAGCTAAAGTTTAAGTAAAACTCAGCATTTGCTGAATGAGTGAGAGAACCAAGCCATCTCTCCCATAAGGCAGCCTCATTTGCTTCCCTTCAAGCTTCACCTTTCCGACCTTTGCCTCCACAGCAGTGGTGTTCCAGGAAGTCCCCATTTACAGACAGAAACCAAGGCCCGTCGGCTGGAGTGTCTGCTGAGCTCTCCCACAAATGGTAAGTCGCAGGAATGAGGGCAGAGACAGTGGGCCACCTCCCTCCCAGCTCGGGGAAGAGCAAAAATATTCTCTCTTCTCTCCAAAAGGGCCCTAGTGGGTAGTGCATTACCTCAAGAGTGGTGGTTCAAAACCACCAGTGATGGGCTGTCTCGTCCGATAGTTACAGCTCCTGAGACAGTAGGCTTAATTCGACTTGAAGGCAGTGATTGCGGCTTGGGGCTTTCCAGCCATGTCCCCATTCCCACCATTCTTGATTTAACACCTTTTCCTTCCTATTACTAAATCAGTACATGTACATCTGACAGAATTGCCTCCTCCCTCCCACCTACAAGAAAGCTGCCCTGAAGCCAGCCCAGCAGGAATCTTGTGGGCACCTCTCAGGTCCTGGGTGTGGAGAGAAGAGAGTTGGAAGTGTTGACATCTAAAAATTAAAGTCAATTCAAAGTACTCGTGCAGGCTTCTAGGCCCAGGCCCCAGCATCTGCTTTTTGTTTGCCGCACTTGACCCCTGACCAGATCCATGTTTTCCTTGATGCAGTGAAGATCCTGGGGGCGAATCAGTTCTCCTGGTGGCCCATCAGCCAGCCAGGGACTAAGAGTAAGCCCACTGGGCTGGACCACATGGAATTGCCAGCGAAGGCAGTGTGTCCACACAGACCAGCAGACAGCAGGCCTCTTGAGCAGCGCTGACCTCGGTCCTGACGAGAGGCTGCTGGACTTTTTCCTCCGGCACAAAGAGCTCCCAGCTGTGTTCTTTAATGACAGTGGAGCAGGGCAGAAGCAGACAAATCAATGCCACATTTTAAACTGCCTCATGGCCCACCCCATCTCTGGTAGCTTAGTGGCGAGGAATTGTGCTGCCAAACCAAAGGTATACAGTTCAAATCCACCAGCTGCTCAGCAAGAAAATGATGGGCAGTCTGCTACCATGCAGTTCTCTGCCCCTGAAAACCTGCCGGAGGGTCCATTCCAGCCTGATGGTACACAACCACACAGCCCAACCCAGATGACCAGCAGAGCTCATAGTTTTCCACGCCTGCTGGGCTGTGTGTCTCCTGTCTTACACATCGGAAGAGCTACTAGTTTTACTTCCAGAAGGTTTAGTCTCAAGCAGGCCATGCACACCCCACCTCAGGAAGCAGCGAGCTCCATGTAGTGACCTCTCAGGCTACCCACTCCAGCCTCCAGGCCCTGTCTGCAGGATGTGGCCTCCGAGCCCGAGCCCAGCAGCCATACTATTTTGAAATTGCTTTGGTCATGGAGATAATGGTTTGTTGTTTTGTTCTTTTTTTTTTTTTATTAATTTCAAAGAACATCTACAGATATTTTAGAATTCCATTCATTGTTGCACTTTT
>NW_006399822.1:2044055-2061523 GCF_000299155.1 Elephantulus edwardii
ACTCTTATGATAATCATAATGCCCTAAAATATATTACTTTTAAGCTATTCTCTCCCTCATTGGCTTCAATGCAATAAACATAATTTACCCAGTTTTTCTCAATTCAAATGAAAGACACAGCTTAAAAAGTGAAACCATCTGAGACACTGACACACCCACTGTTTGGTAAATACCTTCTTAAGTAGTCCCCGTAAAGGCTAGAATTCTTTCTTTTTAAATTCTGGGTGCTTGACAGATCAGTATATCGAAGCACATCGTGAAACACCATAAAGCTGACATTCACATCAGAATGTTGAGAGGCCTCACCTCCAGAGCCTTCATGTCCCAGCTGCCCTGGACCGACTGCCGGCTTAGCCCAGCTCAGACACATTTGACAGGAAGTTGTTTCATTCTGTTCTTCAGTGAATCCTACCTGTGGTAACCTAGTTTGCCAGAAGGAAAGGGGACAAATCCCAGTGTACCCCATGGTGACTTGTCAAAGTGGACAGGCTCAGCCACCACAGCCAAGACATGCAGCAGGAGGTTTTCCCAGCTGTGCGGCCAACACCATGCGGTCCAAGACTCAGCTCCGTCCTACCTGGCCTGGGCTCTGTATGATGGATGATGTGCGTGTGCTCCCTCCACGTGTATGAGGGCCCTTGTGTGCAGGTGCTGAACGACTGTGAATGGACAGTGTGTGTGTGCTCCCTCCACGTGTGTGGAAGCCATGTGCTCTCCACTGCCTTCTGCTATTCATGGTGTCAGCCCGCTGCCCTCTGTCCATTCCACCTAGTGGACATCTGCATGGTTTGCATTTCGGGGCTGATACAGGTGTGGTAGCAGTTGACATTCTCACACATGTCCTTTTACGTGTAGGACAGGGACAGCTGACGGGCACATCCAGCCTTCTCCAACGGGCCCCGTGGATTCACAAACACTCCACCACGTGAATGGGCTCCCTGCCTACAGTGACTCGCCACATCTCCACAGGCCCTTTATGTTGGCAGGCATCTCTCATTTCAGCCATGCTGAAGGTTTGTAAGGGGCCTGGTGGTGTGGTGGGTTAAGTGTTAAGCTGTTAACTGGAAGGTCAGCTGTTTGAGTCCAGGGGACAAAGATGAGGCAGTCTGCTTCTATAGAGCACAGCCTTGGAAGCCCCGCGGGGTCGCTGGGAGTGTGTCAAAGCATTTCCCTAATTAGGAATCATAGGGAGCTTTAATGACAAGGAGTTTCACTGCCAACCCAAACCCTCGAGGTTCAAATCCACCAGCGGCTACTCGGGAGGAAGATGGGCAGTCTACTCCCATGTGATTTACAGACTCTTAAAAACCCACCAAAGGGTCAGCTGTGAGTTGGTTCTGACTCAGTTGTATACCCCACAACAAATTACTAATCTGAAAATTAAAACTAAACAGAAACACATGTACAAAATAATAGGAATACTCTCATGACCTTGAGCTAGGTAAGGATTTTTTTAAACAAAACATATAAAGCACTTACCATAAATTAACGCGCGGCCCACGCGCCACGCTGCCCCCTGTGCGTGTCTGCACGGAGACATGGCGCCTGGAAGCAGAGCACCAGAGGAGACTAGGGGTTACTGCAGGTTGGGAGGAGGGCAGGACCCAAAGATGGCTTACCTGAGCATCTTCCCACAGCAGGAGGAGCCCTGCCCACCTGTGCCTTCCTCACCATCAAGTGCACTCCAGGTGTGCACAAGTTCAACACTGCCCCCAGCAGCGGTGCAGAGACAGGGCATGGAAAAGCACAGGGCAGTCCTCACAGGCCCCTTCTCAGCCATGGGCTTTGAGGAGAGTGCGTGTGGATGCCCTGAGCTGGGGCACCACTTTTGCAACATCTGGTGCAGGCTGGCTCGCCACCACCATGCCACCATACAGCAGAGGTGGGCACTGGGTGGGGGCATGAAGGAGAGGCACTCGAGGCCCCAGGACAGCTTGTTGTTAGGTGCCGTCAAGAGAGGCAGCTCTGTGCACAAGTCCCACCCTCACTGTCCCCACTGCTCAGTCAGCCCCCCTGCTGCAGTCACCCCACCACCGGGAGGGTCTTCCTCTTTTTCCTTGACCTTCACCTTCCCAAGCATGATGTCCCTCCTTCTCCAGGGAGTGGTCCCTTCGGCACGAGCCCCCAGTGCATGAGACCAGGTGTCACCATCCTCGCATCCGAGGAGCACGCTGGCTGCGCTCTTCTGAGACATGTCTGTTCTGGCCGCCTGTGGCGGCGTCTACATTCTCCAACATCATCATCGCAAGGCGTTGGTTCTTCCTCCATCGCTCTTACCATGCTCCAGCTCTCATGTACATTTTACATAAAGATTACGTTCTGATTACGGCCTTGGGACCTTGGGGGCAGTTAGACAAGACAAGATAGGTCTTCTCGGTTGCTATGAATCCGGCTGGAGTCAACAGCAGTGGGGTTTGGGGCTTGAGTTAGTTAAATGTCAGCGAGGCTGGCCGGCTGGCAGGCAGGACTCGCATCCCCAGGCCAGAGGCGTCCCGGGAGCCTGGAGAAGCTGGGTGCCCAGGGAGACACCCCCTTGAGCAGGCAGGGAGTGGTGGAGAGGGTGGGCAGGGTGGAAGCTGAGCTGGATGTGCTTCTGCCCTCCGCCTGCTTCCTTCCCCGCTCTCCATCTGAGGACCATGGGGGTGTCACAGCAGCCGCAGTGGCTCAAGAACCCCCTCCCGGGGGGGTGGACATGACCCTGGCAGTAGAGCCATCTCATGGTCTCTGTCCCACGTCTGGTGTCCACACAAGCAGGTGGATGACATCTGAATGGCCCATATCGGGGGTATTTACACAGGAAGCAGGCTGGGTAGCAGAGAAGTCCCATCATTTCATCACGAATTTCACTCTCTACACCACAGATGTAAAGACTGCTCTGAGCAGAGACCTGGGGTCCAAGAGCTCCCCGTCCACCCAGCCCACTTGGGTTTTCCCATCTGGCCAGGAATTTTAATCTGCCAGCTGGGGAGTCATGGGGCTCTCGTCAGAGCCAACGCTGGGGCGGGGTCACGCAGGGCTGGAGCTGGCACTCCTAAAACACTGATGGTGGTGGTGGTAACAAAACCTTCCAAGCCAGGATGAGGCCAGGAAAGGCAGAGTTTCATCCTGAAATACAGGACGGGGTCGCTGTAGTTAGAGCAGACTTGATGGTACCCCCAAACCACACAGCCTGAACACCTCAAACTCAGCAGCACTCAAGAGAGTGAAGAACCCTGCTCCCCAAACATTCAGGGCCCCAGACAGACTGCAGTTCACTAATGTCAAGTTGAGTCCAACTCATAGCCCTGCCCCGGGACAGAGTGGACCTGCCCCGGGACAGAGTGGACCTGCCCTGGGACAGAGTGGACCTGCCCCGAGGAGTTTGCAAGGCTGTCAACGTTACAGAAGCAGACCACCACATCCTCTGTGGGTCTGATGGATTTGAATGACTGACCTTTCAGATAGCAGCAACCCAAACCCCTGCATCACCACGGCTCCTTGCAGAGATCCGAACCCACTAAAAACCCACTGCCCACCAGCCCGGCCCACCTCATAGCCAATCTCCTGGGGAAGACTGCCTATACTTTCTCCCACAGAGAAAGGTGGGGGTGAGTCCAACTTCAGACCTTCCAGCCGCTGAGTTCTTTAACCACTGCACCCCAGGATCCCTCAGATAGCTCCAAGCTGGTCACGAGAGCCTGGGCTTGTGCTGGACTCGCTGGTGGTGGGAAGGGGTGGAGCTCTCAGACAGCTGCCCTCACTAAGGACCAGGAGACGCTGGAGAATTCGGCTCCAACCCCAACCTTATTTGCTGCACTGCAAAAACAGCCAAAGGCTCTGATTTTTCCAACTAAGGTGATGGATTGTGTTCCCTGGGATGGGCATGGGGGCTGGGCTCGGGGCCAGCCCAGGACAGGCTGGAACATTCAACCCCTGACTCAGCTTCCTCTGCCTCCCAGGGTCTTCGTCAGCCCACTGCTCTCACCCGCATCCGTTCCAGCAACATCCTTTGTGCCTGGGCTGGGGAGTAGGTGTTGGTTTGCTTTTGGGTTATTTTTTTTTAATGTGAAGTTTGCATGACAACCAGTTGAGTTTTTACTGTGGTGGAAGTGAAAAGTTCACAGAGCAGATTGGTTTTTCCATTTAACAATTCTGACACCTTTTGGTTTGTTGGGGAGCTCTGGTGACCTGGTAAGGAATTGCATTGCCAACCCAAAGGCAGACAGTTCAAATCCACCAGCTGCTCCTCAGGAGAAAGATAAGCAGTGTCCTCGTGTGCAATTAGAGCCTCTGCAAACCTACCAGATGATGAGCTGGGAGCTGGTTCCGCCTTGACGCGGAGCATGTGAGGTGTTTGGACTCCAGTCACAGTCCCCACAATGTAACAGCGTACATCCCACCTCCTCCCTGTGCTTACCATGTCCATTCACCCGTTTGTCCTGTACCTCCTGCCTTCTGAGTGTCAGCCCTGGGCAAATGCTGCCCTTTTGACCTCATGTGTTTGTTCTAAGACTTCCCTGGGTTACTGTTCACCTTCCAGGTCTAATCACCTTGAGATAAGTTGGCTAAACGTTGAGCCAGAGAAGAGTTCTCTTCGCGGCTTATAGGCCTTCTGAGGGTGAGAGTCTTAGGTGGTCCACCAGTCTGTCAGACCAGTAAACCTGGTCATTTTTACTGCGTTTGGCTCCACACTCTTCTCCCACTCTGTCTAGTAACTCCTCCCGTGGTCCCTTTCAGAGCAGTCAGTCGTGGCAGCAGGGTACCATCCAGTTCTGCTCACAGAAAGGTGGAGGCTGGGGCCATGTGGTCATCAGCCCTCTGCACTGTTTCCTCAAGCCTTTGGTTTTCCTTATTCTTCTTGATTCTGAACAGAGAGAGACTAATAGTTGCACATTAGCTGTCCACTGAGAAGTTCTTAAAACCCTAGTCAGTTAACATTAACCATTTCTTAGTGCACAGCCAGTGGTGGTAAACACCTCCCCTCCATCTACATCAGAGCCAAGAAGAACCTTGCATCCATTAAGTAACAGCTCCCATTAGCCCTCCTCCCAGGCCCAGGTGACCACAGTCTGTGTTCTGTCTCTTTGAGCTCATTTACTCTAAATGCCTCAGATAAGTGGAATCCTACACTCTGAGGCCCTTGGCGCAGGGCATGCATCATTTGGCATCATGTCTCCAAGTCCTCCATTCATGTCCTAGTAATTATGAGAATATCATCCCTTCCTATGGCCAAGCGATACTCTAGTCTGTGGGTCTCCCACATGGTGTCTGTCCATCTGTCTGTTGCTGGACGCCTGTGTTGTTGCCTTCTGGCTACTGTGAATGATGCAACAGTAAAACCAGGCCAGACCCATGGTTGATTCTGATTCATGGTACCACCCCATGTCCCCAGGGCTCTAAATCTGCTCCAAAGGACACTGCCCCCCCCCCATGGATTGTCTGTGGGTTTGAACAGCCACCTTTGAGTTAATGCCTTGGGCACTGAGCCACCAAGGTCCATCCCTGCACTGGATGTTAATGTCCATGCATTTGTGTGGGCATGTTTCATCTCTAGGTGGAGATCCACGAGTGGAGCTGGGAACCCCAACCTTGAATGTCCAGGGGTGAATGGGGAGTCAGGGAGGTGAGGAGCAGCTGGAGAGGAAGAGGTATGTGAAGACCACCCAAGGTGGGGGCCGTGGGACGGTGGGGAGGGAGGATGCCGAGGGAGTGAGGCCCACCTTCTCGCTGACCGCCTCCTCCTTCCTCTGGTGTCCTGATTGGAGGACCTCTCATCATGGCCACGTGCAGGCCCTTGGTTGGCTGTCTCAAGCCCTGTGGACTTTCTTGGACTGGTCAGTCAGCACAGTGACTTCTGAGCTTCAGTCTAAGTCCCCATCTCTCCTGACTGGCATGAGGGTCATGGGATCTGAGTGGCCATCATGAGGCCATGTGACATGTGGGGACCAGGAGACCCCACATAGGAAAGTGTCCCTGTGCCTGGCCTGGGGCTCCTGGCTGAAGGTGGCAAGACCAGGGGACCAACAGTGGAGAGAGCTGACAAGTCCCCAGGCAGGATACACTGGTGGTCACAGAGCGAGCCCAGCAGAGAGCCCACCCAGGCCTGTCCACTAACCAGGGTTGCCAGCACAGCTGAGGGCCCTCAGCAGAGCAGTGACCTGGGGCTCCACAAAGGCGGGAAGAGGACAGGGCACTGTGGAGCCTGGGAAGAGTGAGGGCTGATGGAATATTCTAGAACATGAGGAGGTGGCCTTTGTGACACGTGAGCTGGGTCTTGATGGTGACCATCAAGGAGGGGGGATGGGGGCACCAGGCCACGCTCTCCCCCACCGTCCACAGGAGCTGTGCCCTCCACCCTCCTGCCGGATCCTCCTCCCCTGGCCTCCTGGAGCCCAGGCCCCTCAGACAGGTACCCCCAGCTGAGGCTGCAGGCAAGGGCCCTCCTTCCTCATGCTGTCCCTGGGGATTGATGACCAGAGACCCCAGGAATCCCCAGAGACAGCCACACCAGCAAACCACTCAGATCACCTGTGCTTGCACCCCCAAACTCGGGGAGCACCCCTAGGCTTGTCACAGCTCAGTCCAGCTCTGTGTGCACAAACCCATCCTCTGAAGTGCCCACCTGACCCCAGCACCCTGGCAGAGAACCCCCACGGTTGGGGGACCCCTGCCTTCCTGCCCGGCCCTGGCTTATGCCCTCCCTATGTGGGCTCCACCTCTCGGGCTGGCAGCGGCCCATCCCTCCTACCTGCAGGCTGGAAGCTGTGGTCGGAAAGGAGGGATTAATGGCACAGAGTAAGCTTCCTAAAGCCACAGGGCAATTGGAGGCCTGAGCTTAGGTCACTTCCCCTCTCTGCAGAGACCCGACATTTAGTCCTGACAAGCAGAGGCTGAGCCAGGCCGGGAGGCTCGGAGTGCCGGGCCCCATGGCCACGCTGGAGGGTGCGGCCTGAGGAGGACCCCAGACACCGCTAGCTCCTGGAGGTAGGAGAGGCCCATGGGAGACAGCAGGGATTTGGGACGGGGCTGGAGGAGCACCCAGGTCCCCCTCTTTGTGCCTATATAAGGGCTCTTCAACGGTTAGGGCCCACCTGTGTGCCCAGCTCCTGGTGGTGCCGTGGGTAAAGCACTAAACTGTTAACTGAAAGTTTGGTGATTCGAACCCACCAACTGCTCGCTTCAAGGGAAAGAGGTGGTGTGGTCACTGTGTCAGAAACCCTTTGGGGCTGCTCTCTGAGGCTGAGTGACCGGAGCTGTGTCCAGCGGGCTGAGGGTGCCCAGCTCTCTCCAGTCCTGGCCCTCTCTGAATGTCTCTCTGTTGGCTCACCCCTGAAGTCATGGTTTTTTAAAAAAGGCCAGTGTTTTTAAACCTCATAAACATGACGCCAGTGTTGAATTGAGAAAGAAATGGCAGCCTGCCTTCCTCTCCAGCCCCGTCCAACGGGAGGGAGCCCTCAGGGCTTAAGTTAAATGGGGTGTGGAGGAGAGAAAGTGCACGCTTTCTCTCTGTTGTGGGGGTGCCTCAGAGGGGAGGTGTCGATTTGGTGCACAGTTCATCCCCAGGAGGACTAGAATGTGCTGTGAGGAGGGGTCTTCAGCGTATGAGCAGTGCTGTCATCGGAGCTGCAGGGCGTGTTGTGACCACATTTCACCCCTCTTCTCAGGGAGCCAGTGTCTCTATGGAGAGAGCCTGCTCTCTGCGGCCCAGGGCAGCTTGAACGTGGGATCTAGTACTTGGATTCTCCCCTTAGGAGGACAAGTGCCCTGTTGAATATCTTTACAGATGGAGCTGAAAGGTTTGGGCTATTGGTTAGGGTCGTTTGCTACACTGAATATGATTTGGCTGGTGCACTCAGAGACTGTCCTCAGCAAATGACACCTGGATCTTTGCAACAATGTGGAGTTCAGAGCAGGGCTCCACATGGCTTCAGTTACGGCCAAGGCAGTGAAATCAAACAGACTTAAATTTGCAAAATGTGGATTTAGCAGAGTGAGAAACAATGGGAAAAATTATTAGTCAAGATCCTGGAATGGAAGACTATGAAGTGGGAGGCTGGGTGAGAGCCCTTTGGGGGCCCTGATTCAGAAGACTGGGTGATTGATAGCATGGCCTATGGGCATGGCCATCCATCCAGAGTGGTGAGGGTGGGCACGACCTTTGAGCAGGTCACCATTGTCTTCCACTCTGTTGGTTTGGAGGGTTGCTTGTCCTGTGGTGCACACACTGCCCTTGTGTTCAAGGAGAATTACATTTTTGACAGGGTGTTGACCTGTCCTTTTTCCCCATTCCAATTAGTATTCCACGCACTCGTATTCTACAAATTTGAGTCTGTCCCAGTTTGGCTTCTTCAATCATGACTAAACCTGGAAGGACTGTGTTTGAAGCACTGGCTTAGAATTTATCCTTCCCCAAAGAATCTGGGCTTTGTCCTCAGTTCTGAGAAAGAACCTTAAGCATTTCATCTCCCGGTGACAGAAGTCTGTGATGAGACCTCCAAAACACACGTTAGGGTCTACTCTGATGAGATGATTCTACAACTGGGACTGGTCAGGCCAGAAAGACCCTCTGTGCCATCAGCATGACCTCTCCCAGGGGGAGGAAGGACACTGGACCCAAAGCTCCATGTGTGGACTTCCTGACTGGTGAAAGACGTCCACGAAAGTGAGAAACTACACATCTCTTTTTGGGGGCATGGACTCTCCAGGTTGGAAACCTCCCCCCAACCCATTTGTCTCTTCACTCTCTCTTTTGCTGTAAAAAACTGTCATAAATGTAGCATTTTCCCAAGTTCTGTGAGGCAGTCGAGCAAATCCTTCAACACAAGGAAATCATGCAAGCCAGTAGTCAGAAGTGGGGGACCCAGAGGAACTCCAGAACTGTGGATGACATCCTAAAGGCTAGAGGGAATCCCTGGATGTGTAACTAGCAGGTTAGGAGTGGGTGCTGTGAACTCTGGAGCTTGTGGGAAGCATCCCAAGGGCAGAGGAATGCTTGGTTTGTGCCCAGCAGGTGAGAAGTGAGGAGGAGGCAGTCCCCAAGTCTTCAGCTGGCTTCTAGAGGATGGTGCCCTTTACATAGAGAGCTGTCCTCGTTCTGTTCAGGGTCAGAGCAGAAAGTGCTGCCTGGGCAGCTGGTGTCAGCTCAGAGAAGCGGACGGAGGAGTTTCTGATTGATGTTTTGATTGGATTTCATCCTTATAGACAGGCTCCATCCATGGCAGGGAGCAAAGTGGGTACTGCCTGCCTCTCAGAGAAATTTGCTTCGTTCCAGAGCCACAGTGGACACTTGGCACTTTTGGGCTTTCCAAATAATTTCCAATATTTGGAAAAGAAAAAAATAATTAGCATTAGGCATCTTTTACAGTTCAAATTCCTCTTTAAAATACTAAGAGCAAGGATGTCAATGTAAAGACTAAGGTGCGTCTGATCCACAGTAGTATTTTCCCTTACATCCTCTTCACCTGAAAGTTGGACAATGGATAAGGATGACAGATGAAAAGCCGATGCCTTTGACTTGGATGTTAGTGAAGAGTATTGAGTGCCCTATGACTGCCAAAATAACAAGTCTGTTTTAGAGGAAGTGCAACCAGGGTGCTCCTTAGAGGAAAGGATGGTTAAAGCTGGTTTCTCATACTTCCAGCATGCTGTCAGGAGGGATCAGTCCTTGGGTATTGATAGGTCATCTAAAATACACAGATTATTTATTTATTCTTTTGATGCACAATTAGAACATTTGCAAGGTTTCAGCTAGACAAGTAATGCTGTGGTCAAAGGGATGCCTGGTCGAGTTGTCCCCCAGAGACTGTAGCCTCACCACTCTGGCCACATCCAGCCCTCTCAGACCTGCCAGTGCAGTGAAATTACCATGCTGTCAATTCATGAAGCACTCACCAGCATCTGCCCTCGCCAGGCAACATGCATAGCTACCAGGTGGCAAGGCAGGCAGGCAGTGCGTCTCCCAGGTCAAAAGTTCTAGACATACCTCTTCCCACTCTCGCATCCCCACAACACTTCCCAGGCTCCAGTTCCATAACTGGCAGTTGACAGGTCTGTCCCCAGCCCCCAACCAGTCACGCCCTCAAGGAGTCTGAAGTTACTGTCCCTCACTTCCACTGTCCATCCTGGCTGTGCATGATGGAGCCACCAGCCACACGTGGCTGCTGAGGACCCGTCCAAATCAAGACAGTCTTACATGTGAAGAAGACCGGCAACTATCTCATTATTAATTTTTATAGGAATCTCCTATTGAAATGACACTATTTTAGATAAAGTAGGGGCAAATGAAATATGTTATTACATTGCACTTTGCCTGTTTCTTTGGTCTTTTCCACATTTGTGGCTGTGAAATCGAGAAAGGAAGCCCCATTGCTGCAGAGTCAATTCTGATTATTGAGGCTGCTGCTGTGGGCGACCTTGTGCCCGTCCTGTCTCAAGGTGGCCCACTGAGGACCAAGCAGAATGCCTCTGTGGGGCTCGCAGGCTGTGACTGTCCAGAAGCCCACCTCCAAGGCTCCTCGGGGTGGACTGGAACCCCCAGCTGCCAAGTGTTTGCACACGTTACCCCTGGTGCTACTGGGACTGCTCACCGGAGACTCACAGGATGGTGTCAGAGGCTGGCATGAATTTCCTGTTGAGCTCTGGAGGTTTGCTGGCCTGACGCCTGTGGAAAGATGGCTGAGCGGGTGGATGTGAGAGTGCGTGGCTGCCTGGGGACAGGAGACCTACACTGAACTGGGGCCCCCGAGGGCTCCATCCCTGGTGTTCTGAGCATCATCTCAGGCTGGTCTATTGCTTGAGAACATTCCCGGCGTTCCTTTCCTCCGTTCTCCTCCCAAACTTGGAACTTGTCCTGGGGACAAGTGAGGCAGAAAGCCTGGGATCCAGGCCACCCAAGGAGGAGGGCTGAGCAGAAAGGTCCCACACTGACCAGAGGAGGAGTGCCCGGGACCAGCTCTGGCCGCTCCGGGCACCCTGGACCCATCCCAGCCATTCACCAGCAAGAGCCGTAGCTCCACCTCATGGGCCTGGCACTGTCCCCATGGGAGGCCAGACTGTGCCATCCAGGGTGAGGCCTGTGCTGCCTCAGAGGCTCTGGAAGATGCCAGTTCCACGCCCTCCCAGGCATGGTGCCCAGCAGTGCCCAGCTGGGCAGGGCCCTCCATGCTGTGGCGCCCGCTTTGATGCCTCTAGAAAGGTTAGCTTTGAAGCTGTCGATCTGGGCAGCTGAGCCAGGCCCGCTGTCCAAGTGGCTCTACCATCCCTAAGCCGGCAGGGTCCTGCTGGATCCTGAATAGTGGAGCATGCCTGTGAAAAGGCGGCCCCCTGTGTTCCCCTCATTCTCTGATCTGTGCAAACCAGAGAGGCCCTTTCTGCAGCTGAGATCTTGGAGGGGGCAAGGCATTTCACTTAGGTTTCAGTAAGGGACTCTTAGCCATGTTTTTAGTTCCTTACAAAGAGTTTGTTAGACATCCTTTTGTGAGAGTTGTGGGGGCGTGGTCAGAGAGCAGAGGAAGGTCCTGAGTAAGATGGGTTGACAGAGCGATTGCCGTGGTGGGCTTGAGCTTGATGGAGACGATGAGGGCCAGGACAGGACAGGGTTCAGATCTGCTGTCAGAGGGTCACTGTGGGACGTGGCCATTCGGCAGAATCTAACAGCAACATGCCCTTTCACAACAACACATACTTCCATGGTACATGATACTGTTTAGGATGGGAAGTGTTCAACAGCGGTACTTGGTCTTTTCTTGATGCCTAAGAGGCAAAGGACAGTTGACCAGTGACGGCTGTAGATGTTATCACAGGTGCATAGCACTCAGTCACTACACTGTTGCCCCTAAAAGCTCTGTGCTTGGGGTCTCCAGTCTGCTCTCTGCTCTTCTCCTATTGCATGTCTAGAACCAGGCTTCTCATCTGCTCTCTGCTGTATCTCGGCAGCCTCCCTGTCTTCTCATCTGCTCTCCTCGCTGTGTCTTGACAACCTCCCTGAGAATCAGCCGTGGGTCTTGCTCTCTGCAGACCATCCCTGGATCTCTCTCCAGATCTTCCAACCAGCTGAGCTGGAAACACCAAGCTCATCCAAGTGCATGTCATAATAGCTAAGTCTTCCTCTGGCTGCTGGGTGGTCTGTGGTCCAGGGCCTGGTGTAGAGAGGACTTCCCAGACATAAACGGCTTTGCTGTCATTACAAAAATGTATTAACATAGGAATGCAAGTGCCCATCCAAACTAACAAACCCCTAAAAGAGATTGGGATTAAAGGAAATCCTTCAGTATGATGCAAGGTATATGTGTGTCTTAGTTATCTAATGAGCTCTATTGGCCTAGTGGTTAAGATGTAGCTCTGCCACCCCAAAGGCCAATGTTTCAAATAGACTAACTGCTCCAGGGGGGAAAGATGGGCATTCTCCCCCATGCTGTGTACAGCCTGCCAAAACCCAAGAGCCAGTCAGCTCTGAGTCAGTTCCAACTCCATGGCAACGAGCTTAGTTAGTTCTCTGACATTGCTGAAACAGAAACCACAAGTGAATGGCTTTAACAAAAAGAAGTACATCTTCTAGCAGTTTCAGCCAGCCATTGTCACGGAGTCAGGCCAGACTTGAAGCTGACCTTCCAGCTGGTCTTCAGGGGCTGTACATGATGGGGCAGGAGGTTCCTCTTTCTCCTGCTGAGTGGCTGATAGATTCGAACCACTGGAGAAAGCACCATCTTTGGGTTAGCAGTGCAACTCTCTACCCACTCAGCCTTCAGTTGTTGTTATGTGCCAGCAAGCTGGAACGGACCCATAGTTGGCAAGAAGCTGCACAGAAGGAGATCACTCATCTTTCTCTCAGGGAGCAGCTGGTGGATTTGAACCATGTGCCTTTGGGATGACAGCACAGTTTCAAACCACTATACCACCACAGCTATGAACTTTGATAAATGTTGATAGTTGTAGAGGGGCTTCAGGCCTTTTGTTCATAGGGTCATTATGAGTCGTGCTCGACTAGAAGGCAGTCAACAGTCCAAGCTCAGTGTGTCAGCTCTAGTTGAAGGTCCTCTTTCTCTCTCAGTTGGTGGCAGAGGAAAATCTTTGTTTCCTTCAGCTTCTGTAGACCCAGCATAACTTGAGCCCACCATGTATCCAAGCCTTCTCTGGTGTCAAAGAGCTTCCTCCTACAGGGGCTCAGGCCCTCAATGAAATGTTCCTATCCTGATGGTTATTTCTCGAGTTGTGACAGCATCACTTCAGTCTCTGCCCCAGTGGCCACATGGCCTTCTACTTTCTCTCTGTGTGCCCATTCCTGCCTCTTGTAACGTCACTGGCTGTGGATTGAATTGTTGATGATGTTGTTGTTAAGTGCCGTCAAGTTCACTATGACTCATCATTACAACCAACAGATCAGAATCTTACCCTCTTGTGTGGCTTCCTCATGCTCTCTGTCCTACTCAAGCCCATTGTTCCAGTTTCTGTGTCAGTCCATCTTGTTGAGGGACTTCCTCTCCTTCGCTGACCTTTCTGAGCATGAAGTCCCTCTCTAAGGACTGACTCCTCCTGGGAAAAAATGCTCCAAGTGAGTGAGATGATGTTTCACCATCCTTGCCTGTAAGGATCACTTGGCTTGCATTGTTTTCGGACAGCCCATGGATATTCAGTACTCTGCCAACATCACAGTTCAAAGGCATCGTTTATTCTTCCATCATCCTTATTCATTGTTCAACTTTCTGATGTATAGGAATCAATTGAAGACATTATGGCTTGAATCAGGAGTGCCTCAGTCTTTAAACTGATATTCTTGCTCTTTAGAACTTTGAGGAGGCCTTTGACAGCACATTTCTCTAACGCAGCATGTCTTTTTATTTCTTTCCTGCTGCTACCATGGGTGCTGATTTTGGATTCAAGTAAAATGAAATCGTCGACAACTTTAATCTTTTATCTACCTGCCATGATGTTGCCTATTGGCTCAATGGTGAAGATTTTTGTTTTCTTGATGTGGAGATGTAATCCATGTTGAAGGCCTTTGATCTTCTGCAGCAGATATTTCAAATCCTCTTCACTTGTTTTTTTCCCCACAAGCAAGGTTGTGTCATGTGCATAGCACAGATTGCTAATGAGTCTTCCTTCAATCCTGATGTCACATTCTTCTTTAGCTATAGTCCAGCTTCCCAAAGTGTTGGCTCAATATAGGGATTGAGTAGGCATGGAGAAAGGATGTAACTCTGAAGTACACCATTTCTGATTTTAAACTATGAAATATTCCTTTGTTCTGTTCAGAAAACTGCTTCTTGGTCTATGTATAGATTTCATATTAGCACAATTGAGAAGACTCAATATTAGCCATAATTTCCACACAGTCAAATGCCTTTACATTATCTTCAGCAAGATTTTATTTGCATGTGATATTAATGATACCATCCAATTTTTTCCGATCTGTTGGATCTCTCTTTTTCACATTAGACAGGTTATGTGGCCATGTCATAACAGGTTTAAAGGTGGCAGCACGGCATACAAAAGCACGAACACCCAATCATTATGCTCATGAACTAGAAAAGGATCAGTGAGTGGATCACTCTTCTTTAGAATAGGAAAAAATACAAATCTCTTCCAGTTAGTTGGTCAGGTAACTGCTATCTTTGTTGACGGAGACTGGTGAGCACATCCAAGGTTGCCTCTATTTCCAAAAACCTCTCAATTAAGATTGCATCAATTGCTGGGGTCTTATTTTTTTGCCAGTGTCTTCAGTGCACCTTGGACTTCTTTTTTTAGTACTTTTGGTTCTTGATCCTATGATACTCTGTGAAATGGCTCGGTGTCAACCAATTATTTTTGCTACAGTATCTCTGTATGTCTCCTCTTGATGCTTCCTGCATCATTCAAGATTTTGCCTATAGAATCCTTCAGTATTGCAACTCAAGACTTTGTTTTTCAGTCTTTAAGCTCGAGAAATATTGAGCATGTTCTTCCCTTTTGGTTTTCTAACTCTAGCTCCTTGGATATTTTATTATAATACTTTTCTTCCCCCCCCACCCCCGAGCTGCTCTTTGAACTCCTCAGTTCAGCTCTCTTATTTCAACTTTCATTCTCCTTGTTTGGGCTTTTTTTTTTTTCCATTCCAGCCAGCGCAAGTTTCAGAGTCTCCTTTGACATCCGTTTTGCCTTTTCTTTCTTCCCTGCCTTTGCAGTGATCTTTTGCTTTCTTTATAAATGATGTTTTTTATATCATCTAACAATTCTTCTAGTTTTTTTGTCAAAGCATAAAATCTACTATTAAGATGGTTTTTAAATTCAGTTAGGATACACTGAAAATCCTATTTTAGTTCTTGCATATGAGTAGTTGGTGGTCTATTCCACAGTCAGCCCCTGGCCTGGCTTGAAATAGGAGCCTACTCTAACTCTATATGATCTCATCTTGATTTGGTTTGACTCTATTGCTGAAACCCAAGAGGATGTGAGGTCTTCACAATGGACATAAGGCCAAGGACAGACCAAGCTGTTCACTCCCCTTGTTGATATGTTGACAGTCCTTGAATCCTTTGTTCTCCCTTTGACGTTGGTCCCAGCCTGATATAAGCCTGTTGTGGACTAAGTTTATAGTGGGGGTCTCATACAGTGTTTGGCCTTTTATGTCTGGCTTATTTCCCTCAGCATGTTGCCGTCAGGGTTCATCCATGTTCTGAGATGTTTTGTAGATTCATTCTTTTTCTCTGTCATTGCATAGTATTCCATTGTGTGCATGGACCCCAGTGTATCTATTCCTCCAGTAATGGGCCTTTATGCAGTGTCCCCCTTCTTGTTATTGTGAATAATGCTGGGATAAACATGAACATGCATAGGTCTGAACCACTGCTTTTACCGCTCTAAGATTTCTATGTAGGAGTATGATTGTTGGATTGTATAGTATTGCTGTTTCTAATCTTTAAAGTGCCATACAGGTTTCCACAGTTGCTGTACCACCCTGCGATCCCACCAACAGGGTATGAGAGTTCAGTCTCCCCACCGCCTCCTCAGTGTCTGCTGTCTTCGAGATTTTGATCACTGCCATCGCTCCTGGGGGAGGGGCTGTTGCACTGATGTTCTAACTTGTACCTCTGACCACCTGAATGTCTTCTTCATTGAAGTATCTATTCAAATCCTCTGCCCATTTTATAATTTAGTTGTCTCTTTTTGTTGTTGAAATGTTGATATTTTCTATAAATTTTAAGTAGTTAGATCCTTATTTCATATTTTTTAACCCAGTCTGTAGATTCACTTGATTTGGGGATTTTTTTTTTCTTTTTTGGGGACGCCTCATCGTATATATTTTTGTTGTTGTTATTTAACAGCCACCAGAGCACCTTCAGCACGTAGTGTTTAGGGACACAATTCAGTCATTTAATGTGGGCTGGGCAGCTTCGAAATGCTGAATCCAACCCAGCTCCAGTGTACACCCACATTTCCCCTAGAAGTTTGGAAAGGCGTGTCCCCAAAACCAGCCCAGCCCCAGAGAAGCCTCCCCATGGTCAGATAGCCATCTGATGGAGTGATGGGGTGGGGGTGGGTTATTGCTCTTGAAAGAGAGTATGGGTGAGAGATGGTGGGCATGCCTGCTGGTGGGGCCCACTTGGCAGGGTTTCCCATGTGGAGGGGCCTCCCCGCAGTCCGCAGTCCCTTTCCCCACTACTGGCTGGGGTGCACGGCTTCCAGCAGCTGAGCTTGCAACCCTAGTAAGAAGCATCCCCCATTCTTGCCTCAGTCCCCCTCCCAAAGACAGGTAGAGGGGCGCCCCCTCAGCCTGGGGGGGGGGACAGCTGCAGTGGTCCTAGCACCTCCACATTACCTTCAAGGGGGGGTGGGGCCGTGCATGGGGTAGTGTCACGGTGCTAGCCCCACCCTCCGGCCCAGGAGCTGGAGGCGGGGCCGTAGTGTCTGGGGGCGGGGTCATGGGATGGAGGAGGATTGTGGTACTGACCCCTCCCTCTCTCCAGGAACTGGAGGGGTGGGGTGAGGCTATGTTGCTGGCCTCCAGCACCGGGGTCTGGAGGTGGAGCCAAGGATGGGCAGGGTCATCGTGTTAGCCCACGCCACACCTCCCCGCTCCGTGCCAGGAGCTGGGGACAGGACCATCCATGGCACCGGGGTACATTGTGGGGGCAGGGCACGGGGCGGGGCTGTGGTGTCTCGGGGCGGGACCACAGTGGGACAGGGGCTTGCGCGGGGGTGGGGGGGGGGGGGGGGGGCTTACCGGAACCTAAACGAGGTCCAGAGCTGCCTGGACCGCTGCTGGGCGTAGCCCTAGATCTGGAGGCACGGCTGAGGCTAGGGTCTGGGGCAGGACTAGGGGGAGCCTGAAGGGACAAGACCACGTGGGAGGGAACCACAGCGGGCCCAGGTTGGGGCGAGGGCTGGTAGGGCACAGCTAGTGGTCCAGTGCTGCGGCCAAGTATAGGGCAGCTGGACCGTGGGAGCGGGGCCTGGAGTGGGCTGGGGGGGTGGGGCAGGCTGGTCCGGTGAGGGGGTGGGGCCTCGAGCAGGCC
>NW_006399822.1:2061853-2071480 GCF_000299155.1 Elephantulus edwardii
ACGAGCGGGTCCGAGGCCGGAGGAGCGGCGTCGCGCACCGCCGGGCCGGGCCATGACCCCCACTGCGCTATCTTGCAGGCTTGTCGCCGCTGCCGCCCGGGCAGGTCCCTGGATCCCCGGGCGCGGCCCTGGACTGAGCCCTCCAGAAAGCGGTGAGTGTCCTTTGCCGAGCTCCCGTACCCCGCTGGAGCACCCCAACTAGCCCCGAGCCTAGGCCGGCAGGGCGTGTGGACCTGCTGGGGTAGCGTCCACGCCCCGCCGGCTTCATGGCGGGAGGGAGGTGTCCCGGAGGGGCAGGCTGGGGGGGAGGGGTGTGGCTCCCCAACTTCTCACGGGGACACGGGCTTCAGAAAGTTGAGTCCACTTTGGCCACGTTGCAACTTGCACGGAGAGGCGGAGGTGTGTCCTCGCGCGTGGACGCCTCCCCTGTCTCCCCATGGACCTCTGAGCGCGTGTTCTTGGAATGAACCCCACCACCATCGTGAGCGCTGGACGGGAGCCCGCCGGGGGGGGGGGGGCTGGAGGCTCTGGAGGAACCATTTCCCCTCTACCGAGTATTTCAGGATCCATTATTTATGAACCGCCTCACTTAGGGGCCTTTGGCGCCCAGCACTTCGGAGCCGCTTTGCAAACCGCAGAGGGCGGCCGGTGTGAAGGCACGCGCGCCTTGCGCCATGGGGACTTGGGGGGCGCGCGTTTAAAAGGCTCCCATACGGCCGGTGTGGTGGGCGGGCCTTCAGGGTGTTGGGGAACCTACCTTCTGGCTCACAGGCCTTGAGAGGACCTAGAGAGGTATGTCTTTGAGGGAACAGAGGGCCTGCAGGCTCTTTAGAAATTGTGCAAGCAGCCCCATTTTCAGATGTGGGTAATGATGCTCAGAGAGGTGGGGGGGAGATTGGGGCAGGGGTGCTTCACCGAGGCTGCTTTCCTGGGCGGTGCTACCTGCAGAAGGAAACCCTCTTCCTGTCACCCTCCTCCCTTACCTGTCCGTGCCACACCCACCTTAGACTGTGTTCCCACCCATGGACTGCAGGGAGGTGGTATATTTATGGAAAGACTTAATCCCTTGCCAGCCCCAAGGAGCCTGAGAGCTCCCCGCCTAATCTCCTCTCCCTGGAAGCCCTTTCCAGGGCTGGAGGGGCCCAGAGAGTTCCTCCTGGAGCCGATGAGGTGGGGTTAGATCACCTCTGGAGACTTCCCCAGTGGATGCTGACAAGAATGCACTTGTGCTGAAGACTTAGTTAGTGCCTTTTATGTTGAACCCTCACACCCACTCTGATCACATGCTCTTCCCATCCCCATTTTCATGAGCAAATAAAGGCCCATTCAAGGCCATGTGTCTGTTGAGGAACAGAAACCAAGGCTTGGCCGGTGAGCCCTTGCACAGCCTACCCGTGGCCTGAACCTTGGCAGTGGTGGCTCAGTAGTAGAAATCTTACTTTCGGTGCAGGAGACCCCGGTTCGATTCCCAACCTGTGCACCTCATGCACAGCGGCCACTCTGTCACCGGAGGCTTGCGAGTTGCCGTGATGTACCCTAAGCCAGCTGAGGAAGAAAGACCTGGCTGTCAAGTCCCCAAATCGGGCAATAAAACCCTCTACTGTTCACGAGGGTCCCATCCACAACCTTCTTCGGTATAAGCAGGACCGGGAAGCATTTGGGAGTTGGCTTAATGGCAGCTAACAACAGCAACATGGCAGAAGTAGACCCAGCTTGCAGAACCCCCAGCTACAGCTCTTTGCTCCACTAAAAGTTGTCAGTGAGATACACATACACGGTGTGAGTACACACAGGCAGGCTTCCAATGTCCTCACCCACTTCGGTGAGCAGGATGCTTCCAGCCCCCAGGGTCACGCCCACCAGGGGCATCTTTGTTGATGTGTAACAGCAAGAGCAGTGCAGAAAGCACACGCAGTTAATGCCACCAGAGTCACAGAGTGACCCCAGGGCAGTGGCTCTGCTCTGAGCCACATGGTGGACGTGTGGGCAGCCAGAAGCAGCCCCAGGTGCCCTACCCAGCAACAGGACAGGTGGGGAGCTCAGTGGGTGCCTGCATGCCCCGCCCCCGTCCGCTTTCACTTCCTGTCATGCTGTGGTGTGATGGTCTCCTCACCTCACTGAGAGTGACTCCCTGGCTCTCGCTGGGGTGCCGCTGCCAGCTGCTGTCTATGTGCTCCTGTCACCAGCTTGTGGTACTCATACACAGTCCATTTTTGCTGGAATTGTCAGCGTTCCAATCTGGCTGCTGAGAGAAAGTGCTTTTTCTAAAGATGGAAGCACACCGCCATGTGCCAGGTGCTTGCTGGGAGTGCCACCCGGCCACCTCACCAGGACTCTTCTCCGTGTGTCCCCTGAGAGCTGATGGCAGGACCTCCTACCTCCCACAGCTGGCCTGGAACCAGCTTCCGTCTGTCGGATCCGCCCACCTAGCCTGTCACATTCTTCAGTGCTGACTCTGCTCTGTCCTGTGTCCCTGCGTCTTTGTCAGGAGGGGAGGCCCTGTGGTGAATCACGGATGATTTTCTCTGACCGCATACAGGAGGTGTTTCTACTGAGACCAGGCCCTGCCTCATGCTCGCTCTCCCTTCCCGGGCATCTTGGTTGGGAACTGTGGGGCATTAGAGATCAGACTGCCTCTGCCTATGGTCACCAGATGGAGCAGTTAAAAATACCGGACTCCAGTTTTATTTGTTGGCAGATAAACAAGTAACTTTGAGTGCACACCCCCTGCCCTAGCTGGCAGCCTGTACTTTATCTGCCAGCCGGACCTCAGGGGCATGGGCACCTTCATCTCTGACTTCAGAGATTCACGCCAGGAGGGCTGGCTTCACGCTCCTGTGTGAAAAGCCCCAGGACCCATAAATATGATCCTGCAGGTGCTGGAGTTTCTGAAAGCAAGCTCCTGTCTCCCACCAGCAGGGCTGGATCCGGGCTCCTTCTCTTCCTGGTGCAGAGGTGGGTTTTTTTAAGTTTATGCTGAGGCAAAATATATACATAGCATTACATTTGCCAGTACAAGGTTTCCATGTTGTGCAGTCATCACCAAGAGTTGCCACATTTTCCATCACCATAAACAGAAACTCCTTCCTCGGCAGCGCCTCCCATCCCCGCCCTCCCTCCCACCCCTGGTCTCCGCCTTGGCGGTAGTTTGCCTGGTCTAGCAGGCTCCCACTGTTAGTTACCATTGCACTGACCATGACTCACCCTGCCTTGTCTTGCACCATCCTGGTCAGCTCCTGCCCCATTGTTAAGGTCACTGTGTCAGTCCCTGTCACTGGCCGTCTTCCTCTTTCTCTAAACTTTCCCAGCATGGTGTCTCTTTGTCCAGGACTGATCCCTCTTGACAATGTGCTCAAAGTGTAGGAGACCAAGCTCCAGCATCTTCCTCCAGGATGGATTTGTCTGCTCTTTATGTGGTCCAGCTCGAAGGCCGCCAGTATGCTTGGGTCTCCCTTACTTATCACAGTCCACCTTTCAGATACACAGGAAGCAACTGACAATCCCATGGCCTGTGCATCAGGTGCACCTCAGTCTTTAAACTGGCATCCTTGCTTTTTAGCACTTTAAAAAGGGTTAGCTATTCATTGAAATTTGAGCATACAGTAGTTACCATTTCATGGTTGACTCGTTTCAACATCATGCCTTCAAAGCTCGTCCATGTGGTAGGATGCCTTACGACTGTTTCTTGCTGTAGCTGGGTCCTGCTCCATTGGAAGGTCTACACTTTGGTTATCCACACATCTCTGAGAGTTTGGTTACATTGTCTGTATTTCTGCTTGAAAAGCCTGGGGAAGGTGAACTGGCGAGTGGTCACTGCTTTGGGCTCATCGGCAGTACTGGTTTCCATCTTGGAGGCTGCTGTCAGGACGTTAAGCTACTCACTTGGCCACCCTGTCCCGTTGCAGAGATGCTCATGGTATTAGAGAAATTGGTGTGTGTGTGAGGCAGCAGGTGCCCAGCCATCTCGCTCCCCAGAGTGGAGACCATACCCCCACAGGAAAAAGCCAATTTTTAGATTGTCCCCAATCACCCAAGAGAGAATCTGAGCTTTTTCTGCCCAAGGGGAGCAGAGGAAGGGGGGGGACAAGAAAGGACCTGTTCTACATCAGGCTGCTGTGAAAATAATTAACAATCTGATATTTGGAAGGGAACATAAACAGCCTGATTAAATATGAAAGGGAAATTTTCACACTCCTGCCATAGAGAAACTTGCCTGCAGCACGCAGCAGTTCCCAGGGGTCCCGGCTGCTCTCTGTGCCACTGTGCCCGGGGTGCCCCCTCCCAGTAAAGCTTTATGCTTTATACTTTTCATGCAGCAGTGTATCGTTTTTTATGTGTAAGAAAGTGAACATATATGGACTGTGGGGCACAGAACCTCGAGTTGAAGGTGTAGTGTGGTGCTAATAGGCTGCAGCTGACCAGGTCGTGGTCCCTTAGGAAGTTGTTTGACCGGAAGAGCACAGAGTGTTATCTCAGAAGATATGGTTAGGGCTCCACAAACACATTGCTCTGATGCACTCAGTGTAGAACTTGGCCTTCAGGAAGCATTAGACTGCTTTCTATTAGCTGTTATCATGCTGATGGAGTAAAAGTAGCCCCACATCCACCATTCAGAGTCTGAGAGGGTTTCCACTCAGAGGGAAGTGGAAGCCAGCTTGCTCCACCTTTCAAAGCTAATCCAGACACAGGGATTTGCTTTCCCTTGAAAGCATTTGCTGTCTCTGTAGGGGATGTCTTGCAGCCTGGATTTCCCTCATCATGGAGGGGCGCGGGGGACTCTCTTCCAGTAGATCTGTCTCTGAAAGTCATTCTGTGGTACAGCAGCTGCATGGTGAACTTGGGAGGGGGCATAGGAGGCCAGGGTGTACAACTGGTCTTCTAGATACACTCAGCAGTGACACCATTATAACTTAACACTCTCAGGAGCAACATTAGTCTATTATGATATTAACACGCTCAATAGTAACATTGTTACACTATTAACATGCTCAGTAATAACACTGTTGTGATATTAATATACTTACTAGGAAGCAGGAGTGGGATCTACTTTCTAAACAACATACGTCTGGAAACTATGAGCTTTGATAAATCTCAGTAGTTATAGAAAGGTCTCAGGCCTTTTGTTCAAAGGGTCACTATGAATTGTGCTTGACTCAATGGCAGTCAACAACACAACAACAGTAGTAACACAATATTAATGCATCAAGTATTAACACCTATGATATTAACACAAAGAGTAGTAACACTGTTAGGATATTAATACACTGAATAGTAACTATGTTGCAATTTAACAGTCAAGGGAGCTCTGGTGGCCTAGTGGCAAGAAGCTGCACTGCAATCCCAGAGGTAAGCGGTTCGAATCCTCCAGATGCTCTGCTGGAGGAGGGGCAATCTCCTGTGCACTCAGTAGCAACACTGTTACCATATAAACACATGGAGTAGTAATACTGTTATGATATTAACAAACTGAGTAGTAACAGGATATGAATACACTCAGTAGTAACACTGTTATATTAACAATCTCAATATATTAACATAGTTACTCTGATGGAGATATTGATGGTCTTATTAATGCCCAGGGCTGTTGTAACAAAGTCACAAAGTGCAAGACTTTCAACAACAGAAATTTATCCTCTCCCAGTTCCAGGAGCCAGAAGTGAGAATGGGATAGATCTTCTCAGAAGATTCTGGGGGAGACTTCCTGTTCTCTCCAGGCTTCTCATGGCCCCTGTCCACCCTAGGCCGGAGGCAAGAACACACCTTCATTATCTTCTCCCTGTCTCTATTTTGAGAAGACTTGGTCATAAGCCACTCAGGTGTGACCTCAGGCTGGCTGATAACATCTTTTCAAGAACCTTTTGCCAAATAGGGTTCCATTCTTCTGTTCAGGGGTTAGGATTTTTTTTTTTAGAGGGTGGGTAAGTTGTACCATTTATTGTCATGATGGTGGTGGTGGTGATAATGACGGTAATGGTGTCCCAGCTCCTATCCTGTCCAGGCCATTTACCCCTGAGGTGACGTCACGTGCCTGGCTGGTGATGTCTGTTCACAGAACCCTCCTTCGGGACCCGTCCTCAGCTTCCTGGGAGACACTTCCCCCTCTTCCTTTTATCTTTGAGGGGAGGTAGACTCAACATGATGAGAGGTAGCAGCCTGGTCATGATAAGCAAAAGTTCCTATTGTGAATTTTAGGAATCTGACGTTGATTTGTGGTTCATAGACACAACCCCTGGGGTGCTATGTTCGCCTGTCTCTGCTGTAGCTTCCCATCCTCAGTCACCTGAGACCAGGGGAGGGCCTTGCTTCCGATCCAGTCCGAGGCAGAAGCTAAAAATAGGCCAGCGGTGTGGTTAAGGAGGCTTACTCTTTTTTTTTCTTTTTGGTCTGGAATGTTTAGGGATGGATGGTTAGGCATTTTTTAAAGTTGGAAGACAGCTTTTGGTGTGAAGCCTGTCAATTCAGGATGCTCTTCAAGTACGTGGTCTGGAGCCTCCTTTGCCACAGTCAAAGAGACTGTCTGGCGGCCCTTTCTGTGAGGGACCTGGTGGTGGAATCCAGACTCAGAACACTGAGGTAGTGTGTGCTGGCGCTACCACTCGGCCATGTCATCTCGCAGCAGCCCGGTAGGACAGAGTTCAGCTGTCCCTTCAGGTTCCAAGGCTGTCTGTCATCTTCACGGAAGGGGACGGTCTCATCTTCCTCCCTGTTGGAGCGTTCCAACTACTGACCTTTGACTTAGCAGCTAGGGGCTTTACTGCTGCACCACCAGCGCTCCTCTTCATGGTTGTGTTGGTGTGGGGCAGCTCAGAGCACAGGGCACACAGGGAGCCCTGGACCCTGGGCCTGGTGGGTCTAGGACAGCATTGCTGGTGAGCCCCTTGGGTGCAGGAGGCACAACTGGCCCTACTGGTCTAGGACCTTAGAAAGGGTGGGTGAGAGCCTCCCTCAGGGGTCTCTGTCCTCCCAAGAAGGCTCGCAGACCACAGTGAGGCCTCAACCAGAGTCTCCAGCATCCTGCATCTCCACTGTAGGCCTGTGTAGGTCGTTGCTGCTCAGTCACCAGTGGGGACAGCTTGGGAGAAACACAGCCCCCTATAAATGTACCAGCAGCGGGGCTCCCAGCCAGGTTGGGCATACAGCAGTTACATGAGCATGGCCCTCCTGCACTCTCTGAGTCCAGGTGTGGGTATCTCCCTGCTAGCCTGTGACTGTGACAGCTTTAAAGCCATATGTGACGTGGAGCCTGCCCCCTGGTCTTAGAGAGGTCTCACAGAGGGACAGTGGTGGGAGGGAAGGGGCTAGCCTGCTAGCCTACTCCAGGGCTCCTCGAAGCCCTGGAGGCCAAGCCCTGGAGGCCAAGTCCCGGGAAGGAAGTGGATTTCTGAGTTCTTGTCACAGACCACCAGCCCACCCTTGGCCCGCCCCATAGCCGGTGTGTTTTGCTTTGATGCTCCTAAGCGTTTCCGCCAGCCCTCACCTCTCCTTGCAGCAGACACCATGACCGTGGCCTCGGGCAGCCGTGGTTTCTCTAAGCCACTGTTTCCTGTTCTGCACCCGTGGGGTGTGGGGCTGGCCACACGTGGCTGAGACACCAAGTCACCCACTCTGAGCCTCTCCTCTCTTCGCAGGCCTGCAGGGGCACCGACATGGGGCTCAAGATGTCCTGCCTGAAAGGTAAGACATGGGGGCTCCCACCCACTCTTACGGAGGTGGGAGAGGGTGGAAAGCTAAACCCTAAGTCCCAGAACAGGGACCTACTTCCCCGCCTCCTGTCCTTGGAGGAACAGGCACCCCAAGGTCGGACACTGTACACAGCTGTTAGATGCTGTCGACTCGGCTCTGCCTATGGACAGACCTACCCTGTCTCACATACACTAGGTGTTTTATACATGCTTGCTGATTGGCTGTGAGAGACTTGGGAAAGTGGAGGGCTATTGGGCCTCAGTTTCCCCCTCTGGGAACCAGTCTAGATTGTAGAGGCGTGGTTTTGAAACCCTGCAGACAAAGGTATCAGGTAGGCAGGACAGCCACACCCTGGAGATAGGTGCTGCGGAGGGCCTGAAGGGAGGAAAGGCCAGCAGACTTACCTGCATGAGGGTGTTGGAGGAGGCATCCTGACCTCTGACCTTTGCTCGCCACCTTTCTGTCCACCACTGGATGGCCCTTGGGCATCCTATACAACATGACCTCTGCCTCGATGCCCATTCCTGCTCCCTCTTCTTCTCCAACCCTGATAGAAGTATGAGTGTCTCCCTGGATGCCCACACTACCAGCCCTGGACCTCCCTCCTGGAGACACTGGGGCCCAGCAGCAGCTCTGCCTTGTCCACCGCAGTCCAGGCAGACAGCCCCATTGCCCCGTTCTAGTACCTTCTCCTAGTACCTTCCAAAACCTGACCCTGCTACTACCTGCCCGAGACCCGCAGAGCCCCCTGGCCTGGGCTGACAGTTCTAGACCTTCCCCAGCCCCTGCTCCTTGTGTGCTCAGACACCTGCCACACCTGTCCCCCTCCCACTGTCACACAGTCTGTTTACCTGGGATTCTACACAGAGGAATGGAGGAACACCCGTCCCTTCTTCCCTCCTCTGTGAGGACATGTCACATGTGGGAGACCACAGAATGACAAGTGTCCCCAGACCCTGGTTCCAGCCACCCCTCAATAAGTCACTCTGTTCCCAGAATGCCTTTCTTCCTTGACCAACCTGGGGTTGTGTCATGGTTTGCAGCACTGGGCCATGCATTTTCCTGCCCTGTGCATGCCTCATTTCCTCTGTCCGTGGGCTTGAGATCTCCTGGAGGCCACATGTTGGTTTTGAGAAGAGCACTGGACTCCTCTGAGAGCACAGCTTTGGGTTGTTTGAGATACATACTTTTGTGTATAGCAAGATTTTAGCTGCTTTGTTTGCTGATGCTTTTTTGTATTGGCTTCATTCTCCAGTGCTACTGTAACAGAAATATCACAAGGGGTGGCTTAACAGAAATTTATTTTCTCACAGTTTAGGAGGCTGTTGTGTTGTTGATTATTGTCTTAATTCTCCGATGCTGTTAGAACAGAAACAACACGAGGGAGTGACTGTAACACACAGAAATGTATTCTTTAACTGTTTAGGAGACCATAACTCCTAATTCAGGGTGCTGGCCCCAGGGGAAGGCTTTCTCTCTGTGTTGGCTCTGCAGGAAGGTCCTTGTTTTTTTAGCATCTGGAGGCCCAGTGTTCCCTGGAGGCTACCATGTGTCCTGACCCTCCTTTGCCAAGGGCTCCCCAGTGCAGGGACCAAGGGCCTAGCAACTCACTGTGCTCCTGGCTCTTTGCTGGTGGTCCTGAGGTCCCCAGCTTACTGCTTCAGTTCTCTCCTTTACTCTCTCCTGAGATAAAGGATGTCACAGGCCACACCCCAGGGCTGTGATGCGATTAGGAATATTGCATTCCATCTTCATCCTTTACCCCGGTTTCCTTTGTGGAGAACCTTTACAGAGATTCGGCATTGTTGTTAGGTGTCCTCCAGATGACTAAGACCCTAGTGACCCTGTGAACCTGCCCTGGCCTACCTTATCCTGTCCTGCCCTGCCCTCCCCTCCCTTGTCCCATCCCGTCCTTCCCTGCCCTGTCCTGCCTTATCCTTCCTT